>NC_140955.1:33163624-33701124 GCF_014529385.1 Adiantum capillus-veneris | reverse complement strand
TTGCGAGTCGCCGATAGTAGTTTTTCACAATTCCATGTCACAAGAGGGTTCAATAGCAACTTACACATTCAAGACACTATCACGCTTCTTGGGTGGACCAATGCTACCCAAAAGTGCAGATAAAGTCATTCTTGTGGACAAAGTGTTTGCTAGAGATTGTTTTGGTTACTACCCGGGCTATACAGGTGGTCGAGCAGCGTATTACTATACCTACATAGCAATGGCACTAGCTCTTGGTAGACAAAACCCAGATGAACTTTTAGAGTATGGCAAACATCTCATGATTCGTTACAAGGGTGACGTGCCAAAAAACAAAATTGAACCTTCAAAATCTTGATACACTTCAAGTAGCAATTGTATAAGATCATGTATTACATAAATTTTGTACAATGTCATCCACTCAGAGTATCTTTGTCCACTTGTGATTCACATACACCATTGTCTCTCTCCACTTTCGTTGACTTTCACGAGCTCCGGAGTTGTTGTATGCCATTGATCTTTTAACTTTTTGTTGTTGTAAATGTCTGATGGCTTGTGCTGTTGCTGAATTTGCCAAGACTTCTTTTGCCTGCATTCGATGAATTATTCTACGATAGAACCATTCAAATAGTTCTCTCAAACTGTTAGCCTTGATTCGAGAGCCACCATGTCGTGTGTGCCTGAAATAAGCATTTCTCGCCATGTAATGAGACTTTTCCATCCCTTGGGTATTCCATATTGCCGGGTTCCCATACTTTTGTATAAAATATGGTAAATGATTGAAGATGATGTGTTGGATATGAAAACAGATTAGTTAGAATGTTTTACACTCACATATTTGCACATAAGAGAGAATGAAATACACGATAATACCATGTAGTGAGTAATCTGGGTGTCTGTCCATGCTGTCTTGAATGATTTTTTCAGAAGGTTGAGATTCTCCTTGAACTTGTTCATATCACCTTGTGACCAGTCATCTTTGTCGCACATCAAAAATAGGATGTCTATTGATCGCCAAACCTCAGCCTTCGCGTTACGAGTAGTTGGTTCTTGGTCTTTGACTGCAATATGTAGCTTTTTCCAGCTCTGATACTCTACCTTGCTAACATAAGATGTGTTAAATATTTTTCCATGTTTTGATAGCTTTGGATCTCTTGTACCTTGGGGTTTAGATAAAAACCTCCGTGCCTTCACCCCACCGATGGATGGTTTGCATGGGACATCCTTCTCAGCAGTTGATCTCTTTTCATCTCGCTGGATTTTCACATTGCCACCATGAAGCCCCATATCCGACAGTACCATTTCTAAGCACTGCAGGGCTACTTGTCGTTCTGCCGAGTTCTTAATCTTCTAAGCAAACCCGATATATAAGTAGACCAATTTCTCCACAATTCTACAAAGGGCATGCATTGTACAAATGTGGACATTCACAAGTGGTATTTTCAAAACCGGTCGAAAAGTAGGATCCTCAATGTGATGTGTTGGAGCTTTTCTCCACCACTTTGGGTCCATGACCTTTGCAGGCTCCATGCAGAACAAACACGACGACTTTGCCATTGCACCCATTCCACAATTATACATGCACTTTAATGTTTTGAGGTCACCGGCAAGATGCCACTGAACTTGAAAGTCTCCCCTTCCATCTAGACGTAGTACCTCTCCCTGGTTAGTCTGTCGATCAATCACCTCCGGAATATTAGTTCGATGGAACACCCAATATAGAATGTCATGATCTTCTTTCTTTACCTGCAACACAAAATAAATGAGACTTAAGTAGATGTGAACATTTGAGCTTACCTAAGAATCTCGCTTACCTCAAACGCACCAAGCCACCATATGTTAGATTATAATTGAACACTAAAATATAAAGGATCATCACTGGGACACTTTGAGAGGGCTCTATTCATTAAAGTAATAGTAACACGCTCTAGATTTTTCTCTTTAACAAGCTCACACTCATCCAGTTTTAACACAAAATGTAATACCCCTCGTGACTCTTCAAATGTGATGTTGTAAAACTCCACCATTCTCTTCTGTAATATCCGCAGGTCCATAAAAATATTATTGAACTCATCATATGCCATGTTTGCTCCATGGACACTGTAAGGTACTTTAATTTGAAAGGGCTGTCCAAGATAGTCTCCCTGTGCCTCGTTAAGCTGAAGCCTCTCTTTCCAAACACTTGAGGCTGATGGTAGAAGTTTGGATTTTATACCCTTCTTAACAAAGATGGATGAGACAAACTTTTGGATAGCCGAATATCCTCTTTTGCTTACACCAAGTGAATCAAGTGTGCCTTGTATCTCTTTTGCAGGCACTGAGTTCTCTGAAATAAAGCGGTCCACTACATTTCGTTGTAGGACCTTAAACTTCTTGTCATGTACTATATCTGCTGCCAGGCTTCTACTTATAAGTGGCTTCAATCTCTTTCCTATATTGGCTTTGGGGTCAATGTTTTCCTTGTCAGGATAGATTGAATCTCTACATGAAGACAATGCATAAGTAAATAACAGAAAATTTTCTTCACTAACACTATTTAGGCACATGAAAACAATGCATAACAAGAAAAAACAAAAAGATTACTTAACTAAGACAATGTAGCCAACCAAGAAGTATCACCTTAATGCTCGAATTCTTTTCTTGAGACCTCCTGATGCAACCTGCAATGTTTCAAGATTGCGCAATTTCCTCTTTCGGATACGAGCACCCAAGATGGTGTCCTTCATTTGACAACTTCGCACCTTTCCTTTCAGTTCTTGTACCTCTGTTTTATCACTACAAGAGGTTGTGTGCTCTTGTGCGCTGTTAGCGATGGAAATACACTGGGTTTTTATAACCCCCGGCGTCGCTAAAACCGTCGCTACGAGCGTCGCTATATGCGTCGCTATATAGAGACGCTCATAGCGACGCTCATAGCGACGGTTATAGCGACGTTTACACAGAAGACTATAGCGACGCTACAGAGCCATAAATAGCGACGGTTATAGCGACGCCCGAGAGAATTTTTTTTTTGGTGGCAGGGCATTGAATGCCCTGCCACCCATCAACCATATTGTACTTGATTCACTTTTTAAAAAAAGTGCAAGGGTAGATAATAGACCCAAAATAGTCACCCACAAGACGCATTGTTTGCAAAATTGACAATTGTACACATCATAGGCAAAATGAATTGATTGGCGTGGACTCGATATTGCGTGGACTCGATCTAACGTAAATAAGCGTAAATCTAAATAAACGTAAATCTAACTAAAAATAAACCTAAATCTAATTTAACGTAAGTCTACATCTAACCTAATCTTTAACGTCTTTTGGGATAGTTTCCTACGACGTTAAAACTCTCTTCTTCTTGTGTGTGTGTGTGTGTGTGTGTGTGTGTGTGGGTAAACCTAAATAAACCTAAGTCTAATCTAATATAACATAAATCTAAATCTAATGTAAATTATGTTATATTAAAAACAAAGAACTAAACTAACAGGGATTATAAGAACCTTAAAACTGATTTAACACATAATTTTTCACATAACTCGGCAAGAGTTGGCATTCTCTTCACTAAAGATGTGAGAGTTAACTTCCGGCGGTGACGCTGCCTCATCTCCATCCACATCTGACGACAGCAATTGGCCCTTTAGACCGTTCTTGCTCTTGTTACTAACTTTGAAGTTGCTGTTGAATGACTAGAGGTTGTCTAGATGGTGATTGTGTCGGGGATGTAGTGACTCTTGCCGCCCTGAAGATCCACCTTCTTCCCTATCTTTTGAAGACATTTCACCAGTACTTTTGGATCGACGGAGCCCACCATGAGTGAAGGCAGCAATACCCTATATTCCATTGAGGGCTTTCTTCACCCGCTTCATGCAGGCATCGCAGTCTATGGAGACCTAAATCTAATCTAATATAACGTAAATCTAAATCTAGCGTAAATAAACGTAAATCTAGTTAAAAATAAACCTAAATCTAATTTAACGTAAGTCTACATCTAACCTAATCTTTAACGTCTTTTAGGATAGTTTCCTACGACGTTATAACTCTCTTCTTCTTGTGTGTGTGCGCGTGTGTGGATGTGTGTGCCAATAAAAAGAGATAAATGGTATAACCTTTCTATCACCCATGCCAAGTATGATAGATTGATTATGCCATTTCCCTCTTGAATAATAGGTCTTGAGTTCAACTCCTCGTCGGCTAGATCTTTAGGTCTTTTAATTTTAATTAGTTTCCTACGACGTTAAATTAGTTTCTCTCTCTTTCTCTCTCAATGTGTGTGCGTTTTTTTGGATCGTATGCATGTTTTCTCTCTCTTTTCCTCTCTCAATGTGTGCGTTTTTTGTTTATGCATGTTCTCTCTCTCTTTTCCTCTCTCAATGCGTGCATTTTTTGTTTATGCATGCTCTCTCTCTCTTTTCCTCTCTCAATGTGTGTGTGCATTCTTTGTTTATGTATGTGTGTGTGCGTTTTTGTTTATGTTTGTACTCTCTCTCTCTCTCTCTCTCTCTCTCTCTCTCTCTCTCTCTCTCTCTCTCTCAAAAACACTATGTGTGTGTGTGTATGTGTGTGTGTGTGAGAGAGAGAGAGGGAGAGAGAAAGAGGGGAAGGGAACATGAGAATGAGGAGAGGGAAGGAGCATACCTGGCTCTCCTTCCTCTCCTCGTGTGTGTGTGTGTGTGTGTGTGTGTGTGGAGAAGAAAAAGAGAGAGAGAGAGAGAGAGAGAGAGAGAGAGAGAGGAAGAGCGTTACCTGCTCCTTGCTTGAGGGCGCCGAAAAACTCAGATCTCAGATCTGAGTTTTTGGGCGCGCTCGGTTTTTTTTTTAGCCCAGCCGGCGTCGCTATCTTTCTTTGTAAATTTGCGACGCTTATAGCGACGCTCATAGCGACGCCGGGAATTTGTTTTTGAGCGTCGCTGTGTGAGCGTCGCTAATATGAATAGCCTCTTGTAGTGTATGTTGCAAAATGGTAACTTGATCTGTAGAATGTAAATGTGAAAGGCGAACAATCTCACATTGTTGAGCTTAGAGAATGCCCTTGTAAGTTTCAGCTTCTCTTGTAAGAGATTCACAATAACCCAGAAGGCCCTTTTCTCCATCACCAGCAAAGGTCAATAAGCTTGTAGGATTGACAAACGGTGGAGACGCATTAGTCATTGAATTCTTAGGGTAGAGAGAGCCTCTCGTCCAGATATCTATGTGTTTAGCTCCCTGAGCTCTGAGCGTGTCTATGGAAGCGGGAGGTATATGTGTGTTTGTTTTACTACGCTTAATCAATGGTTGGTACTCATTGTCCAAATCAATGTGAAGGTGATATTTGGCTCGTTTCTGGGTAACATTTGTGCCATTTGAGGAGTGCGCCATTAGCCAAGTGTGCAGGTTTAATGGAAAGTGAATAGCAGCTGCGCCTTCGTCCCTCCATGTTAGCCTCATTCCCTCTATATTGACGAGGTTCATTCAATGCAACTGAAAAGAGGATTATCCCTCAATCACTACGAACGAATGTTCAGAAGAGTAAGGAATCTACTTAAAGTACACTTTTTGAACTTTTACTATGAAAGAACCAGCTCTATTATTTGCCATTTTTTCTAGAGAGAGAGTGCAAAAAATACATTTTCTTAGAAGGCCCTCCAAATGACCTATGAAATTCCCTAATGTACCAAGTACGAGGGGGGAAATCACCCCAAGGATCTTGTGTGTCTTGCAAGAAGATGTGACTAGTTGATGCAAAGAAAGTGGAATCATTGTAGCAACCATGTTGTTGTCATCCCTTCATTCATACCAAGCACAAGAGATTGCAAAACATGGGCCGATTGTTGCCAGTGTTGGTTGTGAAGCTGGAATTGGATGCAACAACGTTGAAAATTTGTGAGGGCAACCACAATATCGCTTTGTATGTGAGTGTGTTTGAGAGAGAGAGAGAGAGAGAGAGAGAGAGAGAGAGAGTACCATTGCGAGAGGCCATAGATTTTGCACCTAGCATGGACTAGGTGTTGGGTATCGGTCGTTTTACAATTCAAACTTTAATTTTTTTTCTCAACGTGCTAAAAGAACTTTGTTGCAGGTGGTGAATGGACTTTCCATGTGGCACAACTACAGCATGTGCAAATGCTCAACCAAATTGCGACAGTGTTGGAAACAAAGTTTGGCTGGAGTGGATTGGCAACACCCAAAGGAGACCTCACTAAGAGAGAAGAGATGTTGTGAGTTAGGTTGAAGAGGAGGTATAGAATGGGGGGGAGTGCATTGTGTCATGAGTAGTTATCTTGATAGAAGTTTCTTTCCCTTTCTTGATGTTACCATATATGTGGTAATGATGTGTGTGAACACACTTAGGATCGTTGAGGCATTTTTTCCCTCACTAGGAGGTCCCCCTCGCCTCCCCTCTGCATATACACCCATCATTCTAGGGCTAACTAATCTTTCTATTGTGCACTAAGAAACCTCTCTTTGTTGTGTGCCTTGAGCTTCTTCATCTTCTCCAAGCTATGTGTGCATTTGTGGAACCCTAATTCCAACAATTGGTATTAGAGCAGGTTTTGTCCTCACATGCATAGTCGCCAACACCCGTCTGATCAGTTTCTCCAATTTGGGTGAGCCTTGGTGAGCGTTAATAGGTGAATTAATAATTTGGGACAACTTAAAGATCTGGTTATCTTAGAATTTTGATTTGGACTCATTTCAACCTCTGTTCCACTACAGGGAGAAATGCATAGGCAAATTCGTCCTTTTTGTAAAATTTCTTTGGGTTGTGCTATATAGCATGTTAGTCCTGCTTCATTTTCCTCTTTTCGGGCAGTCTTTACATCAAGTGCAATCACTTGCCATGATTGAAAACAACATAGATGTTGTCAAGATGTTCGTTGTTGCTGAGAATAAATTGGATGGGGATAACTGCCCAATGTGGGCTTACATGATGACACATGTTCTTGTTTCAAAGAGAATTTGGAATGTTATGCAGGGCATTGATTGTAAAGAATGAGGATGCAAGAGAGCTACACAAGACAAGCACAAAGCACACAGAGATGGAAAGCTTCTTCTTCTTCTTCACTGAAAAGAGAGTACAAAATGACTAAGTGCTAAAGCTGAAAAGTAGCACATATGTACATGCGGTCACTAAGTGTGAACTCGCTAGAAGCGTACTAGGCTGGCACTATAAGTGTAGTCCACCAGCTGTAGAATCATTGGCAGAGATCCTCCGTGTCGGTCACCTAACGCGCCAGTGAGTAAATGCCGTAAGCGGCCAAGACCCGTAGTGGATGCCAGCTCAAGGTGTAGAGCTCGACATCTCAACACTCCCCCTCGAGCTCTGCATGTCGCAGAGTCCAAGCATAGTCCCGAAACATCGAAGCTTCTCAGCTCCGAGGGCCTTGGTAAAGATATCCTCTATCTGCTCCTCTGTGCTGACGTAGACCAAGTCGATGTCGCCCGCCAACACTCGCTCTCAAACGTAGTGGTAATGGACCTCTATGTGTTTGGTCCTAGCATGGAACACAGGGTTCCTAGCCAACTGCATGCTGCTGAGGTTGTCACAATGGATGAAAATCTATTGGTCCACCTGCACTCCCAAGTCCTCAAGTAATGTGCGTAGCCAAGCTACCTCGCACGCCGCAACTGCTGCACCTCTGTACTCGGCCTCTGTGCTCGATAAAGCAACCGTAGGCTGCTTTTTGCTGCTCCAAGTAACATCAACACTCCCAAAAGAGAACATGAAGCCACTCGTAGATCTCCTATCAACAATGCTACCTGCCCAATCTGCATCTGTATACCCATACAATGCTAATGGTGCATCTGCTGCATAGAACAATGGGTAGTCAAGAGTACCTTGCACATACCTAAGTGTGCGCCGTACTCCATCCAAATGTGGCTTCTTCGAAAGCTGCATGAACTGACTCTACAAGCCTACTGTGTAGCTCAAGTCTGGCCTCGTGATAGTCAAGTAGATTAGACTACCCACAATCTTCCTGTACATGTTGACATCCTCAACAACATCACCCTTCTCTGCACTCAGCTTTGCATTCACATCCAAGGGAATAGAAATTGGCTTACAATCAGCCATACCATACTTTGAAAACATGTCCAAAGCATACTGTCTCTGTGATAGCCATACACCCTCTGGAGTCCTGATCACCTCAATGCCAAGAAAGTAGCGCAACTCGCCTAAATCTTTCATTTTAAACTCCTGTTTGAGAAGACCCTTCACATGGTCAATCTCCATAGCATTGTCACCAACAATAATAAGGTCATCTACATATATGGTAATGACCACAATCCCCACATCACTCTCACGTACATAGAGTGAATGATCAGCATGAGCTCTCCTAAAACCAATACTGACAAGATACTTGGAAATCCTGTCATACCATGCTCTAGAGCCCTGCTTCAAACCATACAAAGCTTTGAGAAGTCTGCATACATAATCTGGGTAACCTGGATCGACATAACCAGGTGGCTGATTCATATACAGTTCCTCTTGCAACTCACCATTCAAGAAGGCATTCTTTACATTCATTTGATGCATAATCCATCCTCTAGATGCAGCCACTGCTATGACAGCTCTCACAGTCGTCATCTTTGCCACTGGAGCAAAGGTCTCCTCATAGTCTATGCCATATGTCTGTGCATAACCCTTTGCGACCAGCCTTGCCTTGTGACACTCAATGTTACCATCAACCTTATGCTTGGTTTTATACACCCATTTACAGCCAATAGCTTTCTTGCCACTTGGCAATGGCACCAACTCCCGTGTGTCGTTTGCTTCCAATGCAGCCATCTCTTCATTCATTGCATCATCCCAATGCACATTTCCAACTGCATCCTCAAAACATGTGGGCTCCACATCCTGTATCACCTTAGCCATGTAGGCTTGGTGATGAGCTAGATACCCATCATAAGTCAATTTCTGAACTGGATTTCTGACTCTATTAGATTTGCGCGATCCTGGGTCACTCCTTTGCCCTCTAGCATCTTCTTGTACTTTCCTTACACCAGGTGTCCTGACAGCCGGAATTCCAAATTCCTCATCAAGACTTTGTTCAGAACCATCTAAATCCAGGTCTACATGTGAAAAACCTGATGATGCATCAGCCATAAAGGGAGGTTCATCAACCTTTTCCTTTCCTTTTCGTGATACATTCCCTGTACCTGTTGGTGGAGTAACCTGCATACGTAGTCTACCATTCCATGGTTTCTCAATAGAGCCACGAGAAGAGGACTCTTGTGGTCCACTCAAAACCTGTGACTGTGGCCTCACATTTTATACAACCACATCATCTTTTACATCAGCCCCAATAGTGCCTTGTGCATTACTGTACCAGCTGCTCATCTCATCAAAGACTACATCTCTACTCACTCGTAATTCTCGTGTAGTAGGATTGTAGCACCTGTACCCCTTTTGTTCAAGGGAATATCCCACAAGAATACATTTCTCTGCTTTAGGATCCAATTTCCTACGCAACTCATCTGGTACATGCACATAAGCTATGCAGCCAAACACTTTCAAGTGTGCCAAATCAGGCTTTGTACATGTAAACTTTTCCTCAGGTGTTACATCATGCACCGCAGCTGTAGGTGTCCTGTTCATAATGTACATAACTATATTTACGGCTTCAGCCCAGAAATGATGAGGCATGTTCTTCTCATTCATCAATACACGTGCAACCTCTGCAATGTGCCTGTTTTTCCTTTCTGCGATCCCATTCTGTTGTGGAGTATATCTGCATGTAAACTGTCTGCGTATACCATGCATTCGCAGAAAATCTGAAAAATCATTGGAGAAGTACTCTTCCCCTCCATCTGACCTCAATGTCTTGATTTGCATATTTGTCTCGTTCTCAATCATGACTTTGGAGTCTTGAAAGTGACCAAACACTTCACTTTTGTTACGCATGAAGTAGACCCATACTTTCCTTGTATGGTCATCAATGAAAGAGACTTAATACTTGCAACCATGTATACTTGCAGTATCAGTTGGACCCCAAACATCTGTGTGCAACACCTCAAGTGGCTTTTTACATACATTGCGCTCATGTGGAAATGAGCCCTTTGACTGTTTTCCAAACTGGCATGCTGCACACACTTTATGCATACCATCCACCTTGAATTTGGGCAAACCTTTTACAATCTGTTTTGATTGCATGCTGCGCAATCTCTGCTCATTGACATGGCCAATGCATTTGTGCCAAATGTCAACATCAGCCACAACACCTGTGCCCTGTGCAAATAATGCAGCTTTTACCTCAGGCATGTCTACATTCAGCGTAAACATTCTGCCCACACATTTGCCCTCTGTGATCAACTTACAGCCATTCTGGAAATCTTCTACATAATAGCCATTTGGATTGAAGCGAACCTGCAAACCCTGCTCAACCATTTGTCCAACAGAAACAAGATTCTTTGTAATGTTTGGGACATGAAGTACATTTGCTAAGTACTTTGATTTACCACTCTTCATATTTAGAGGTATGTCCCCTTCATGAGCAAGCTGTGCCATCTCTTGTCTGCACATAGCCTGACACATCTAGTTTGCGCATATCTCTAAACCACTCTCCACGAGACGTCATGTGATTAGAGGCACCTGAATCCACATACCAAACATCATCTTGGGTGGAATTCTCTGCAGTCATTGTATTCATTACATGCTGCATAACAAACATGCGCTCGTTTTTGCTGTCATCTGTATCTCTACTAGTAGATGCATAGTTGCCCTGTTCTCTCTTTCCACTTGCTTTTCCCTTTGGACAGTCACGTGACATGTGACCTCTTTCACCACAAGTCCAACATTCTATGCTATCTGGAGTATGTTGCTGCCTGCTTGATCCTGCACCACGACCTCTTTGACTCCCCCTGCCTTGAGACTGGTTTCCCCTGCCACCTGTATTGTTTTGATTTGATTGAACTTCCAGAAATTGGCCCCTGCAACCCCTTGGGCCTCGACCACGACCTCTACCTCTACCTCTGTTGGAGTTAGAATAGAAGTCCTGTTCAAAATTTCTGCCATGAGAAGAAGATGTGTCAAGGTTCTTCTCCTCAAAACTAAGCATAGAAATCAAATCTTGGAACACAGGGATGTCGTCTCTTGTATTCATGGAAGACCTAAAATGTACATACTCATCTCCTAGACCATCCAAGCATGCACAGACAATGTCATCGTCTTCCACTGAGACTTTAATAGATCCAAGAGCCTCAATGATACTCTTGATCTTCAAGGCATAATCATTGATTGAGAGGTTTTTCCTCTTAACCTGATTTAGCTCCGACTTTAGTTGAAGCTTCCTGGCCTTGGTGTTCACCTCGAACACTCTGCCTAAGTTTCTCCATGCAATGGCGGGGGTTTCAGCATCCTGTAGATAGCCCATCATGCCATCTGTGATGCTCATAGAAAGCCAATACATCACTTTGCTCTGGCCTTGTTGCTAGTCCCTCAAAGCTTTCCTTTGTTCTACTGTAGCATTTGCCTCGGGAATCTTTGGTTCCTTTTCATTGTCTCCTTCTACATAGTCCCAATAACCTTTTCCTTTTAGGAAATTTGTTATTCTGAACTTCCATGCAGGGTAGTTATTTTTCTCAAGCTTCTCAATAACAATCTGACTAAAACTGTCAAACATCTTGAAGCACTAAGACAAAATAGCTGCAATCTGCAAAAACTTGCAAATCTGCTGAACGTGCTATCGTGGTACCTGTAACGCTTTCTACACTCAACGAGTGTCCACAATCAAGCGTACATACAACCACTGTACTTGTACAGTAAATCTCTGTATACTGCACTTTGGAGACCTGTTCAGAAACTTGTACGAAAAACCCCTAAAATTGCATCTGGTCTGGTCGTGGATTGCGAACGAAGGGATTGTAATTCTCTTGCTCTCTTAGCCTCTCTTGCCTGCACCAGGCTCTGATACCATGTAAAGAATGAGGATGCAAGAGAGCTACACAAGACAAGCACAAAGCACACATAGATGGAAAGCTTCTTCTTCTTCTTCACAGAAAAGAGAGTACAAAATGACTAAGTGCTAAAGCTGAAAAGTAGCACATATGTACATGCGGTCACTAAGTGTGAACTCGCTAGAAGCGTACTAGACTGGCACTATAAGTGTAGTCCAGCTGTAGAATCACTGGCAGAGATCTACCGTGTCGGTCACCTAACGCGCCAGTGAGTAAATGCCGTAAGCGGCCAAGACCCGTAGTGGATGCCAACTCAAGGTGTAGAGCTCGACATCTCAACATTGATGGACTATAGAGCACTAAATAGGATCACTATCAAGAATAGGTTTCCCGTTCCACGGGTAGAAGACCTATTTGATAAGCTACAAGGATCGACCTACTTCAGTAGGATTGACCTAAAAAGTGGATATCATCAAATAAGGATAGTTGATCAAGACATTGTAAAGACCGCATTTCGCACCACATTTGGTCTTTACGAATACATTGTCATGCCTTTTGGCTTGACCAATGCACCAGCCACATTCAACCGCTTGATGGAGAAGCTGTTCAGGCCTCATCGAACCTGCACTGGAGTGTTCTTTGATGATATTATCATCTACTCTAATTCATTAGACGAACACAAGAAACACCTCCAGGTTAATATTTCAAGTTTTAAGAGAGAATAAACTTTATGTTAATCGAAAGAAAAGTGAATTTTTCTTGCAAGAGATTCAGTATTTAGGTCACATTATCTCTCAAGATGGCATCCAAATGGATCCATCAAAGTTAGAGGTAATAAAAGGATGGCCTAAACCAAAGAATCTTCATGAACTAAGAAGCTTTATAGGTATGTGTGCATACTATAGACGCTTCATCGAAAAGTTCTCACAAATTGCCGGACCATTACATGACCTAACAAAGAAAAGCGTTAGGTATACATGGTCTGCTAAGGAGAACCATGCTTTGAAAAATCTTAATGAAAATCTTATATCTCAACCTATGCTTACACTACCGGATCTCTCAAAACCATTTGAGGTCCAATGTGATGCTTGTGGTGATTTCCTTGGAGCTGTTTTGCTTCAAGAAGGCACTCCATAGGCTATGAAAGTCGAAGGCTCGACCCTGTTGAGCAAGCTCTAGGCATATATGAAAAGGAACTCCTTGAAGTTCTACATGCCTTAGACTCATGGAACCACTATTTATTGGGGACTCCTTTCATTCTACGAACGGATCACCAAAGTCTTAAGTACTTCATGACGCACACCAAGCTCTCCGACAAACAAATGAGGTGGGCAAATTTCCTTTCGCAATTTAATTTTCATATTGCTAACATTGCTAGCAAGCATAATCAAGTAGCAGATGCACTCTCAAGACGGTCGAGAGTGAATGCCGTTTCCATAGCAACTCACAATGATCTATCTTCAATGATAGATGAGTATGCTATTGATCCCGATTTTAGAGATGTGATTTTATCCCTTGCATTAGGGAAGAAAGAAGAACCATTTACTTTACAAGATGGTTATCTTCTCTATGGCAATAGACTATGTGTTACTAACTCACTATGTGAGAAAGTAATGTACGAATCTCACGCTCCTCCTTATGGGGGGCATAGAGGGATTAAGTCTACCCTAAAGGGAATTGAAACATATTTTAGTATTGCCCTACCATGAAAGTGAACATACAAGAGTATGTTTCCAAAAGTGTGGTATGCCAAAAGACAAAATTTGATAGAGGGAAGCAACCTGGATTGCTTCAACCCTTGCCAGTCCCTAACTCACCATGGGAGAGCATATCCATGGATTTTATCTTTGGATTGCCTAAGTTAATCCATGGGAATACGGGAATATGGACGATAGTAGACAAGTTCAGTAAACAAGCTCATTTTATACCTGTAAAAAAGACTATCAAAGCCCATCAAATGGCAACCCTCTTTATTTCACAAATTTTCAAGTACCATGGCTTGCCAATGTCCATAGTGTCGGATAGAGATCCTAGAATGACCAGTAATTTTTGAAAGGGTCTCTTTGAGAATTTAGGGACAAGGCTAAACTTCTCTTCTGGCTATCATCCACAAACGGATGGCCAACGTGAAATAGCTAACCTAACAATTCCTGATCTACTAAAAGTCTATGAAACGGAAGTAGATCAAAGATCCCAATGGGAGAAGTACTTACCCTTAGTGGACTATGCTTACAATAACACTGTACATACTTCCACAGAAAAAGCACCTTTCGAGGTAATTGAGGGAAGATAAAAAAGTCCCTTGCTAGTTAAGGTACATGGGAAGATCTTCGTTGCAGATGAGTATAGCCGAGACCTACAAGAATCTTTTCAAAAGATTAAGGAGGCTATCTCTATCTCACAACAAAGACAAAAGGCTGCTACTGACAAGCACAAAAGAGCCCAAGCCTTTAAAGAAAATGATTGGGTCTTATTAAAGTTTCCCAAGGCTCCATTAAGGCACACGACGGGCAAGAATCCTACGGGACACCAAAAGTACTATGCTAAACTAGCAAAAAGGTACTATGGTCCCTTCCAGATTCTTAGGCCAAACTAGCAAAAGTACTTTTTGCTAAACTAGCAAAAAGGTACTATGGTCCCTTCCAGATTCTTAGGCCAATCAATGAGATGGCCTATCAACTCAAGTTTCCCAATCATTGGCTCATACACATTGCTTTCCATGTGAGCCTATTAAAGCCTTACAAAGGAGAGCCAACTCAAGAACCAACTACTCAAGACCCACCAGAGATCGAGGACCAAGAAGAGGTGCTACAGCCCTACTCCATTCTCCGACATGAAGACAAGGTACTAAGAGGCGGTAAGACTATCCGACGATATCTTATTAAGTTTAAGAATTATCCTTTTGAAGATGCTAGATGGATGCAAGGCATACAATTAAAGGATAACCTAAACCTTGTCAATGCTTACAATGCTTTCCAAGAGTAAGCAAATGTACAAAATGTTAAAAATGAACAAAGTTTTTGTCTTATAAAACTCTCTTTTTCTTTATTGTGCACAAAATAAAGTAGTATGCATGCTTAGATCAAGTTTGTGGAGACGACATCTCCCAAACACCAAGTAGAGCTTGCCACTCTACTATGGAAGATTGAAAGGACTAATGTGCAGACATGCTTGCGGCAGCCTCAGGCTCTCAAGCGCCAAATGGACTAGTCATCCATTGTGGAATGATGTCGTAGGGTAACATAGGGATCCTCTACCCCCGCTAAGAAAAGGACTAATGAATATGCTTTATCTTCTCTACCCCATAGTCGAGGACGACTATAATATCAAGAGAGAGGTAATGTCATCATAATCAATACCTAATTCTTCTAAATGATTTTCTCATGTTAAACTGATCATTTAATATGGGGAAGTGTCAGGGGAGAAAAAGCTAGAATATTGGTTAAGCTAGTAGACCGGCCACAATAGGGATACAAAGGAGGGAAAATAGGGATCCAAAGGGGGCCCCATCTGCAAAAGAGACATGTGCAACAATGGGCTTCAGCCCATAAAGACTTCCAAAATGCTAAGGTTCGAAAATTCAAAGGTTGTGTCCAAAGGTCAAGCATGGGGGAGGTTGGATGCTTTGTGTGTGTCCCAAAAGTCTTCATTAATCCCTACATAGGAGGGGGCTGGCCTTGGGAGTAGGGGATGAGAGAGAAACTCACACACACACACACACACAAAAGCTCCCTTTACACAAAGGGAGTGAGGGACACATGTCCACTCCCTAGCCCAGATGCCCACAAGGTGTACCCAATTCATATTGGATGGCCTTGGAGGTGGACCAATAAGATTTAGGCTGGAGTAAATCTAGTTTAATTAATTTAAAAACACTAAATAAAAGAACCAATGAGAATTAAGCTCTCTAGAAGACTATTGGACAGTCTCCCAAGGGGTCCAATGAGCATTCAGCAGCCGAATGGCTTGTCTGATTCCTAGTGACCAGGAAGCAAAGGGGTACAATGAGAGTTTAGTTGCATTTATTAATTACATAAAGCTCTCACAAAAGGAGAAAGGGGGACACATGTCAGAAGGCTATCACTTATAGTGCATAATTATCATTGGCTAGCCCTATGGAGCACCAATGAGACTGTAGCATGAGCAAATAGCAAGAGGGGTCGACCAAGATAGAGAGGAGGATGATTTTTGCAAGGCATTATCACACACACACTCACACAATCTCATGTGTGAAGTAAATAAGACTCTCTCTCCTTCTCAAGTTTTAATAGAAATCTTACCACCTACTCCAAGCTTGTGAGAAGGGAGGCCTACACCAACAACTCTTGGCTTTGTGATGCAAATCCAACCAAGAGCCAAGCTTCAATGCATGCTCATCTCCTCTACCATGCTAATTACTAAGCTAAGCTATGCTAATATGAGTGATTATGTAAGTAGATATACATATTTCTCGTAAGAATACTCCTTCTTCCTCTCAATCTTCTCTCATACCCCGCTAGCTCTCACCATCTTCGAAGGTGTGTGAGGTCTTGGGTCTGAGACCGGAGAGAATTGATGTTATGTTTGATAAGTGTTTTTCTTAGTGCATGAAGTTTTCATCTTCATTGCACTAGCTAGTCTTGAAGGAACACAAAGAATTGTATTGTACAATGTCTCTCCTGATGGGAGAAACCATAATACTAAGCCTATTGGAGGGGGGACCGGCTCCATGTAAATCCGGTGCTCATTTATTGTCAATAGCTTAATTTCTCTCTCTTTTGAAAGTATTGTTCATGCTATCTAGCTAGGTGTTATGATTTTTGTTGCTCTCTCCACCCAAGCACTCTTGTAATTCTCAATAGGAATCTATTCTAATGAAATGCCTACTATGTTCATGCTAATTTCCACTACACACAAGTTTTTAGGCCATTAAATGTTACATTGGTATCAGAGCGCAAGGTTTCTCTTTTCTTGCTTAAGAAGGGAGGTCCTCAAGCTAGATATAAATGGTTGGTATTATTAATTGCCTGTGAGTAAGTAGAATAGGGATTTTTCAGCCTTGCAATGTGCCTGCCTTCGTGCAGCTAACGGGACATAACCGTCGAGAGCTATGGTCTTAATAGTGGAGTCCTACGGGGCTTTCCTACGGCTTAACCACTACTGAGCTATTAGAATCTTGATAGGAGCCGGTGTTGTTTTGGTGTTGAACGACCCTCTCTTCTATTCCTTGCAATTAATGGTATTTGAGCCACTGTTAGAATAGCTTGAGTGCTTTTCTAAAGGGGTAAAGAGGAGTAGCAACTAGGGCTTGAAGTGCCAAAGTACACCTAAAAGTTGTTAGAATGGCTGACAATAGTAAAAGAGAGTGAAATTAATGTTGATAACTTTGATTTTTCTAATGAGCAAGCTACTAATGATGCCCCGATGCTTGTTAACTATCTTGTTTCTAGGATTCAACAAGCCATAGGCAATCCATCTCTCCAAAGTGAAGTGCAACAGCAACTCCGTGCTCATGGGATTCTCCAAGCTCACCACCATGACGAGAGAACACCTAGGAAGCCTCCCTGTGAAACTTCCAAAAGAGGTCTCTCTCCAATTCTCGAAGAAGAAGAGAATCCATACGAAGGGCTCAAGAATTTAATTCTTGATGATGCATCTCATTCTCATAGGAGAACTCAAGAGCCTCCACCGAAGAAACGAGAAAGAAGTGAGTCTCCCGCCACCTCAGTCGAGATGGCTCCACGAAGACGGCGGGCTAAACGCTCTCCATCACCTCCAAAATGGAGAAGACCATCGCACCCTTCTCCACACCATAATTCAAAGAGGAATGACAAAAAGCAAGAGAAGAAAAAGGCGAGAAATAGGACACCCTCTTCTCCATCCTCTTCCTCTTATGAAAGTGATGGTGAAGATGATGAAGATCAAGACAAGAAAAAAGCGAGAAAGAGGTCACCCTCTTCTCCACCTTCCTCAAATTCTTCACCTTCTGAAGAAAGTGATGGTGCAACCTTTGAACCATCAAAAACAAGAGGCCATAGGAAATCCTATGCCGCATGGAAGAGGTCGTCCAAGCTGAATAAGTTCAAAGAGGGACGGAAGAGCATCTCTTTCCTTACCTATGATGGCACCTTTGGTGCTACAGACAAAGTCTTGGCCTTTATCCAACAATTTGATGCGGCGTTCAGAGATGAAGGCTTCATGGAGTCCTCTAAGCTATGCACTTTCAAAAGTTTGCCAGGCAATGGTGGTCTAGCCTACGAGCCGGTGGTGAAGCTCCACGAACCTGGAAAGCTTTAAGAGCTTCCATTATGAAGCATTTTTTGGCCACCGATGCCAAAGACAAAGTACTCACCGAATGGCAAAGCTTAAAGCTCTCTCCCTATGAATCCATCCACAAATATGTAGACAAGTTTTGGGACCTACAACGCAAAGCCACTGTCTTCAAAAATTTGGATTTTGGAGAGAAAAAGCAACAATTTTGTACGGGCTTAACCGAAGAAATGGCGGAGTATGTCAACTCCCAAAGGCCACGTACCATATCGGAGGTAATACACCATACTATGGTGGCCTCTCGAATCAATTTCCAAACGGGTGCTAAAAGAAATAATAAGCCCACGGAAAACAAGGGTTCCAACGAGCCTAAGGGGAAGGACAATGTCCAAAAGTCTCCTAAGGGCCACTCCAACAAAGCTAAAGAGAAGGGAGTTTACAAAGGTAAAAACAAACTCTCTGTTGAAGAGCTTGAGCGTTATCGTAAGGATAACCGGTGTCTCAAGTGCGGCGAACAAGGTCATGCATACTGCGTTTTTCCCCAAAAGAACACCCGCCATGATCCTACTAAAGCTACCTTGGTTGAAATCCAAGAGGAGGAGAGTCACCAAACTCACCACAAAGGATTTCCTCTATGCCATGCTTCGGGAAAGGTAAGAGAACATGATGCTTTTATTCTCTTTGACCCTGGTTCTACTCACGATTTTATATCTATAGAGTTGGCCACCAAGCTAGGCATACAAGCCTATGAGATGGGATATGTTCTACCCACAGAGAGTGCTTTCAAGGGGCAAGAATCTTCAGTCACTCCCTTAATTTGGAAATTGAGGCTCCATGTCCAAAGCTATGTGGACAAAGAGGACTTCTTTATCTCTCCTCTCAAGCATGAGGATGTAATCCTAGGGGCACCATGGTTTCGCATGGCTGCCAATGTTAAATTCCTTGAAAGGAGAATCTCCTTTAAGTTCAAGGAAAAAGACATATATATAGATTCTAAGGAAATGGGTAACACTATCCCCATTGTACATACACCAGCTTTCAACAAGTCAATCAAGAACTCTATTTCCGTGTACATGATTTTTGTTAAAGATTCTCAAAATGAACCTAATGCTTTAGCAAAAGAAAATAAAAGTAACCAAAAGGAATTAGAGTTATCCAATTTTCTCAAGGGGTTTCAAGATATTTCTATTGATGACATCCCTTGTGAGCTACCTCCTAAACGAGGTAATGATGACCATGCAATTGAACTTCTTCCTGGAAGTTCACCGCCTAACAAACCTCCTTAAAGAGTTTCTCAAGCTCAACAAGAGGAGACTATGCGGCAAGTGCATGAGTTAGTTGAGAAGGGCATGGTTAGGCCTAGCTCATCTCCATTTTTCTCACCTGTGCTATTAGTGCAAAATAAAGACGGCACATATCGTATGTGTGTCGACTATAGAGCACTAAATAGGATCACTATCAAGAATAGGTTTCCCATTCCACGGGGAGAAGACCTATTTGATAAGCTACAAGGGTCGACCTACTTCAGTAGTATTGACCTAAAAAGTGGCGTTCATCAAATAAGGATAGTTGATCAAGACATTGTAAAGACCGCATTTCACACCACATTTGGTCTTTACGAATACATTGTCATGCCTTTTGGCTTGACCAATGCACCAGCCACATTCATCCACTTGATCGAGAAGCTGTTCAGGCCTCATCGAACCTTCACTGGAGTGTTCTTTAATGGTATTATCATCTACTCTAATTCATTAGATGAACACAAGAAACACCTCCAGGTAATATTTCAAGTTTTAAGAGAGAATAAACTTTATGTTAATCGAAAGAAAAGTGAATTTTTCTTGCAAGAGATCCAGTATTTAGGTCACATTATCTCTCAATATGGCATCCAAATGGATCCATCAAAGTTAGAGGTAATAAAAGGATGGTCTAAACCAAAGAATCTTCATGAACTAAGAAGCTTTATAGGTATGTGTGCATACTATAGACGCTTCATAGAAAAGTTTTCACAAATTGCGGGACCATTACATGACCTAGCAAAGAAAAGCGTTAGGTTTACATGGTCTGCTAAGGAGAACCACGCTTTCAAAAAGCTTATCTCTCAACCTGTGCTTACACTACTGGATCTCTCAAAACCATTTGAGGTCCAATGTGATGCTTGTGTTGATTGCCTTGGAGATGTTTTGCTTCAAGAAGGGCACGCCATAGGCTATGAAATTCGAAGGCTCTACCCTATTGAGCAAGCTCTAGGCATATATCAAAAGGAACTCCTTTTGCTGTTCTACATGCCTTAGACTCATGGAAGCACTATTCATTGGGGACTGCTTTCATTCTGCGAATGGATCACCAAAGTCTTAAGTACTTCATGACGCAGACCAAGCTCTCCGACAAACAAATGAGGTGGGAAAATTTCCTTTCGAAATTTCATTTTCATATTGCTAACATTGCTGGCAAGCATAATCAAGTAGCAGATGCACTCTCAAGATGGGCGAGAGTGAATGCGGTTTCCATAGCAACTCACAATGATCCATCTTCAATGATAGATGAGTATGCTATTGATCCCGATTTTAGAGATGTGATTTTAGCCCTTGCATTAGGGTCTCTTTGAGAATTTAGGAACAAAGCTAAACTTCTCTTCGGCCTATCATACACAAATGGATGGCCAAAGTGAAATAGCTAACCTAACAATTCTCGATCTACTAAAAGCCTATGTAGATCAAAGATCCCAATGGGAGAAGTACTTACCCTTACTGGAGTATGCTTACAATAACATTGTACATACTTCCACAGGAAAAGCACATTTCGAGGTAATTGAGGGAAGATCAAAAAGTCCCTTGCTACTTAAGGTACATGGGAAGATCTTCGTTGTAGATGAGTATAGCCGAGACCTCCAAGAATCTTTTCAAAAGATTAAGAATGCTATCTCTATCTTACAAAAAAGGCAAAAGGCTGATGTGCTGACAAGCACAGAAGCGCCCAAGCCTTCAAAGAAAATGATTGGGTCTTATTAAAATTTCCCAAGGCTCGATTAAGGCACACGATGGGCAAGAATCCTACAGGTCACCAAAAGTACTATGCTAAACTAGCAAAAAGGTACTATGGTCCCTTCCAAATTCTTAGGCCAATCAATGAGATGGCCTATCAACTCAAGTTTCCCAATCATTGGCTCTTACACAATGCTTTCCATGTGAGCCTCTTAAAGCCTTACAAAGGAGAGCCACCTCAAGAACCAACTACTCAAGACCCACCTGAGATGGATGACCAAGAAGAGGTGCTACAGCCCTACTCCATTCTCCAACATGAAGACAAGGTACTAAGAGGCGGTAAGACTATCCGACGATATCTTATTAAGTTTAAGAATTATCCTTTTGAAGATGCTAGATGGATGCAAGGCATACAATTAAAGGATAACCTAAACCTTTTCAATGCTTACAATGCTTCCCAAGAGTAAGAAAATGTACAAAATGTTAAAAATGAACAAAGTTTTTGTCTTATAAAACTCTCTTTTTCTTTATTGTGCACAAAATAAAGTAGTATGCACGCTTAGATCAAGTTTGTGGAGACGACATCTCCCAAAAACCAAGTAGAGCTTGCCACTCTTCTATGGAAGATTGATAGGACTAATGTGCAGACATGCTTACGGTAGCCTCAGGCTCTCAAGTGCCAAATGGACTAGTCATCCATTGTGGAATGATGTCGTAGGGTAACATAGGGATCCTCTACCCCCGCTAAGAAAAGGACTAATGAATATGCTTTATCTTCTCTACCCCATATTCGAGGACGACTATAATATCAAGAGAGAGGTAATGTCATCATAATCAATACCTAATTCTTCTAAATGATTTTCTCATGTTAAACTGATCATTTAATATGGGGAAGTGTCAGGGGAGAAAAAGCTAGAATATTGGTTAAGCTAGCTGACCGGCCACAGTAGGGATCCAAAGGAGGAAAATAGGGATCCAAAGGGGGGGCCATTTGCAAAAGAGCCATGTGGAACAATGGGCTTAAAAGACCCTAAGGTTCAGCCCATTAAGACTTCCAAAATGCTAAGGTTCCAACATTCAAAGGTTGTGTCCAAAGGTCAAGCATGGGGGGAATTGGATGCTTTGTGTGTGTCCCAAAAGTCTTCATCAATCCCTACATAGGAGGGGGCGATCCTTGGGAGTAGGGTATGAGAGAGAAACTCACACACACACACATACACAAGCTCCCTTTACACAAAGGGAATGAGGGACACATGTCAACTCCCTAACCCAGATGCCGACAAGGTGTACCCAATTCCTATTGGATGGCCTTGGAGGTGGACCAATGAGAATTAATCTCTCTAGAAGACTATTGGACAGTCTCCCAAGGGGTCCAATGAGCATTCAACAGCCCAATGGCTTGCGTGATTCCTATTGGCCAGGAGGCAAAGGGGTCCAATGAGAGTTTAGTTGCATTTATTAATTACATAAAGCTCTCACAAAAGTGGAAAGGGGGACACATGTCAGAAGGCTATCACTTATAGTGCATAATTATCATTGGATAGCCCTATGGAGCACCAATGAGACTGTAGCATGAGCAAATAGCAAGAGGGGTCGACCAAGATAGAGAGGAGGATGATTTTTGCAAGGCATTATCACACACACACTCACACAATCTCATGTGTGAAGTAAATAAGACTCTCTCTCCTTCTCAAGCTTTAATAGAAAGCTTACCACCTACTCGAAGCTTGTGAGAAGGGAGGCCTACACCAACAACTCTTGGCTTTGTGATGCAAATCCAACCAAGAGCCAAGCTTCAATGCATGCTCATCTCCTCTACCATGCTAATTACTAAGCTAATCTATGCCAATATGAGTGATTATGTAAGGATATGTACATCTTTCTTGTATAAATACTCCTTCTTCCTCTCAATCTACTCTCATACCCCGCTCACCATCTTCGAAGGTGTGTGAGGTCTTGGGTCTGAGACCGGAGAGAATTGATGTTGTGTTTGATAAGTGTTTTGCTTAGTGCATGAAGCTTTCATCTTCATTGCACTAGCTAGACTTGAAGGAACACAAAGAATTGTATTGTACAATGTCTCTCTTGATGGGAGAAACCATAATACAAAGCCTTTTGGAGGGGGGACCGGCTCCATGTAAATCCAGTCCTCAACTATTGTCAATAGATTAATTTCTCTCTCTTTTGAAAGTATTGTTCATGCTATCTAACTAGGTGTTATGCTTTTTGTTGCTCTCTCCACCCAAGCACTCTTGTAATTATCATTAGGAATCTATTCTAATGAAATGCCCACTATGTTCGTATTAATTTCCGTTACACACAAGTTACTAGGCCATTAAATGTTACATGTGTAGACTGCTCTTGATGCGTTCCCGAATTTCTTCTAGACTTTTGCTAGTACTTGGAGACTTATGACTCAAGAAACCCCTCAAGCTATCTGCTTCTCTTGGCAGCACATTGTCTGGGAATCCTAGTAAAAAGGACAAGAAGAAGATGTTTTTCCATTATTGCGAGGATAATGATCACTTGATAAAGCAATGTTGTAAGTTGAAGGCAAAAGAGGCCAAGAATAAAGAGCTTGGCTCCACCACAAGTGTAGCTATTATAGAATCTTGTGGGAAAGGAGATTGTGATGTTGATGTAGATGCAAAGTGAGCATTTAGTGTAGAGTGTACTTATGATCCTTTGGCCCATGATGCATGTATATGAGTTGTTGTAGATTTATGTGCTACAAAGCATATTACTTCACATCGTGACTTGCTTAACTCTCTCAAGTGTTTCCCTCATAAGAATACAATCACTTGTGCCAACAATGCTTCTTATGCTATCAAGGAAGTTGGAAAGATTGTGCTAAATACTTTGAATGGGAATTGTTTCACACTTATTGATTTACTTATGTATTGATACTCATGAAATTAACAGGTGTCATACCAACGCCTTGCAGTTTATGACTCCTTATGAAGCATGACATGATAAAAAGCCATCTATTTTTTACATGTGTGTTCTTGGTTGTTTAGCTTGTGCTTTGATGCCACAAACAAAGCGCAACAAATTGGATGATAAGGTGGTTAAATGCATTTTGGTTGGTTACAATATTGAAAGCAAAGGTTACAGGTTATATCAACCGCAAACAAAATGTATCTTGGTTGCACAAGATGTTGTGTTTGTGGAAGATTTCGTTTAGCATTTGTGATCGATTCCGTTTAGCATTTGTGATCATGTACAGGAGACAATAATGTAAGCTCATAGGACATTTATGACACTTTGTTGCCTCTTTTTAATGGTGGAAACTTGAATGTAAATTCCAATGAGACACATGTACATCCTATGGGGGTTTCTCAAAATATTACCGACCAGTCTATAACTTATGCAAATGTACATGATGTACTTCATGTGGAAAGTACTGAGAATGAGGAGGCGAGAGGTAGGCCAAATTGGTTGGTGGATACTTTGTGTGACAATAAATTGGATGCATCTATGTCTAGCTATACTCGTTCAGATTATTTCCATGCATCTTATGTGTCAGGTTGTTATACTTTGGTTGTTTCTAATTTATGTGATGAGGAGGAACCTCTATTTTTTTAATGAATCATATAATTAAAAAAATGGATGGTTACCATGCAATCAAAGTATGATGCACTTATAGAAAATGACACATGGAATCTATGTGATTTTCCTCCTTGCAAAAAGGCCATTGGTACAAGTGGGTTTACAAGTTGAAACATAAGCCGAATGGTGAGATTGATTGCTACAAGGCTAGACTTGTTGCAACAGGTTATGCACAACAAAAAGGAATTGATTATGAAGAGACCTTTGCTTCCACTTTTTTAATCATTGTTGTTTGTTTTCTATGTGCATTGATAGCTCATTTTGGATGTAATGTACATCAATAAGACATTTTTACTACTTCCTCTGATGGTGATATATTTGAGGAATTTTATGTAATGCAGCCTCGCGGTTTTGTCTAGAAAGGACAAGAAAACATAATGTACAAATGTAAGAAAGCTTTGTATGAGTTGAAGTAGCCTCCTCGTGCTTGGTATGAGAAACCTGGCCCTCATTTTATTAAACAAGGCTTTTGTAATAGTCCAATTGAAAGCATTTTGTATGTCAGGCATGAGGGTAATGTATTTCTCATTAATGTTGTATAAGTAGATAATTTGCTGATTGTTGCTGGTACGAATGAGACACACATTTCTAAATTCAACGTTGATTTGAATGCTACTTTCAAGATGAAAGGCTTGGGGATTTTTCATCACTACTTGAGTATACAATTCAAGCAATGTATTGCCTTGTGACAAACAAGGTACATAGAGACATTACTATGTACGTCTAGCCTTGAGAACTACAAATCTCTTGCTACTCCAATGAAAACACGTTTAAAATTAAGGCTTCATGATGCTGGTGATCTTGTCGATTTCACTCTTGCCTTATTTCTATATGTAATACAAGGCCAAATATTCAATTTGCAATCTCACAGGTTAGCAAATTTATGCATACCCAAAGGTCTAAGCATTGGTAGGCTATTAAGAGGATCTTTCACTACTTGAGTGATACTTTCCATCTTGGGTTGTTTTATCCCAAGGGGGATCATTGCTACCAAATTTTCATGCTTTTTTGGACACAAACTGGACTGGTTGTTATGACACATGAGTTTCCACAAGTGGTTTTTGTTTCATGCTCAACAGTCCATGCATATCATGGTTGAGCAAGAAGCAACCTACTATGGCCACTTCCAGTTGCGAAGATGATTACAACATAGAAGCTACGTTTGAATGTGTTTGTCTTTTCTCTCTGTTGCATCAACCCTTTCTGCCTGCTCAAGAACACATGTGCTCCCTTGGAGTATCATTGAATTCTCACATTGATCCAGGTACACGATTTCAATGATTAAGTTTAACAATGTTGGTCTTTCTAATGTATTTGACAAAGATGATAAATTGCAACATGAAGGCCATAATGTTAACATCCCCTTTAGGGACTTCAACACTTCTAAGGTAGGAAGTGAAGCTAGGTCAAGGTTAGGCCTCCCTCCCATGACACTAAAGATCTCAACCAAAATCGTGATGACTTAGGGCACGGAGACTCAATTAAAAGTAGAGATTCACATGAAGGGATTATTATTCATGCTAAAGAACTTGAAAAATGGCATAGCTCCAAGACAGGGTTATCACAGGACACTACCATGGCATTAGGCCCTCGATGGAAATTCTTACGAGTTGGATCTCATAGAACTCAGAGAATAGAAAAACTCGGGTATCACACGCCCAATACCTTCCTAAAAACTACTTTTGTTTGTTTTTTAATGAAGCTTCTACTGCTTTGCAAGTAGTTAGTCAAGTAAAATGGATAATTAGAAACACTCCCCTGTTTGTCTCTAATTGGTATTTGATATTTAACCCTAAACGCCCTAAGCCCACTAAAACCCCTGTTTGGTTTGATTTTTCATATCTTCCCATTGAATTTTATCCTTGACTTAAGTCAATAGGTGCTTACTTTTATAGAGGTGGAATGAATTCCAAATGGGATCCATAGATTTTTTTATTGAGGTAGACCTAACATTGGACTTGAATTACTCTTTTCCCATCAAGGACTCAACAAGGAAAACCCTACACATTGAGAGAGCTATCTATAAAAATATTTTCATTGCCTGCTTCCACTATATGAGACAAGGGCATTATACCAAGGACTACTTAGCATTATTATGAATAAATCAAGGAGATAAGGTTCTTCTGTACATCTAGTGCCATCTTCTTTTACTGTGAATTCATCTCTTTACACTGCACTGCACGATTGTCGTATCTAAATTCCAAGGGCACCATTGTGTTTGTCTCATCGAGCCCTACATGTGGATACCTACACTCCAAGCACTTCACGAGAACCAAGAAAAGACTTTTACAACCTTCCAAGTGACATATCTCACTATTTGAGTGTCATATTGTGATTCCATCAATTATACAAGGCTCTTGTTGAGTTCGATAGATTTGCCTGAAGTAGATTAGTAGATCATATAGGTTATAAAAGGAGACCAAGGTTTCCTTGGTCTTTGTTCTGTGTGATTATGGTGAGATTCTCACCGCAAGAGTGTTAGTCAATTACGGTAATTGTTTTAGGAGTATTACCAAATGGTGAGCAAACATTATCAAGCAAAGAAAAAACCGAGTTAATTTCTCACAAACATTGAGATTTGTTATTAGTAGCCATCCAACATCTTTGTTTTGTTGTTTAATGAGCAACGAGAAGGAAGAGCATATATTGAGAGCACACACATTGATAAGAGAGAGAAGAGAGAGTCAGCATGGTAGTGACCTCCAAAAAACCTCTTAAAACCAAAATAAAAATTCTTGAAACAGTTTGGCGCCTACTATTTTAGGAGTTTTTATTTTAGATTTTGGTAGTATATGTGCGATTCTTGTAGGCAATTTGGAGCAGGTATATTGTTGCATAGTAATGTGATAATTTGATCTCTTAGGCCCCGTATCAAGTATTAAATCAATAGTGTACTAGATTCTGACAAAGTGTCAGCATGGTGCTAGTGTCTCTCTCACACGATGGACTAATTGGAGAACTGCAACATTGTATCGTGAAGCAGCTTGCACCTCTCTCGAACAAAAATGCAAACCATGTAATCACATTGCGATCCTTGGGTAAGCCACTTGAATCTCGTGTAATGTTCACCAAAAACTTTTTTAGCAACCAATGAAAAAAAGGCGAGCATCGAATATCCCCAGTACTTAGCAAAAAAATTTAGGTTTTTTATCGTTTTTGCACTAAAATCATTCAAATTTTAGCCGAGTTTCATCAAGGTGACCCTCCATACTAGCCGGCACGGATTGTTAAAGGAGTTTTTTTTGTTTTTGGTAGAGAGAGAGAGAGAGAGAGAGAGAGAGAGAGAGAGAGAGAGAGAGAGAGAGAGAGAGAGAGAGAGAGAGAGAGAGAGAGAGAGAGAGAGAGCATCGATTGTGTAGTGACCTCCAATTGGGGAAATTATACAGTGTGGCTACAAACAACACTGCTAAAAGACCTCCCAGATATATATATATATATATATATATATATATATATATATATATATATATATATATATATATATATAGAGAGAGAGAGAGAGAGAGAGAGAGAGAGAGAGAGAGAGAGATAGTAATCGGCAGTGTAACGACCTCCAATTGGGGAAATTATACAGTGTGGCTATAAACAACACTGCTAAAAGGCCTCCCAGATACATAGTTCCAAATCATATCATGGCATCCAACTCAACAAAACCTCAAAGGCTTAGGCTTTTACTATCAAAAAGGGATTCAAAGTTCAGCCTAATTACGACGTGGAGGGGTACGAGAGAGAGGTTCCTTTTTTCTTCGATTGTATGTGGTATCCAAATGTGTCAAGGCACTTAAGAAGTTGGCTGGAAAGAAGCCCACTGCACATTCGCGCACGCATGCACACACACACACACACACACACACACACACACACACACACACACAAAGGGCATTGTACCTCCGAAAAGCTTCCACCAAAAAAAAAACATCATAAAGCAGTTCGTGCCGACACAAACTATTTCTAGAGTTTTTTTTGGGGGGAGGGGGGAGAGAGAGAGAGAGACAGAGAGAGTGACAAAGCTACCAAGCTTATTAGCACTATGTTTTATGAAGCAGGATCTTCTTTCCCGTTATTTTGCGATCCCGGATTGCTAGAACTTGTAGTGATGGTTTCTGGATCGGGTCTCTATGCCTGTGTGGTGGTTGTAGATGCCGCCACCACATGCTAGGTTGCCTTGCCTCCATTCTCTCTAAGGTGCTCCTCAATGGCCAGCGTGTGGTAGTGGGTAGGTGTGCAAATATTTGCCTTTCTGGAGGACTTCTAAGGTAGAAAATTAAATAACTTCTCTTTTTGAGGAAGTGTATGAACACCAAGCCCAACAAAGGGTCCCATATGGTATGATTCCTCACAAGACAAAGCGCATAGCTACAACACTTGAGCTTTTGAAGGCATTTGAAGGTGTTCTAGCCCCTTATGACAAGATGAAGAGGGTGGTCATTCTAGATGCCCTCAAGGTTCTAAGTCTACATCCTGGGCACACATATCTGAAGTTCGGCGGCACCACTATGATATAATCAAGGAACTCGAGGAGAGAAGGAAAGGTAAGGCCAATGTTTTGTATGAGAGAAACAAGGAGTTGATTCAGCTTTGGCTGAAAGCAGAGAAGAGAGCGGAAGATTATCTAGAAAAAGCAAAGGTTGTTCTAGACCCATTGTTCTAGACCCAAGCGAGTGAGGTTCACATTGAAAGCCTGCAACACCACCACCTCCTCCTCACAACACCAAGAAGAGTAAAATTCTTTGCGGCACAATAGCAAGTAGTACATCATCACCTCCCACAACCTCAAAGTGGCCGTGGACATTGAGCCCCCTAGAGAAACTGGCTTGGGTATACTGGCTTCAAGCGTCTGCTAGATTTGATCAAATACCTTTCATGCTCTATTGCATGCTAGTTTCAAGTGGGTGGCGATCAATTTATCATCTAATATGGTTTTTGTATGTTTTGGTGGTAGCAAAAGCATTAAGGAATGACCACTACAAGGAGGGCGACAACATCCAATTTCCAGCCCTCCTTGTCAATTTTTTATAGTATTCACATTTGAGGCTTGTCTCATTCTTTTTGTTGTATGCATCAATGGAAGTAGAAAAAGTAATCAAGCAAGTGCTGGTGCTAGTGCAAATACTCGTGAGGAAGAGCTAAGAGGCTATGGGGGTGCTACTGCCATTATTGCTAGCATTGATGCTCGTGGATGGGTAAGTCATAGGTGTGCAAAAAGTGACTCAAGAGCAGTGGATTTTTATAGATGAGGAGGGGCTATTGAGAATAAAAGGGAAGCATTAGGAAAAATATGGACTCTCCTTGGGTCTTTTTGATTAGTGAAGGCTTAAGGAAGAACCAATGAGAAGGCTCTTGGGATATCACCTAGAGGGGGAGGAATGGTAGGAGTGCAGCCTAATTGTCTCCCTGTTCAATGCTTAGTTCTTAGAGAGAGGTGGGAGGTAGGCTCGGGGGGGGGGGGGGGGGGGGGGGGTGTAAATAGGAGGAGAGAGGTGTCATAAAAGAGGGAGGGACCCCCAAAACAAAAACACGCGCATGCTTAAAAACCCTAAAAATTGATTAAAGTTCCAAAGTTGACCCATTTGCCTCCAAAACTGTCCCAAAACATAAACTAACTTTAAAAAATCAATTTTCCCCCCCAAAATCCACTTTTCTCTCTCTCCCTCTCTACTTTTCTCTCCCACACTCTCCCTCTTCTCCCTCCTCCCATTCTCTCTCTACAGTTAAGGCAGCCATAGCCAAAAGCTTTCCACCACTCTCTTCCTCTCTCTCCATAGCTCCCCCTTCTCTCACACCTCCATCAACCCTCTACAGTCCCACACTCCATAGCCCACAGCTCCACTATCCTCTCTACCTCTCACTCCTCCCCTCTTTCTCTATCTCCACTGTCAAAGCCACCATAACCACCATAGGCATCTCACCTCACCCTCCCCTCAGCTCCTCATTCTCTCTCCACAGTACCCAACTCTTTTAAATCCCTTCCTAAGCCCAACTTCTCAAGCATGTCCACGCATAGACGGCCCAAACCAGAGATAGAGGAGATTGTGTTGCACAACACAAAAGATTCAGTGGGGGTATGGATCCCACAAGTATTCAAGAAGGGTGCATGGGTCTACATGGAACCGTCATGTGCTAGACCTCATCGCGTATGGTGTCGAGGCATATTGGAACGTCATTGGAAGGGCCGGCTATTGGCATTCAAAGAAACCAAGCCCGGAATGGTGGCCATCATGCAACACATCTATAGTGCAGCTAAGATCCACCTCAAGAGAGCTTCAACTCAATTTGCACCTCATTGTAAGTTTTCATGGTGTAGCAATCCCATGCATCTGTCATGTCTACGTTTATAAGATCATTATGTTTAACTAAGGGCATTTGTAAAGATGTTTTTCCATCCAGCTTAGTTGAGGAGCAGCCGCTTGAGTGCCTCTCAGGCACGTTCATGGTTGTGCATGCTCACATTGGGGAGATTATGTTTCCTAATGTCTCATTGAGAAAACTTACCGAGAAGCGAATATTCATGTACTCCCACAAGTACGTGGTGCCGAAGTCAAGCCAAAGCTATGGTAGGTTAGAAGCCGTGGAGACACCCTCATTGCAGAGTGCAGAATGGCCAACTCCAGACCATTGGGCTTTGCTTTCTTTCAAGCGCAAGGTGCTGCAAGATTTCCAAGGGTCCCTAAAGTTCGGTAAGGCAACCAGATCGATGGGTCTCAGTTGGCATTGTCCCATTCATTTGTTTGTGCATGCATTCCGCTCTCTGCCGATTGTAGAAACACCAACAATGTTTGTTTGCAAAGAAGTTGACATAGCTGCAATGGACACCATTCTAGGTGTCAATTGGGGCTATGTTGACGGTTTGCATGATGGTGACCGTTATAAGTGCAATGTGTCCCCCACACAGCTTTGCCTTCGGTATTTGAAAGCAAGGTGCACCTTGTATGCACGGTTTAGCTACGAGAGGTGGATGCACAAACGTGGAAAATGGATACCCTTGCAGCTGACAGCTGAAGAGGTTCAATCCTTTGAAATTCGTGTGAGCATGCCCAATAATGAGGTGGAGGTGGTTGCAGTGAATTCGCATTGGACTCTTGCCAATCTTCGGGAACACTTTTTCATAATGGGATTCGACGATGTCGGCAATGCAAGTTTCAAACTTGAACAACGCAAGGTCTGCTTTGTGCTTGCTTAGCTACCTTTTCTTATTTTTTGTGGGTATTTGTATTTTGATTGGCCATTTTTTGGTTGTATAGATTGGAAGGCGGATGGAGGCCACTAAGCTTGTTTACAAAGATTGGGCTACATACGAAATTATCTTGTCTAAGTGAATTGGCTTATAACTTTAATCGTTTATATATTGGATATTTTATTAAAGATTTTGAAAAGTTTTAAGGTGTTATACTTGATTTTGTACTTGAGTTTTAAGGTGGTGTAAATTTATTTTTTAAATGCATATTTTTTATTTTTTCGAGATGGAATATGTCTATATAAGGGGGACCACCTCCTCATTTCACCATTTTCATCCCAGCATTGCAGAGAGACCTAGCATATCCAATCACGCAAAGAGAAGACATGGCTGCTACTAGTGCTTTAGATGCATTCCTTACTGAGGTTCGGCATGAAAATCGCCCTGAGCTTCAAGCATTTTTCACAACCCAACCCGATTTGGAAACCACCTTGACCCTCCACTCTAAATCTCTTGAGCACATTACTTCATACATTTCCACGTGCATGGGGAGATTCATTGTTGAGTTACAAAACCGGCCAGGGCAATGGGTCCCTTAAGGCCTTCTCCACCACATCTACCAAGGGGACATGCCATTTCATCAGCAGCTTGCACGCTTTGCCACCATAGCACAACCCGCCGGACAATATGTGCGGCTTGAAGCTGATGATGTGCGAGCAATGCGTAAGGGAAGGATCAAAAACAATTTTTCCTCTGTTCACGCCATAATGATCTTCCTCCTTCACGAGTGCCCAGCAGGCCCTGACGTAGTGCTACCACACTTGCAGATCGGCGGGGTACTGGCTGATGTGAAGGACCCCAAACCTGTAGTCATTGACTCATCCGCAGAGGAGAGGACGCTTGCCTTGACCTACCCTGTAGGGATTCAAGGCCTCTTGGAGGCCTCTCCATCTGTCGGTTCATCCTCGGGACTGCCAGAAGGAACCACCACTTGGGATGCCATCCCTGAGGTAGAGATTACCCGCTTCTCTTCCATTGTGGTGGGTGGGGAGGAGTTTGTGTTTATCCACGATCTGGAGAAATCCTTTCAGCTTTGTATGGATGAGTGTTTTGCCATCCTCGATGCCCATGGCAAGTTTGAGGTTGATACCACCACCTCCCATGACGATGATCTCGTACTGCCCATGGGGAATACTTTGGCGGACACAGTGGCGATCGCACAAGCCAAGGTGGCAGCGGCCGAGCAGGCCAAGGTGTCTGAAGAGGAGTTTGTGGCCGTGCAAGCCATGTGTTTGGCTAAACGCGCAAGAGTGGATTCACCACCTCCTGCTGCAACACCTGTTCTGCTTGATCCAAAGGGGAAGTCAAGTGTGGATCTTTACTTGCACCCGGATGCCGATGAGGAGGATCGTAGACAAGAGGTATAGATGCTCACTTACATTTGATTGTTACAAATGATTTTGTTAATGTTATATCATAATTCTGTGCCATATCAAATAAAACCTATGTTTTGTAGGATGTTCTGGAGGTTGACGCCTGGGCGCAACGGTCAGGGGGGAGGAGGACGCCGTTCGGACCTCAAGCGGCACTTGCTCACTACCTCAACACACTTTCGACTGGTGTCGTGGTGTTTGTCTATGCTGACTACTCTCCCAATGGTCTCTACAACATTTTTTCTCTCTGTTCACTCTCCAAGGCATTGTGTTTAACAACACTTGCCCAAACGGCCAATCTTGTAGTGCTTGTAAAGAAAGATTTTGCAATATCCACTTTCGGTGTTAACTTTCGCGGGCGCCTTATTGCCCATGTCGGCATGAACCAAGCTGTAGGGGTTAATGACACCCAAGAAATCACAACCACTTTACTTAACAGAGAGCCACCCCAAAAGGCCAAGCGCCAGAAAATTGTAATTCGAAAGATCCTAAAGCAAAAGCCGGATATCATGTAAAGCATTGATTTCTTTAATGAAACTACTTTTTGATGTCTACGACTCTCTTACTTGCAAGGTTTTGAATTTCTTATATGTTGGGCTTCCATTGTGTATGAGAAGCACCATGATTTCTGATATGACTACTAAAGGGTTTGGCAGGCATTAAAATTAATAAAATGCATACTTTGTTATATCTAGGCTTCCAAAGTTAAGGATGTGCCTATTGAAGGGCTTGGAAGTCCTGAAAATGGGCTGCCACAAGGGCGCGCATTGGGGACTTCCATCAACAAATGAAATGGGCAAATGCGCGCCCTTGTGGAAGATGATTTTGGACCCATATAGGAGCATACTCAGGTGCAAAACTGAGAGACAAGAAATTAATACCCAGTTGCAAAACAGAAAGACAAGCATACCCAGGTAACCTTAAGCCCATCTTGCCCCAGATACTTAAAGTTGTATTAACAAACCCCGAGAGATGACTATGTGGCAATATCAAGCCCATTTTGGAGTATAGGACTGACTTCACAGATGCAACAACCATCCTTCAAAATTTATATGCTACATGGACTAAGGGGGGATGATTGCCAGAAGCATCTATGCTAATTGAATCATTGAATCAAACAAAACATACTTATTGCTTGTGAAAATTGTCTGGAAACCATTGGAAAGTGTTTGGAATGCACTAGAAAAGGCTGCCACAAGGGCACGCATTGTACCCATCCATATGCCTCTGGAAGCCCCAAATGCGCGCCCTTGTGGCAGCCAGTTTGGGGGCATTCCAAGACATTTTCAACACTTTGTAGATGCTTTTGCCATGCAATAGTGAGTCACATAGCATGGATGCATCAGGAAGTGCATGCCCCACTTAGCCAAGGTGCTAAACATAGGCAAGTTTTCACAATAACAAGCTAATGGCTACATACATACAATAGAAGGTAGACAAAACTTGGACCAATGCTACATCGCATGGTACATAATTAAAACAATACAATGCGCAGTGGGGTATACAATAAAAGACGCTTATATTCAAATTCTTCCCAATACAATGCATAGAGTGGGGTATACAATCAAAAGACGCTTGTATTCAAATTCTTCCCAATCTTGGAAGTTTCGTAAATATAAAAAGGTTTCATGCCTAATTACAAGCTACTCCTCATGGCGCAAACGACGAGCAAGCTGCATATCCTTGGGCATAATGGTTACACGCTTTGCATGGATGGCACATAGGTTAGAATCCTCGAATATGCTAGTTAAATATTGCTCTGCTGCCTCTTGGACTACCTCTATGGCCACGACGCCCATCCGAAACTGAGTGTTGTACAATTGCAAAACCTCCCTGCATAGCCTTGCAAAAGGGGCCCTCCAAATCAAGAGCTCGGTGCTCTTTTGATAGTGTCGAATCTCCGCAAAAGCACGGCTGTGCTTTCGTACCTTCTGAGGTTGACGTGGAGGTGCATTTTTGGCACGAGTTGGGGCAGCTTGCTTCCTCTTCTTGTAGACAATGCTCTTCCTCTTTTTTTCTGCACAGGCACTTCCAACACCTCATAATCTTATTCCACCCACTCTCCATCTGATTCGTACTCTTCACTATTGAGCGGATGTGATGGTGTAGGTCCACTTCCTTTAGGAAGTGTCTTACCCCCAATAGACATGTGAGCCTGATAAGTTTGTATTTTGACGCCAACCCATGGGGCATCTTCATCCGTTTGCGTCTCTTCGGAGCCTTCTGACGACTTCTTTTGGCTGTTTGTTTCTTTGCCTTGGTCGCTCTCATCCTCCCTGTTGCCATCAGAATTGTTGGAGTCCGATGAATAGACAACAAGGCGATGCTTCCTTCTCTCTTTTGCTGCTGTAGAGGACTGGCCATGCTGATTTGAAGCTCCAGCTTCTTTTGTGTGGACTTCACCTTGAGCTTGTGAAGTTCCAGCTTCTGTTGTTGTACCTTTGAGTTGTTGGCCATCTGTCCCCGCTAGATATGCAATACTTGCCGTTTGTTTTCTTCTTGCCATGGTAGCACCTAGTAGGGAAAATGAAAAAATGAGCGCCTTCAACCTTTAAATAGGTTTTTTTGAGATTTGAGCCTTTTCACACTATGCGGCCAATTGAGTGAAACTCAAATAAACCAATTGAATTTAACAACTAAACTTGGATCATGCAGATGGCCGACGCGACGCCCAAACGCTGCCTTTTTGATTCTTAGTTGCATGCCAAGCTTCATGGCCCAGGGACGCTCGTGAGCGTTTCCACTTCTCGGATGCTGCAGTACGGGAGGCGTTGCGTAACTGCTTTTCTAACATTGACTCTCTTGCTTTCTCAATAGTGCGAGTTCTCCCAAAGGTGTGCCTAAAAAACCAGTTAAACATCTCTTGGAGGTAGTTGGAGTGTGAACTACCACCACCATGCCGAGTATTCTTGAAGTACACTCCTTTTGCTTGATAGTGGGACTTCTCCATGCCTTGTGTACTCCATATATCAAGCGAACCATAGCGGTCCATGAAGTATGCACCATGCGCATAGAGAATGTGCTAAAACAACCAAAAGAAGATAAGCCAACAGAAAAGTTGCATTTTCAAACATTGCATATGTATTAAGTCCGTTAAAACAAACCATGTAGTGTGTAATCTTACTGTCAGACCATCCGTCCTTAGCAGCCTTTGTGAATTCATAAAGCACCTTCTTGAACTCCTCTCGCTGCTCAACGGTGGTGCTTGAAAGATTCATCAATTGCACAACCTTTTGAAAGGATGACCATACTAGATTGCGTTGGTTAGCAACCTCCACATTGGGATCTTTGTCCGTCGTGCATGAACACAAATCTTTCCACAACTCCCACTGCTTCTCACTTGCTAGATTGACACTTGCCTTGGATACCTACATTGGAGACTTTGACATCTTCTTGAAAAATCGACGTGCCTTGGCTCCATTCATGGAAACCTTCTGTGCCACCTCATATGTCTTCTCCCTACAAGTCTCTGCTACAATGTTCACCCTTGATCGGTGACATCCAATCTCATTAAGGAGCGTCTCCACCCCCTGCAAGGAGTCTTTTGACCGTTGAAGGGGCTTCATTGTGAAAGCATAATCAATGTGATGCTTTAGGATCCTATCAAATATTTGCATAAACGCATGCAATGTACAAAAGTGAACATTGTTGAGGGAGAAGGGAAATATGGGGTTCCACCCAAGATCTTTGCTATCCCTATTGGGCACCTGTAGCATATCACATGAAAGAACCAAAGTTTGCCACTCCCTATTTATATGGTCATCATTATCTTCGTCCTGACCTTCCACTTGAGTTGCTCGACTTGTCTTGTGCCCTTTCACACAGAATGGAAAGGGAAGTAAAGAATATGCACCTTGTTTGCATCCAAGCATGCACTTTATGGTCTTTAGATCACCACCTAAATGCCATTCAACATCAAACTCCCCACGTCCTGGAACCATGAGCTTCTCACCGTTTATTTGAGCTTTAATGACCTCTGTGACCCATGGGATTCTACTGAAAATCCATGCAAGGACTTCATGTGTCTCTTTCGGAACTTCAATTGCACCAAGCCACCATATATCCTTCTCTGATTGCACACTAAAAGAGGGATTTGTGGCTTCACTCGAAATGCAAGATTGCTTGGCATAAGCTAGGACTTCATTCATAAGCGTGATGCTCATTCTCTCCAACTTTCTCCCTTTAATAATTACACACTCATCTAACTTCAGCACGAACACAAGCTTGCCTTCAAGAACTGCCAACAATATAAAGCCTCAAAATGTATGTTATGACACATCATAGAGCATGTAGGCAACCCTAAACTAACCTGCATCTCTCAAATTGTAGAAAACATCCATGGACTGCTGCAATCGTATCAAGTCCACAAAGATATTGTTGAATTTGGTGTAAACAAACCCTTCAGTCCGCAACACACTGTTAGAAACAGCACCACTTTCCTTCCCGCGGCCCTTCCTTCCGTGTGATTTGCTACGGAGCGGCTGAAGAGGCATCGTGTCTTCAATATACAAGTAGTCCCCTAATCGGTGAACAACATCTTCATTTGACACCTTCTTGGCAATCGCCACTCTGTGAGGAAGTGGGAATAGGTTTTCCGTGACTCCTCGACTTCTTAATGCATCTTTTAACACTTGATGTATTGCTTGATAGCCCTTCGTACTAATCCCAACAGCATCACAAATATCCTGAACATCTAGATCAGTGACAATATTAGAAAAATCACTAAGAACTCTCTTAGCACTAGGTTGGTAACCTAACAGGACATAAAAGTGTCCTTTCAGGGTTTTGAAAAAAACCTCCAAAACCATAGTAGATCCACTCATTTTGTAAAATCCTTTCATGAGGTTATAGTTCAAGGCCTACTACACATGGAAAAAATAAGAAACTTGTAAAATTTCTCATCTTTTGGTCACACCAAGCCTCCAAAGTTGATGGACCAGTGCATTTTCATCAAAACAGTAATTTCTTACGTTTTGTTGCATAAAAATAAGATTAGGGATTTTTGTAGGACTTGAGATAAATTCCCTAGTTAACTTCAATGGGTTGGTGATCAGAACATATGATTGCTTCTCACTCACTATTTTTTGTTTTTCCAAAATAAATAGGTACAAAAAATTTGAATTTTTACCATTTTGCAAACCTATCATCAAAGTTTCTATAGCCACGCTCAATACAAATAATATATGCATGTTTTCTTAGTTCCCTATTGTCCTTTATGTTCATAAAAAGCCATGGATCATGTCAAAAGAATAATACATCTCTTACCAAGGGGAATCTTGGGGACAAAGATGAAGTGCTAAATACAACAAACATGAAAAAACTGGGTTCAACATTATGAGTTGTAGAATCCCATAGAAACTATTCAATATCTAGCGAAATTTGATCCTTATGACTAGATATGGTTACTACCTACAAAATGCATGTAGTTGTCACAAGAAACTAACAATATTGAAAAATCTATACTTGATATACTAGAATGTTTAGTTTTCTTCTATAATTGAAAAAATCAACCATCGCTGTATACTATGCAAAATAGGGTATTAGGTGTCCCAAAACTCAAGGAATATTAGCTTTATGTTACAATATGCGACATAGAAAATAAAAAATGCATTTGGATATCATGAAATCCACCAAAAAAATCATAGAAGGGCTAAAATTGGCTAAAAAACAGGATTTGACAATTTTTGTAATTTGGTCATAACTTACAACTTTAATATTTATTTCTCCCTAGAAGCATCAGGACATGTTGAGGACTACTAAAGATAGTTCTCTAGCATTATAGACCTCACAAAAATGAATTCTAGAGTGGTATAGTTGCAAAAAGTTGAAAAAAGCCAAAAATAGGACCCGTTTTTTCACACAGTTTAGGTTGTGAAATGTTGTGCAAGGACAAGGTTAAAGATGGAATTGATATTCCAAAAAAATGTCGAGTTTTTTTCAGCTCATGAGACAACTTTCTAGATAGATAGCACCTCAAAATCCATTTTGAAACTCTTGATATAATTCAAGGAAAATGGTCACTTAACAGGACATAAAAGTGTCCCATTACCAACCTAGTGTTAGTGATTGTGTCTTTCAAGTGTTTTGACTCTGGAGCATCAAGCATCCCAATAAAATCCTCTTTGTTGAAACAAGAACGAAGTAAAGAAGCCCTAGCTGACGCATTCTCGCCGCCACACGTTTCTTGGACGAAGTTCCTATTACCCAAAACAACAATGATGAGCGGTATTAGACTTAAACAACATGATGGACAGAACATCTTACCTCATAGCTGTCACCCTTCATTTTCTTGCACCTCCACGTGGTGCAAGAGTCTGAATTTTGGACAACTCTCGTTTCCTCACCCTACCTCCCATGGCAGTACTCTTCATGTGTGAAAGAGTATCCTCAAGCTTTTTAATTACATTTTCCTTGGTTGTGATGGTGCTCTTTGCCTCCTCAAGCGCACTAGTAGCTGCTTGCATCTGATCCACGGATTTGGTTAGGTGGCATGGGAGAGTTAAGAGGCCACTTACAAGTTGGCCAAAAAGCTAGAGAGAGAAGACCCCCTACCCCCCTACTTTTCAAATGGTTTACCCCCCCCTTCCCTACTTTTTAAATGGTTACCCCCCCCCCCCTTCCCCCTACCTTTTTAGGGGTCAAAGGTGGAGGAGACCCTACCAAAATAGCTCCATTCAAAGACTTTGTCCCCCTTCATCTTGGCAGGCTTCCTTGAAATTAGGGATTCTTACAAGGCCCATGGAGAGTCCATTTTTTATCCTAATGGAAGGGGAGCAAGGAATCAAGGATTGAGAGCTTAAGAAAAGCGATGGGGATATTGAGAGAAAAATGTGACATCTCCACGTGGTAGCGGCAATGGGGAAGTTGAGGACTAAACCATGGTGGCCAATCTAAATTGATGATATAGGGATACCTTAGAGTAGAATCAGATATTCCAATTTTTAAATGAGTTCCAAGTTGGGTGGAGAGAGAAGGGTGGGCAAAGGTGTTTAAGGACAACTAAACTCTTATAAGTTTTTGGCTATGCAAACGCCTTTTACAATTTACTTTATATCAATCATGTTTAGCTCTGCTTGGTTTTATGATTGCTCAAAAAGTTTTGCTCGGAGTTTGAAATTTCTCGTGTTTTAGATAGGTTTAGAGCTTAGTGCAAGACTTCATTGACTGATAGAGTGGTAAAGCTTGCACTGGGTGAGAAATATCCAAGAAAACATAAAAATTTCAGATTTTAGTTAGGGAATGTTGTTGAGCATCTTGAGCCTATTCTTTGTTGATTTCTTTTGTTTTAGAAGTAGGGTAAGTAGACAAGTTCTCTCATTGTTATGGATCTACATGTCACTAAAAATATATTTTTTCAAAAGTGGTGAAACCTTGAATGAGGACAATGTGTCTTTGAAAGTTGGTGATTTAGAGCATGAACTGCATGAACAAGAGTGTGTAAATGCATAGCCATAGTCAGGATTCTCAAAAAGTCAATCATCAGCTTCTGTGAGAGAAATTGATGATTTTCTCTAGCAGATTAGAATCAAACACGAATTTGTGCTGGGTACCGGGAAATGTGTTTAACCTGCTTGCTTAAGCACATGAATGAATATTTGTTGCAAGTTAATCTATACAAAGGTGAGAAAGAGCTGGTTAGGGGGTTGTCAAGAAGACTAACCACTTGTTGACCCCGACCTACAAGGCTAAAACAAGCGACAAACTAGTAGTTGTAAAGAGGATTATAAAGACCATAGATTTGGAAAAAAGGCTAAAAAGTGCATTATGGGGTAACTCCTAGAGAAAATCGTGTTTTTCTCCCTTTTTCTAGTTTTGGAGCTTAGAAATCTACAAGGTTGAGATCATGCAATCACCTTGACTCAAGAAGGCCATCCATCAAATCCAAAGTAAATTTTGGCATCAAAAGTGAGTGTAGAAGTTGGCCTTTAGACCAAAGAAATTGTTTAAATTGTGCTTGTGGTCATATCAGTTGTTCAATTTGGGTAAAAGCTGGCAAAATGTATTCCTGAAGAGGGATAGTACACTTTGAGATTGACCAAAGTTTGGAAAAATGGTCAAAAGCAGGGCTGAAAGGGAAAATTGTTATTTTTTCTTCAGTTTTTGCTAGGGATGAAATTTTTGGCTAAGTTTTATACCAAGAGCCTATCTTAGGGTGAGAATCACATCCATTGTGGTGGAAATGTAATTGGGCATTTTTCAAGGTAGAATAGGAGAAAATTGCAATTGTCTCCTATATTTTAGCTATCTCAATCATTTTAAGACAACACTTGCACTAGAGGAAGACCTCAAGGTAAGGAATACACCCATATAGTCAAATTTGGAATTGGGTATGTGTGCATAAGATTAGGTCAATTTCCTCTAGGAAAAAAGACCAAAAGGGGGTTAAGTGACCCTGGGACCATCAAAAGAGTTAAAAAATTTAGGATTGTTGCAAGATTGGGTTGTTGGGAGTGTGTGGTATGCCTCTGAGAGACTTGAAGTGAAAAATATCTCAAAAGATCTCTAGGGAAAACAAAATTTCAATTTTCTCCCACACAGTGCAGGAAGCAAAGTTGTTTGGCAAACTTTGGTTTCATTCACTAAAATAAGATTTGTAGAGAATTAGTGGGTCTTGAGATTAATAAAACTGTGCATGAAGTCTTGTAGTTTGCTAAAGTTGTGTATACATCAGTTCCTAGCTTGACATAACTCCATCAATGCTCTAGTTTTTGTCGAGTCTTGTACAAGCAAGGATATTGATGCACAAGAAGAGTTGAAGTACGAAAAAAGTTCCAAGTGATCCAAAAGAATTACAATTAACAGCAGGCAAAGTTTGAAATTCCTAAATTGTTCATGTTCTTGAGATCTGGAGCTTGGTATCAGTTGGGCGTCAAACTGCCAAGAGATCAAGTGATTCAAGGGTCAACTGAGAAAAATGTCAATCAGGCTAAACTAGGACACTTATCAACCATGTAAGAAGAAGTGGTCTCTAACACTTCTTTTGAACCAGTCTTCACTATCCTTATGACCAGAGAAAGCACCAAAAATGAGCTATCATAGTAAGGAAAAGGGAGAAGGAACATCACAAAGAACAGAAAGTCCACCAACCATGCAACTCTACTACCATTATAATAATGGTGAGGGAGCAAGAATCTATGTAGACATCCATCACAAGTGCTATGTTTGTGAAGACTTGGGAAACCTTGAGTTTTGAGAGAAAGTTGAGGCTGTCAATAATGGAGACTGGTGCTTTTATGAAATTCCTCTCTTAGGATTGATAAACCCGATATTTTAGATGCCATGGGAATGACCAGAACCCAAGAAAAATTTTACGAAGTAATCAAGAGACCTCCATTGGAGAATGACTCAAGAGCTAGATTCATAGGCCATTAAAGAGCTAGAAAGAGTGCTTGTAGATGATCCTATGGTGGGATTGTACAAGTTAATGACCAAATAAGGGGAAAGCTATTACAGCAAGAAAGATGTGAGCCCGATAGAGCTTATCAACATCCATCTAATGTACATGTATGTCTACCAGTTCAAAACTAAACAACGACCTATTTTGGTAGATACCAAGGGGAATGATTATAGGTATGCATATCTGGGAGACATGGAAAAGATACCCTATTGGGGAAAACCATTTTCTATCATCTACTTAAATCAGATGGCATGCAAAAAGCCGATTGAAAAAGAGGTAAGTTTTATGAACACAATCACTGAAATTCCACCCAATTTAGAGAGTACCCGTATGATAGGATCAAGAATACTAGACATTTGAGATCCTTGGACGAGAAGGAGTTACTTATCAGAACCAGATCCTATTAGAGGTGGCTATACAACCATTACAAGGTCATACATCACATTGGTCCAGTACCCGCCCAGTGGAAGCATCCACTCGGACACGATTGCAATGTGATAACCGAAGAGGGACTAGGAAGCATGAGAACGAGAGAAGTGAGCACTGTTAGCTCATGCTGTGTATTTCATTATCCAAAACTTAAAAAATAACTTACAAAAATTGGTTTTTATACCTTAGCCAAGGTTTTTGGTGGTCAAAACTAATAATCTGGGAGCTCTAACTAAAGATGGGTAAAGACATGTTGATACAATCTGGAAGCTTGTAGCCCAAGCTCATCAATTACAAATTTTATCAGTAAATTAGGAGTTACAATACTCTTGATTTATCAAAATAATAATTTTTTTTCAATGAGAGCTGCAAAAAAAGACCTCCAATGGTTAGTGCTAAAAGTCCTTTGACCTTAGGCAAACTAGGGTTGAGCTTGAGGTGGGAACCCAACCTAAACTTACCTTTAACCTTAGGCAAGTTAGGGTTGAGCTTGAGGTGGGAACCCAACCTAAACTTGCCTTTGACCTTAGGCAAGCTAGGGTTGAGCTTGAGGTGGGAACCCAACCTAAACTTACCTTTAACCTTAGGCAAGTTAGGGTTGAGCTTGAGGTGGGAACCCAACCTAAACTTGCCTTTGACCTTAGGCAAGCTAGGGCGAGCTTGAGGTGGGAACCCAACCTAAACTTGCCTTTGACCTTAGGCAAGCTAGGGCGAGCTTGAGGTGGGAACTCCACCTAAGGTTCTTGTCATACTTGATGACTAAGGTACTTGAGGTACTTGTCATACTTAATGAGGAAGGAGCTTGAGAAGCTTCCTATGCATGGGGGGTAAGGTGCTTGATTCAAAAAGAGACCCTACAAACTTAATGAGGAAGTTGCTTGAGAAGCTTCCTATGCATGGGGTAAGGTGCTTGAGTCAAAAAGATACCCTACAAACTTAATGAGGAAGTTGCTTGAGAAGCTTTCTATGCATGGGTGGTAAGGTAAAAAGAGACCCTACAAATTTAATGAGGAAGTTTCTTGAGAAGCTTCCTATGCATGAAAGTCCCAAAGTTAGGGGAATAGACCTAACCTTCCACTCACCCAAAGGGCACCCCTTTTCTAAAAGGGCACATGGGACACATGTAAGACTCTTACTAAGCTTAACCACATGGTGTGCTTGAATGCTATTCGTTGGGCTAAAGAGGGGTCCAATGAGCTTCTAGTTCCATCCAACAAATATCTATATATTTTAAAGCTCTCTCTCTCTCTCTCTCGAAGGGATAAGGAGGACACTTGTCAAAAGACTACCCATGTACTTGACTGCATGCTGCATGTGATTGGCTAGGCGGAGAGGGGTCCAATGAGCTTGCAGCATGTGGAAAAGTTGCAACTCACCCCAAGCAAGCAAGGGGGGTGCTAGCCTTCGTGGCATCCATGAAGCCCCAAAGACATGGAAAACTCTATGAGTTTCCATCATGAAGAAAATCCTTGCAAAGGATGCAAAAGACAAACTGCTCACCGAATGGTGGAGTTTGAGGCTTCTCTCTCATGAGTCATTCACAAATATGTGGACAAGTTTTGGGATTTATATCTCAAGACTATTGTCTTTCAAAAGATATACTTTGTCAAGAAAAAGCAACAATTCTGTGCGGAATTACCCAAAGAGATGGCCAAGTATGTCAACTCTTAACGGCCTGGTTCTATCAGCGAAGTAATCCACCACACCAGGGTTGCTTTGCACATAAATTTTGAACAAGGGGCTAGATGGAATGTCAAGCCCATGGAAAATAAAGACAAAAGTGATGCCAAGAGGAAAACCAATGCCCAAAATTCTTACCAAGGCTATTCCAACAACAACAACAATCGATCCGAGGAGAAAGGAGTTTACAAAGGTAAATATAAACTCTCTCCTAAAGAGCTAGAAGCTTTTTGTAAGGACCAAAAATGTTTTAAGTGTGGGGAGCAAGGCCATGGTTATCATCCTTGCCTTGAGAGAATTGCCCGCAATGAGACTTCTAGACCCTCTATGTTTGAATCTCCAAAAGAGGATGCTCATTGCCAAGGATTTCTCCTTTCCTATGCTTGGGTAAAGATGCAAGAACATAATGCCTTTATTTTGTTTGACCCTGATTCAACTCACAAATTCATATCCGCGGAGTTGACCACTAAGCTAGGCATACAAGCCCATGAGATGGGAGATGCATCGAAAGCCAATGGAGCTATCAAGGGACAAGACGTCTCAATTAATTCCTTAATTGGAAAATTAAGCCTTCATGTCCAAAGCTATGTGGACAAAAAGGATTTCTTCATCTCCCCTCTCAAACATGAGAATGTTATTGTTGGGCACCATGGTTTAACCACATGGCTTCCAACATGAAGCTCCCTAAAAGGAGAATCTACTTCACCTACACGGAAGAGAGCATGTATATAGATGCTAATGAGTTGGGGAACACCATATCCCTGCAACAAAGGGAATCAAGAGGAATTAGAGTCGTCTAATTTCCTAAATGGATTCCAAATTTCCTAATTTCTAAAATGAGGGATGATGTCCATGCAATTGAGCTCCTACCAAGAAGCTCACCGCCTAACAAGCCTCCTTATCGAGTTTGTAAGGTCTCTACTTTCAAATTGCACACAAGTTCTATTACACATTTGAATTTTTTTAACCATCACTCCTTATTTAAGATATTCGAGTTCAAATTATGAATCGTAGGTTAAGAAAACCTAGAATTTAAAATTTACGCTACAAAATTCTGACACGTTTAGCTATATGAATCACTAATTAACTTATTGTAAGACTTAGTTACTGATTGTAGAATTTTCTTTTACTACTGTAAAGTTAATATAAGACTGTAAAGTTTAAACTTATAAATGTAAAGTAAATTATCATTAAGGAAATAAATAAAATAATTATAAAGACAAAAGAATACACACGGATGACAATTGAAGGCACATGGACTCACCTGGACTCACATAGGAGGGGACAAAGTGGGACACACTATCACATGAAAAGGAGAGGCTAGTCTTGACTAATCATAATGAGGGGGGGTTGTGTGGCCTTATCTTTTGATGATAATGACAAAGTGGTCAAGCTGATGGGTACCACAAGGGTACCAAAAACGCGGGTATGATTTTTGGAGAAAAAAAATTTAAAAAAAAAAAAAATTTGGAAAAAAAAAAGTTGGACGTTTTCTTTTCTGCTATAAAAAGAGCATCCATGCTCACACTTTAGACATAGAGATTGCCTCTATAGTACTCACGAAGTGCTGCCACTTCTCTTAGAGAGAAGGCGTCCACAAACTACTAAGAGAGCAAAAACTCTAGTGGACTAATAAGGTGCGTATTATTAAGCATTCAATTAACTTTAGGAATGATGTATGTGTGCTATCTCTTACTCTAATCTCTCAAATAGATTAGTAAGATTTAATTAGCTTTAAGAAAGATATGTGTGTGTGTGTGTGTGCTATCTTTTACTCTAATCTCTCTAATAGATTAGTAAGATTCAATTAGCTTAAAGAAGGATATGTGTGTGTGTGCTATCTCTTATTGTAATCTCTCTAATAGATTAGTAAGATTCAATTAACTTTAGAAAAGATGTGTGTGTATGTTTTCTCTTAGAAAAGGATGTGTGTGTGTTCTCTTTTACTCTAATCTTCTAATGGATTAGTAAGATTCCATTAACTTTAGAAAATATGTGTGTATATGTTTTCTCTTACTCTAATCTCTCTAAATATATCTACTCTCTCTAGTTAGTACATCTTCACTATTAACTTATGCATAGTTAATTGAAAGTTAATACATAAGAGAACTCATCATATTCTTATTATACATGATGAAATTCTCATTCACCAACTTTATTGTCAATTAGATTAAGTAGAATTTTGAATAATACTAAAAATTGATTTAGTTGAAGTATAGAAATTGAAGTTAGAATTGGATTAGAAATGTGAAGCATAAAAGTAATGCACTCCTAAACTTTCACTCATAGTTTACACACTTAATTTTTGATTAATTACGATTAGCAAATATTTGATGTATAGAAATTAGATGTAGAACAACAACAATAAGTGTGAATCCGAGTTGGCGAGGGTTTAAATTACAGACTGTCTTTGGAAATAAGAGATTACTAGGAAAATTGACCAATTTAAAGTTCTAAATGTATAACATAAGTGTAGTACAAAAAAATGGCTCCAAAGCGTGCTCGAACCCAAGGCGCTAATGATCATGAAGCTCGTACAAGTAACGGTGGAACCCCTGCGGAACATGCTATGTCTCCACCAATCGGACGAATCGGAGCTATGGTACAGGTTAGTATTGCAGTTTCAAGTTATGCATCATTGCATATGCGAGACCATAGGAATATATTATTTACCTTATGAAAAGAAAACACGGACCAAAATCACGGGGCTTAACCCCAAGAAACTCGTCATATGTTTGACAAGTAGGAAACATTGTCTGGTTAAACTGGTTGCTATAGGAAAGAATGTTTGTCCAAAACCTTCGGTATGGTTTTTCTCAAGTCTCTCTACTTATTAGCGCTGGTATAATGTGGTAGATGCCGAGGCGTGAGATGACGCCCACGATGGCACCACCAATGCTGTGGTGGGAGTACACCCAGATTAGCCCAGCTCGATACTGCAGTTTTGATTTTTCGTGGCGTGAGGATGACGCCCAGATTGGCACCGTTGTTGCTATGACGGGAGTACGTCCATATTAGCACAACGAGTACTTGTCGAGTGGTATGGGACGCTCATGAGGACAAGGGTTTTTATAAATAATATATATACCGATCGGACATAATAGCGCCAGTAGAGATTCTTGAGTGAACCTGATTCAAGGGTTGTTGGTTTAAAATTGGACGACTTCTTGTTTGACTATTGTTTGTAATACTATTTGAAGGGTTGTTTTAACGAATCCGTATCATAAATAAAGTAAAGGAACATGTATGTTTAAACAGTGTGGTAGTAATTAGATAACAAAAGAAGGGTGAGTGTGGTGTGGAAAGCGGGAGAATGATACCCCGACGGTATCATTCTATGGACGGGTGGACCCGATGAGTCGGGTAACTTTCCAACACTAGAATTTTTTTTTATTAGTCATAAATCTTAAAAGAGACAAACCTTGGCGGCTGTGCTTCTGAAACATGGAGAAAAAAGCGCACAGGTTGGTCACTCTAAGATTTATACTTTTAGGTATAATTTATTATAGATAGTTTTTAGATAGGGTTATGGTGGTCAGGCTCTGCCATAGCGAGATAGAACCAATCATTCACTAACGGTTCATGCTCGTGGCTACGTAGTAGCTAAGGCAATGTCCGTTGGTTTTTCTTTCTCAGGATTGGAGACGTATCAAAGGTACTCCGCTCCTCCAAAAAGGGGCAGGGACCTCACACTGGTACCAGAGCCTAGGTTAAAGCTTGGGGAGATTTTTACATTGAAAGAAACTTATTATTTTGATCCTTTAGCCTATCCGTTTGTAGTCACTAAACTCAAAATATAGAGATATTACAATCCTTGTACCTAAAGACTACCAACCTTGGTAGCAAATAATGTGTATATAAATAAAGTTTGGGTTAATATTATCTTTTGTTTGTATTATTGTCTGATCAAGTCTTGCCTTAAAGTGGATTAAAGTTAGAGTATCCAATAAAGTTTCACTTAATATATATTGCACAGAGTGCGGTGTACACATCTCTTCAAGAGAAAAAGCTACTTCTCAAGCAAGCTAAACTTCCCTCTTTCAAAGGGGAAGGAGCTCTAGTTGAGCGCGATGCAGAAGTGTGGCTCGAAGAGATGGAGAATTATTTTGCTGCTGCTGGTACTACTCTCGATAACCAAGCAATGTTGGCTATGTTTCGTCTCACGGGGGATGCCAAGCTTTGGTGGAAACAACACTGCAAAGATAATCAAGTAGCTCAAAACACTCAAACTTGGGAAGACATTAAGTATGCTGTCAAAGGACGTTACCTTCCATCTGCACACGAATCCCTTAAGATGAATGAATTCTTCAACTTACGTCAGTTTCATCTTACAGTGGAAGAATACTACTCCAAATTTGTAACTCTTAGGCGCTATGCTCCGCCAATGACCGCAGATCAACAAGTAGCCCATTTCTGCCAAGGGCTAAATTCTCCTTTAAATACTCGTCTAGAAGCCATGAGGCCTGTAAATTTGCAAGATGTTGTTTTAAGAGCTAAACCCTTAGCTAAAGAGATGTCAAACTCTCAAAGGGTGCGAAATGGAAATATAAGGAATGCTGGAAGGAGAGGACGGCCTATGATGTGGAACCACAGGCACCTAGTTCATCAAACTCATCCAATAGTTGCAGCTTCAGCAAATGGAGCTCAAAATGAAGATCTTAGATGCTATGAATGCAACGAGCTAGGACATTTCAGGAATGTATGTCCTAGGCGAGTCTCCGCAACAAATACACCTACTCGAGCTAGAGGACGAGGACAAATAATAAATCGTGGAGGAAAAAATGGAGGACGAGGTCGAGGGCGCAGAATGGCTGCCAAAGTCAATGCTATCATAGGAGAACCAACATTGGGAGAAGAACAAGAGGAAAGAGCAACTCCATACTGCAATTGATAACCCAAGAGCAAGACAACAATATGCTGTCATTCAAACACCTGCAAATCACCAAGGTGAAAAATTTGAGCTTCTTATTGATTGTGGTAGTACTCACTCTTTCTTGTCACCTAAATGTTTAAGGAGGTTAGGACTTAATCAACACCCTGCAAGAAAGATGAGAGTTGAGTTAGCCAATGGAAAGGAGGTGTTATCTCAGTACAGTGTGGGAAAAATAGATTTCAAGTTGGGAGAATACTCTACTTCTGCTACTTTTTGAACCTTACCCATAGGAATCTATGACGGAATTCTTGGAATGGATTGGTTAGCCAGTCATAATGCCAATATCCATTGTGCCCAAGGAAGTGTTACTTTTGTGGACAACCAAGGTCAAGAAGTCACTATTCAAGGCCAGAATGGACGACCAAAAGCTTACTTGGTCAAAGCTAATCGTCTTTTGAAAGGGTTACGCAAGGGTCAACAAATTTTTGTAGTCAAGCTAAACAAAGTAGAAAAATTTTCTTCCAACCCTGAACCAATGTGGCTAGAAGAATTTTTGGATTTTTTTCCCAGTGAACTTTTTGAACTACCACCACCTAGGGAGGTAGACCATGAAATCAAAATTTTTCCAGGTAGTGAACCAGTCTCAAGAGCACCGTACAAGATGTCACTTCCAGAGGCTATAGAACTCAAGGAGCAGCTCAAGCAGTTGATTGAGCAAGGGTTTATTCGACCTAATACATGTCCATGGGGTGCGTCTGTTCTCTTCCAAAAGAAAAAGGATGGCTCTCTTCGACTTTGCAAAGATTATAGGGGCTTAAATCAGGTTACCCTCAAGAATAAATATCCAATTCCTTGTATTGATGAGATACTGGACAAATTACATGGAGCCAAAATATTCACGAAGATTGATCTTCGATCTGGCTATCATCAAATTTGAATCCAGGAGGCTGATATCTCCAAAACAGCTCAAAGCACAAGGTGCCTATTCTGTAACTATACGCATGGTCTTATTTATAGATGTAGAGGAGCACCCACATCTTGTAGAGTTAAAAAAAAAACATGTTGTGGAGGGATGGTTATAGCTGAAAGCAATTCATGTGTGTGTGTGTGTGTGTGTGTGTGTGTGTGTGTGTGTGTGTGTGTGTCTGAAGGAGTGGAAAAAGATGTAGTTACTTATAGTTAATAGCAGTATTAGAGTGTGTGTGTGTGTGTGTGTGTGTGTGTGTGTGTGAGAGAGAGAGAGAGAGAGAGAGAATTGACATCTTTTCCACTTGTGTGCATATAGACACTCACATACACCTACAAATTTGGGTTTGCGTGTGTGACCCAATGACCATGCTTTTCTTGATCGCACCAACATGGAGGTCACACAATAGACTCTTTTATATGGACACAAAAAGCTTTTTGACTTTCCACTTTCATGGGTCTTTGCATTTTTATTATTATTTTTTGCCATACTCACTCAACCGAGTGAGTTGTATTGTAATAAACACCCAAAAAAAATTTACATGATGGTCCCTGCTCCCCAATCAAGCAGGGATTCAAAAAGAATACAACATCACAAGACAATAGACAATGTTCACTGGACTTTTACAGAGAGCCCCAAACTCGGATACTTAGGCCCAAACAGAATGCTTGTACAGAACAGACATCGGCCATTACCTAGGGGCCTTATCCACACAAAAAGGAGCCATCAAACAACATAAAATCATAGAGAAAACCTGAGATGGAGGGTGCCACCATGCAGGAAGGCCTACCACACCAACCCAACATGCCCTTAGACGTCGAACTTTCCATAGGTAAAAATCATCTTGGTAGTTAGCAAGGGAGAGTAGACGCTCCATCACCTCAAAGGGAGTCACCAATAGTAAATGTTTGCCTACAACATCATCATGGAGTGATCAGGCTAAGGATCTTTTCATTTCCTAATCTCATACTTCACGGAAACCGGACAAATTTGAAGAATTTTAGAAATCAACAAGAATCTTGATATTTCAATAAAAATTGAGAAATCTCCAATGCTCTTCTTTTTCTCAAAGGTTGCTAAAAACTTTTTTGGTGATCTCTCTCTTTCTCTCTCTCTCTCTCTCTCTCTCTCTCTCGCCTATCTTAAGGAACTAAGTCAAGAGGTCGTATGACAGAGGATAATGTTGTTCGTTTTCCCTCGGATTTAAGTACCTTCGGGTCCCAACCATGTGATCAAGGGCCCTTGTGCAAAATCAAAGGCGTTTGCAGATCTTTATCATCAACGCGTAAATATTAAACTCGAGATTTTCAGTTAGTTTTTTATGGTGGGATCCACAAAAACTAAACTCAAGATCTAGAGTTTAATTTTATGTCGAGATTCTAAATTTATACTCAAATTCATATGAAATCACATCTATTTCAATGGTCCAAATACGCCGCCATCTTGTCTTTCAATTGGGATTATTGATTCCATCATTTTGGGACCCCATGACACTTAAAGGGGAGGTTGAGCCACCCTTCAATTCGCTTTAAAGACAAAAATCAAATTCTACCTTCAAAAGAAAAAGTAGAGTCAACCCCTTGTTTTTTTTTCCGCTTGTTCAGTGTTCAAAGGTTCACATGTTCAAAAAGTCATAGGAATGAGACATTTTGTAAGGTTTTAAGTGAACCAATGAGTGATACTCACTCGCTGTACTTCAATTCTTTATATGAAATCTTGAGAAGATACCGCACCCACTCTCCATTTTAAAGGGTACACAAAACCCATCAGCTCTCCGCTCGTGCATGTTCCCACGGACGCACCCCATGAGCTCTCTCTCTCTCTCTCTCTCTCTCTCTCTCTCTCTCATTGTTGTGCCCGTTCTGATCATGCCTAGCATCTGCCCGGCCTCCCTCTGCAACTTTGCGATTAACCCCATGCCAAAGATGCTAATCTCCAGTTGGGGGACTCGACCTGATCACTCGAGCATATTCTCTATCCTCCATGCTCCCATCCTCTCCCAGCTCCAAACGGGTTAGAGCGCCTCAATCACGCTCTACGTACCCAGCATGAGTGAATCCAGTGTTGCACACAAGAGAGAGAGAGAGAGAGAGAGAGAGAGAGAGAGAGAGTGTCTGCTTCGCAACCCGAGCCCTCCCCTGTACACGAGCACCAGATAGAGACATCCGGAATCTCTCTAATGCCGCCGTCTCTTATTGATGCTGTCGTCTGTTATTCTTGCATGGTGCCTTTCTCTCTCTTTCATCTCCTACGTCTCAGCGAGTCAGCCCTAGTTGCAACTGCTCTCCCTTGGGCCTTCCCTCGAGCGTCGACACATGGCCTGGCACCTGTGCGACTGCCACATGCTACACCAGATCCTTTAACGAGCCTGCTGCAGTCCTGTCCTCACCCGCCACCTGGCGTTCATACAGACTCACATAAAATTTATCACAAATTACATCCCAAAAAAAGGCAATTGACAATTATGTCTAAAGATGATGAAGCAATTCATCTCCAAAGCCAAAGCATCTCTTTAGATTCCATCTAAATCAAACGTTGGGAGTACCTATTTTTGAGTCTCTGTCAATCCTTGGAAATTTCAAGCTCCATCTTTTGCTTACTTTTCCCTTTAACGTTTTCTTAGTATCCTTACACTACACAAGCAGTGACTATATTTTTTGAAGCCGTTAAGAATACCTTATATTATATTAGGGGTGCAACCCACGTCAATCTCTTCACCCTCTCTCAAAATGATTGCAAAGGGGCCTCGACCGGCATCTCTTGATCAAAAGGGTTGCAATCCACTAAGATGTTGTAAAATTTGATAATTTTCTCTCCAAGGCAATCATTGAAAAGGGTTTCAATACACTAAAATGGTGTAGAATGTTTTCTCTCCAAGGCAAGCTCAGAGTGTCGTCGCCACTTGAAAGAACACCAACCTTCCCTTTCACTTATGACTACTAAAGTATGCGTTAATTTCAAAACAAAATGGTGAAAATATCAAAAATAGGTAGAAACTAAAATGATTATTGCCCAACTCTTTACTAATCTACTGAGATCACTCCTTTCCTCTTCGATGAGGGTAATTATACTACCTAGTCTGGACCACGGATTGAGCATGGGATGCCAGTACTAATGATTCAGGGTTAGTTGTGGTAGCCACCTTGCATGAGGGCCTTGTGTGCTCAATGAGCGAACCTTAGCATCATGTAAAAAAATCTCATTTCCCTGCAATGCGCTCTCCTCGGCTGCCACATGGCCACTCACATGTGAGGTTTCTCGTTGGTGTGTTAATCTTTCGGGTTGTTATTTGATTATTCTTTGTTTCTTACGGTCACTATGTTGTGCCCTATATTATATTTCAAAGAGTGACCCTTATAGCAACTTAGCATCTAAATTGTTCCTTGCAAAACTTTACTAAAATATGACTTAAAAGACTTAAGGTCGCGAGGTCTGAGCAGGCCTAAGCATGTTGGGAGGTCTGAGCACGTGTGAATAGGGCTTGTGGGAGGGTATCTGTGCACATCAATGCTAGGAGACATAGATCGGGACGTTGCAAGGGTTTTGGTTTATGGAGCCGCAAGCGGGAAGGGGAAGGAGCGCTACGAGCTGAGTGTAATAGGTGTGCCATGTGTAAGCTCTTTCCTTTTTTTGGGGGGGGGGGGGGGGGGGGAGGCTTAGAGTTGGATGCCTGCTGCATAAGAGCCCAAGCCTCACCTTTTTCAGCGCGACTATTATCCTTAGCCTCAGCTTTTTCAGTACACTTATTATCCTTGCGATAATAATTGCTCTTAAGATAAAGAGTTGTTCGATTGCTTTTTCTTGCTTGTTGTGGCTCTGCGCGAGGGCTGAGGGTGCTTCCGTTTTTTGCTGCATCTGCTCTGCGTGACCTACAGACTCTGAGGAGAGTTAGAAGGTTCAGCGATGGCAGAGATTTGCTGAGTTGTGAGGGTTGGCTCTTGCCCACGACCGCCTGCTCCAAAGTGGGTGTGCAAGTGTATGATTTGTGCTTGGGTGCAAGGTTTTGTTTGCCCTTCATCCTTTGCTTAGCTATCTTCGGCATTTCTTTTTTGGTTTTCTAAAAGAAACCCTTAGTGTTGTGTTGGGTTAGGGATACTTTCATTGCTTTTAGTGCATGATGGAGACTTACCTTTAAAATAGAAAAAACTTCATTTTAACAAATCTAGGTTGACCTAAAGGAGATAATCACGATTTTTTCTTAAAGGTTCTTGAGAACAATCAGAAACTATCGAAACTTGGTGTGCTTGCCTTGATCTGAGGAACTCACTGGTCTCTTCAAAGTCAAATTTGGACACTCAAATCATAAGTTAGGCTCAAAGCAGTCAGAAAAGGACTTTGAGACTGCCAAAACAAGATTTAGGAGACCTTCTAAAACACCAAATTGGACCAACATTGGTGAGAAGGCTATTCATAAAAGCTGAGGAACCCAACCAAAGTGAAAAACTGTGAAAATTTTGGAAAGAGAGCGTCTTGAGAAAAAAATCATGATTTTTTTCCAAGTACTGTAGAAATCTTTTAGATTGGGCTCAAATTTGGTGTGCTTGTAGTGCATGATGTGTTGACTGCATAGTCAAAATTTGGTGTCCTTTGGACGTTGGGAGTGCAGCCACGATATGTTAAAATGCAATTTTCTATGTTTCCCTTGATAAAAGAAAGATCAAACATTGACAAAACTCCATACTCATGGTATATTAAGAGTGGGGAGTCTAGTGAATTTAGAAAAATTGAAAAAAGTCGCAAAAAAGATATTTCGAGAAAAAAAAACACAATTTTTTCCTATCCATTTGCTACAGAGGTCGAAATTGGACAATACTTGGTGACCTTGTTGTGTATGTCCTGTACATTCTAGTGATTAAGTTTGGGCCAAAAATACCTAGCAGAGCTCAAGTTACAAGTAGTTTTGTGTTGCAAGTGAAAACTAAGTTTGACAAAAATGGCCATAACATTCATATGCGGACTCTGATTGCAATTTTTTTAATATCAAAACATAGCTTGTAAGCAGCTCTACAGATCTTAGGGTAATGCTTGACCTAATGACATGTCTATGGTAACCCTTTAGTTAAATGGTTTGAAAAAATATCATTTAAGGTTTCAAATTTGCATTTTGGTTCAAGGGTGTCTGGAACTAGCTTTTTGACAATTTTAGGGAAAACGGTCAAAGTTTTTGACATAGTTTTGAACTTTTTCAATCTCCTCAAAGGCTAGGTCACAAAGAGAGAGATCGAGATCAGAGTCTCATTAGATAAGGGCATAAATCACCACCTTATAGCAGAGCCTATGGAAGCCCTAGGACCTATCATTGAGCACTCCATGTCTGATATGACTTCAAAGTCTTCTGATTTCTGTAAAATGGCTTTTGATCTACCCGAAAAAGGACCTAAGATAGCTAGTTCTATCCAAAGAGATGTAGTGCCTGAATCATGGGCATTCCCATCTTTAGAACATCTCAGGCAAGTCCACTGCATGAAAACAAAACATGCCTTGACATATGATACGTCCATAGCTCTCTATTGGACGTCCATAGGATACAAGGTGATCACGTAAGAGAAGATCCTATATTGTTTTGCTTCAATAGCTATGAGACTGTCTTAATCTTAGACAAGTTTGGATACAAACTTGAAGCAGTATCAAGAAAGGATCTTTGAAAATGCACTTATTGTGGGATTCCAGTGATTGATCAATCGACCATGCCCAATGATCCGAGTGTAAGCCTAGAGCCAAGAACTGTAAAATCTAGAGTTGGAGTTGTTAAAACACCAACAAAGATGAGGCAAGAACCAAACATTAGAAGAGTAGGTTCTATCACAAGGAGACCTAGAGTGGAGGATACTCATCCACAAAGAAGTGAAGATAGAGGTGGCTTTAGGTTCGTTACAGGGTCTTCTATGCCACACCATACCACATGAGTAGTGTCAGATGTGACTACAAGAGAAGTACCAAGAGTTGTATCTAGAGCACCAACATCTATTATGCACGAGGATACCTTCCTAGGAGCTCTGGGAGTGATGAGATATGTCATTGAGCCAAGGCCCATGTGTCCATTTCAAGTCACAAAATGCATGGCATCAAAGTATAATGTATAAGGGGATCCCCGCGCACATTTCCACATCATTTAGACAGGCGTTGAAAGCTGAACACATCAAAGATTTCCACATCCAATTTGAAGGTTTTCAATTGACTTTGGAGGGTACTCTCCCTACATGGTTCAAGCCTTTGAAAAAGGAAAGCTATGGAAACATAGAAATGCTATTGCAATTGCAAGACTTTGTAGAGGATTTTGTATGCAAGGGATTAATCACTATACATTGTCAGATATCCATTCTTTCAAGTAAAAAGACAACAAGAAAGTATGAGAGGCTACATTGCAATTCAAGCAGTATATTGAAAGATATCCACCACAAGAGAAACCCTAGGAAGATCGCCAAGTAGTGTTGTTCATTGAGGGGATAAAAAATGAGCACCTCAAAAAGAATTTTCACTTGAAAAAGTGTGAACCATCAGATGAGGTCATGAGAGAATTTGTCTATTTAGTAGAGAATTGCACAATCTACGAAGAGTTATCACACAATGATGATACTATCTTGAATGACCCACGAGCTATAGCTAGTGATGCAAATATGATGAAAACAACACTAATACAACAACAAGTGAATATGGATCATCTTGCAAATGAACTTATGAAGAGAATAGATTAGACCTTGAGAGTCCAAAACAAGAGAATACCACCATTAAGACAATGCTTGACATGTGGAGGAGATCATCCAACAACACAAGACTGCCTTGTGTTGCCACAATAATATCCTAAACAGAAGTGGTCTGCCATTGAGCATAAGTGGACCAACCATGACACCCATGCCATTGAGGACTGCTATTACAATAGAGGTCAAGTTAGGGAGATGCCTTATCAACTAACCCTCAATACCAACCTAGCCCACCAATGAATCCTCAATATCAGCATAATAGCCCAACACCACCATCACCAAGGTATGCTTCTCGACCAATGAATGCTCAACTATGAGTTGAAAGACCAAGACAAGTGTCGGGACATCAACTGCCACTATTAGGTGAAGACCAGGTAGTTGTGAGATATGTGTAGCCAATCCAATACCCAAAAAAGAATTCCTTAGTGCCAATACACACATATAAAAAAGAGGAAAGCTATGGGTAGGTGAAGCCAATCCAATACCCAAAAAACAACTCCTTAGTGCCAATACACACATATTAAAAAGAGGAAATCTATGGGTACTACCATGTACATGATCCTAACCCACAAATAATTATAGAGTCATATGACCATCAAAATATTGTTTGTCACAAATAGAAAGCCTATCTCCAACCAAAGGGCTTACATTGAGCCAAGAAACACTAATGTTCATAGCCAATCAGGGAGAAGCCAAACAAAACATGTGTCCTCAAATGCCATTTGCCCAACAATTGAGAGAAGAAGGAACCCTAAGACCTTATTTCAAAAATCAAGATGACAATTTGGCTAGCAGCATACCAACCTAATGATGCAAACAAAGTTACTAATGTAACTGCTAATTCATTGCAAGCAATTGGTAGTGCTTCACATGGATATTGTGATGAATGTGGAATTAAACATTTGTACCATGATTGCCCTCAAAACCCAAATAAGGAAGGAAAAGAGACAGTGAACATTGTATAGTTCATGCCCTCTTCAAGTGGTTCTGATCCAGATGAAAAAGTGTCGTTCAAAGTTGTAACAAGAGCACAAGCAAACCATAAAGCGACAAGTGACAAAAATAGTGATGACTCCAACAAGTCCATGAGTGTGAAATTAGAAAAGAAAGATACAAGAGATGAAGTTAGAACCCAGTATCATAGGAAGCTAAAGGATGTTACAGCTGAGCTATCACAAGCTTGAGAGCAATTACAACAATCGACAAAATGTTCATCTTGTGTGATACAAGAAGAAATACCCAAAGCAATACCAAAGTTGATGAGTGGAGAAGAGCCAAAAGATGTTAGTTTAGGAGGTTTGATCCTAGTCGGTAATAATTTGAGCCATTGGAAGAAATTCTGAAGGTGTATGAAGCAAGAGTAGGAAACCGATAGACCATGGAGAATCACTAGATGACTTCTCCTAGTCCAAAAATAGAAAAATTAAGATTGGAGATGTGCAAAAGGTTGATTAAAAATGCTAAAGTGTTGATGGAACCTCCACCAGACATGTCAACTTAGGCTAGGTTAATACCTCAACCACCTGTTGATCCCAAAGAAACAAATGAGAGAATTGAAGAGCTTAAATGACACGGCTGAACAAGAACCAATGAAGGAAGGGAGGTTTTAGCTAATGACGGGGTTCACAAAAAGAGCTCAAATAGGAAATATGGGAAAGAGAACAAAATAGAGATCCAACATCCTCAAGGGATGGGAAACACAATTACTTGTAGAGAAAGGGAAGTCAAATGAGTGGTAGCAGACACAACAGATAAATCTGTTTCATTATATACCTCCTATTGTGCTAGATATCTAAGGTGATTGGCCTAAAGAATTTTGGGACATAGTTAGGAAGGCTAGAGATGAAAACCATTCGTTGGAATCATCACCTATTGCGAAAGTCGAACTTGACAAGGGCATGAGGGATGTCGAGATGCAATCCATGTATGGTGACTAGTCGATCTTGACAAGGGCATGAGGGATGTCGAGATGCAATCCATGTATGGTGACTAGGGAACAGAAAGATCAGAGGATAGTAGAGAGGAAACCCTTAAGGATTTGCCTTCCTACTTAGGACCATTGAGGAAAGATCTAATCTTATGATTTTTCCATCTTAGAGAAGAACTCATAAGCTAGCCATAGTTTCTGAAGGATTGCAAGAATTTATGTCAACCCCGGTCACATGCACAATGACAATAGACGAGGGGTTAAAAGTTAGACCTCAAAAGTGGAGAGATGCGGGTAGATGTCTTGAAATGGGAATAAAAATACCTATTTAGAAAATGGGTCAAGAAATGGGGGATTGGAGCCAACCCAAAAAGGATGGGAAGCCATATCCTATAAACAAAGTTGGTGATTATTGTGAAGGTGAAGAGGGGAACACCACATTACCCATAGAGCATCAAGGAATATTCTAAACAATGGTGCAAGAGTTGCCATTGCCACTAAAGTAGTTTGGGATAAATGGAGAAACTTGTCGTTATAAAAACATGGATGAAACTATAGCTAGTTGATGGGTATATTGCAAAGACTATTGGAGTTTTGGAGTAGTGGTGGTGACTATTTGTGGAATTGAGTATGAACATACATTTGCAGTAGTATATTTTGATCTTGAGAATAACTATGATGTTCTTTTAGGAAGACCATTCATGCATCAATTAGAGATGGTTCAAGACTAGGGTTATGACTATATCTATTTGCACCACATGGAAACCGCCACTCACATCAATTTAAGTGACCACAAATACAGAGATGTACAGAGAATACCCATAGAGGATTTTGATTTGTCTATAGCTACAAAATTTGAAGTACCTGCGTGGTTGAACTCTAAAGCTCACCTATGGATGTGTGGAGCTTCTAAAATCAATCACCTTGCAAAAGAGGAGTGTAAACAACATAGGTCATTCGAAGATTTTGATTATGTACCTGAATCTTTCCAAGAGAAACGAATGGAGCCCCTATAGTGGACTCAAATTTTGGCAACCTTAGATGTGTGTGTCAATGAGATCACCCCTACAAAGTTTTGTGATGAGGAGGGCTTTGATGTTACTTCCTATTTTATGATAAAGGTGTTGAAGGAAACTAATGAAAATTTTTAAGTGTGAAAGCAGAATAGGCCAGACAAATAGGTATGTCATGGATCACCATGCAAAGACACAAATGCAGTAAGAAAAACTACCACAAGAATTTGTCGTCATCAACATACTTGAGAAACTGACAAAAGTTGATTCAAGGAGGTTGACTCCAAAAAAACACAATTCAAAGTAGAAGAAGGAACAAAGTTTCCAATTTCCACATCAAATGTTCAACAAACTCAAGATCAAGAGAAGTAAAAGGATACAACAAAAGATCGTATATCTCCAACAGTGATCATTTTTAGCATATGTAGAGAAATAGGACTCAAACCACATGTTCAGCTACAATAGATCCTTATGAAACAAAGAATCTAATGTCTTGTGGTACGTGGATAATAATGGAAAAACCGTCATCAAAGAGCTAGAAGAAAGAGCGTACACCAGTTCCAAAACGTCAATTCCTAGCTTTGGAGTGGCAGAAGCTGTGCTCAAGTTGAGTATTGGGGATTTTAAAGACACTCTCTACATAATCAACTCCCATCACATCAAAGAGAGTCTAGTCCTAACAAAAATCTAGATGGACATCTTCTTTCAAGAGTAGCCAAAAGCTCCAACAACAACAACACCAAAAGCCCTAGAAGCACCTCAAGTACATGTAAGAAAGAAAAAACCAACCATTGTGAAGAAAGGTAAAGCTGAAACAAACAATAAAGGAGATGATTCTTGCAAGTCAACTTTACCTTCAATAAATCTCCATCAACATTGCAATGGAAACTTAGGTTTATCAACCAAAGTTTCCATCGCAAAAAATTCTCCAAAAGAATCCAAAGAGAATCAATGAAGTGTTAGTATCCAAAGAGCACATCCAAGTCAAAGATCTAGTTTGGATACACAAGTCAAAAATTCAATCTCAACAACCTCACGTAATAGGGTGGGAAGCCTCACATGAGTTGATACTGCTCACGATTACTTTGTAGGAAACATGAGTGTTTGGGCCAAAAAAACTAAGGTAATAATCTGAACCAAGAGAGAAATTCTACAAAGAGAAGTCAAGATATCAACAAAATTCAAGCACCTCAACCAGGAGAAAGAACAACAACAAAAGGTAGAAGAAAAGATCTTCAAAGAAAGCAACAAGCAATGCGACAAGTATGGGTACCAAAATCAGATTTCTACCAAGCTAGCTAATAGAGACATGTGAAGCAGCAGCTGATTTCAACCAAGCTACTCAATGGATTTTATGAAGGTAACTTTCAAATATGGTTACCATAAGAAGTAGCTCAACTTGGAACAACAAAGATCAATAAGGTAGCACAAGGCTCCACCCAAAGGCAAGCAGTCACAGCCAACAGAAGACGATCACAACCAAGGGTGATACAACATCTAGATGGATACCTCATCATCTTCTACAAAAGGAAGGATTTTAAAACGGTGATATCCATATATGGATACACAAGTGTATTGTCCATCAAGTGAGAGTATAAGGGGAAATGCAAAAGACGGTCATACAAGGACCAAAGACAAAATTCATTATTGGAAACTCCGTTACATAGAACCCACACACATCTACAACTGCTTCTCATGGGAGATAAAGCAAAGTATTCATCAAACCCTACTACAATCATATAGCCTATTGCACAAAGCGAGATCAACATACGTCAACAAATCAAGAGGAACTTAAGTATGCCAACCTATTGGACAAAATGGTGGTATCCAAAGACCAACACAATAAAAAAGGCCTAAATCTCAAGAACATATGTAATTGGGTTTTGTTCTAGAATAGGTACGTGCAAGTCGCCATTAAAAATACATGGCATGAGAGTTAAAGTTGGGCAGCTGAGCCACTAAATGAGTGAGGCATTAGTTCCAAATATTCTTGTAATATTCTATGTGGTTTAAGCGTCTTAGCTATCCTGGATATTTCTCAAGCTGGAAGAGTTGTGCATATTTATGTTGTGTTGCTCATGCTGGTATAGGTGTGCATAATAGCCGAAGTCTATGTATTTTAAGTCTATTGAAATGAAGGAGGAAGTCCAAAGACACTTACACAGTGAGCACAGTGAGGTATGAGTGGAGAACCTTCTACATTGAAAACCCTTCTTGGAAATGTGGAAGCTATTGAGATGTCCTTTGATGTCACATGTGCTACATTTTTCCTTGAAGCACCCATCAACTCTATCTTTTACATCCATGATTTTATTTGACAAATTTGTCATATGCATATAGAGAGTCCCATAATTGACACTTTCATTAGGTACTCTTTCTTTGTTTCTCCCAAGCGCTCACCTTGCATAAACAGGTACTTCAAGTCCAAGTGCTCAACTCCAATAAAACTGTATACCAAAGGCACTTTTTTCCCATCGAGTTTTTACCCTTTGGTCATCTAGGTTGTAGACCCCAATCTAGCAACACTCATCACTATCTTCTCTTGTATTTATTCATCTACATCATCAACAAATTGATTACTACCCATATCAGTCATCAAGGAATCACAACAATAGCTGCAAGTCTTCACATGTTTGCCAAGAGAAACTCTTCTCTTTAAGGACAACAACATAGCACATATTTGAATCACTCAAGGAAGGGAGATGGGGCACCTAATGATCAAATAAAAACAAGGGCACTGTTTCATAAATTTTGGTGTTATACTTTGTGTTTGATTTTGCTTTTGATAAATTTCTAGATTTTATGCCAGGAGAAGATATAGTATATCAAGAATAAGGGACAAACTCCAGATATGAGCCCTTAGGTGTGAGTAGTTATGTACATACTTTAGAAAATTTTCACTTATTTTCATTGTTTTTCTCTATTTCCTATTTAGGTTTTTATTTTCTATGGATTTGAAAAGAAAACCAAGAAAAAGTGCAAGAAAAGCAGGATGCAAGTACGAAGAGTCTACAAAGTGACGGGAACTTCCAAAGTCTAATTGGAGGTTATTTGATTAAGATTAAAAAGGCATAACTCGACCAGATAAAAATTAAGTTGGAGCAACCATCGACCACTTTCCTCAAGGAGACAGAGACAACTTAATAGAAGACTCCTTCATTTTATAACTTGACTCATGGCAGGGATGACATGAGTAGGAGGGGGAGTGTTGGAAGATTCCAACAACAGATGCTTTTTCAAGAGAGGAGATGCTTAAAAGGTCTTTTGAACCTGCATGACACAAAGTTGAAGGTAGATTTCACGTCAAAAAACCATTAAATCTTTGTTCACTTTTCATTTATGCGGAATTCAAGGCTATGAGCTTCCAAGCTATATCATAAGCTAGACAAGTTTCTCGGATAGGTTACTTCATTTTAAAGCAGTTTAACAATTATTCTTATAAAACCCTTAGCCTGGTTATAAAAGGAGACTTTGTAAGGTTTTGAAGGACAAGTTCAATTTGGTGACGTATAATTTTTCTATTGGAGAAAATTACAATGTTCAAAAGTGTGAAGATTTTAGGTTTGTTGGTCTAGAAGTGTTCCTGAATTAGTAAGGAATGTGCTTGCCAAGTTTGGTGTTGATCGGATTTGATTTGCTATTGGTTTTGCATGTGGATGCGTGATTGGATTGAAGAGGTAGATATCAAGTTTTTTGTAGTTAGAGAGTTCATAGATCATTTCCACGGAGTGTATTGTGTTCAAACAAGAGATTGACAACCTCTTGGAATGCCTCCATGCCCTAGTCGAGTCACTTGCTTCCTCGGATTGACATTTTAGTCTAGGGACCGTCTCTTTTTTATATGTGACAGACTTGTAAAAGCCCCTCTCAGACAGTACCAAATTGAGAACAAATCACAACAAACATCCAGCTAATCGCACTCACAAAACCAACAATCAAGGAACGTCCACACCATCTTCAAAAGCTTTTAGGCGGACAACATGACTAGTCTAGATGGATCCTCACTAGCGAAAGCAACAGAACATCTAGTTCAGAACACACATCTTGCACAATATATTGTTACCCAATGCATCTCTTTCGTTAGCATAATAGGGCATGGCTTTGCATAGACACGTTGTTTGCGCCCATGCACATTGCATAAACCTTTGTTTGAGACGACTCAAAATGGGAAGGGGGGAGTCGCAATAGCTCGACTTGCATCCTATTGCAAGATCTTAAACTACAATATGTTGTGAAATTATGTATACAGTGTACAATGCGTGTTTTTTGCGTAGGTTTTTTATCTTTGTTACTTTTTATCATGATTTTTTTTTTCCGAGAAAAAGATCCTTCTATTAGTTAATGAAAGCTGCCCATAGGGCTACATCCACCTCTGCAAGAGAGGGCTACAACAAACATGATGGGGAGACTCTCCCAATGAAAAAACTGCATATATACAATGGGGCTAAATCAAGAGATGTGAGGAGGGAAAAGCCACACAGGTGGACAGTAGTGCCATCTGAGCACCCCCTCGACCATGGAGTAAAACGGCCCAGGGCGCCAGAGACGAAGGAAAGCCTCGCGGCGCTCCCGCATGTGGTCGGAGCTGCCCTGTAGTCCCTCAAGTTGTCCTCTGAGAGTATGGATCAGCTCTACCCAAAAGTCACGAACAGTCTCTGCTGGTGGTACAAGGCGAGCCGCAAAGATGCGGAAACAACGGGCCCTCCAGATGAACCAGAGAGCTAGGCCGCTGATGAGCTCCCAACACTCCGCTCTCTCACTGCTCCACTCCTGTGGAGTAAGGTTTGTAGCAGGCTAGAGTGTAGGTCGACCCCCCTGTATCACTATCATCCTGCTGGTGGAAGATAGCTCAAACTGAAGTGCCGGGCCCGTGAGGGTGGACCAAGCCGCCGCCCCCCAAGTGTACTGTCGAGCCGTGGAGAGGGCAGGCATCAGCCGAAGAACTCATAGCCACACTTGCTGGGCCGAGGGACAGTCCCAAAGACAGTGTCGCTGACTCTCCACCAACTGGTCACAGGCTGTACATGCGGCCGAGAGACCACAATGTACAAGCCAGCTCCCTACTGCTGTGGCTCTGTGTGCAACCAACCACTGGAACAAGGTGACGCGCCTCAGCTGTCTGGAGTCCCACAGCCTCTGCCAAAAAGCTGCCAAGAACTCAACTGTGAGACCCTCCTCCTGCCAATGATGTGCTGCAGCGGGGCGGGCCTCTCTCTGTGCTGCAAGTATATGACGTCCAAGCCGAATAGTGTACTGAAAGAAAGGGACTCCTGGGCGGTCTGCAGAAGAGAATGGGTCCCTCCATAGCCACTCACCAGGATCCCACTGTACTCGTGCCAATGGACAGCACTCCCATGCCCATAGCCTCCATTGTCCTGTCTCAAGAGCTGCTGGGTCAGGGTCTATGACGCAAGTCCTCCCAGAGATGCCCACAACTCGGATCCTTTGGAAACAACACTCTGCTACCTGCGGGGCCTCTACTGCAACTCTCTGTAATCGTCCCCCACCCTGAAGCTCGAAGAACAGGGCTGGGACAGTCTCTGAGCAAGCCCTGACTGAAATGAGAACCTCCAGTCGTGTGAAGGCTCCCATCCACCGGGGTGCTACTGGCTCGAGAGGCGTGAGCCAATCAGCTGGAACTGATTCTGAGATGTCCTGACACATGCTCTGAACCCCTCTCATGCCCTGTAGCTGGACAACCTGCACCTCCTCTGACAAACCTGTCAACTCTAGCCAGTCACCTAGAGAGCGCGCTAGACCTGCTGCCATGGGACCCCAAGAAACATGAGGCCTACTCCCAACCAAGTGGCCTCTCTGAGTGCTAACCATGGGGTTCCAGACAAGGGGCTGCCGTAGGCGCTCCTCCGTGCACGTCGGCTGTCGCTGCTCTAGTCCACGCCGCAATAGCTCCCAAGAGCGAAGCAAACTCACAGCGAATCGGTCCTCCAGTCTCCTGCTCAAACCAACTCGGCGCAACTCTGTAAAGATCCATCTGGTCGAAGGTTGCCAAGGGCCTCCTGCCTGAGGCACCCTGGCACGAAGCCTCTGCAACAAGAACTCCTTCCAGGGCTCCTCGCCTGGAAGAAGTCCTCTGACGACGAACTTCCCAAGAAGGGCTCTACTCTGCTGTGCTGGATCAATGATCCCAAGCCCTCCCTGAGAACAAGGAAGTGTGATGACCGACCAAGCCACCTTGGCTCGGGCAATCTGAGTGTCGCGACCAGACCAAAGGAAGTTCCTGATCAGCCTCTCTACCTGGTTGATGCAAGAACTCGAGAAGATCCAGCAAGAAGTGATGTACCACATAGTCGCCAACAACACCTGGTTGGCAACTACTACTCTACCAGCCAGCGAAAGTCATGCTGAGCTCCAATGTAACAGCTTTCTCCTGATGGACAGGAGAAGAGGAGCAATCTGCTGCTCGGGGGACAAATCCAAACCAACCTGACAACCCAAGTACCGAACTGCAGTCCCTGGAGGAATCCACCTAAAACCCTCTCCTGGCATCCAATCTGGCACAGGAGCACTACCAACTGAGAAAGCCACTGTCTTTCTCCAGTTGATCAGTGCGCCCAATGCACAGCAGAAGGTCTCCAAAGCCTGCCCACATCTGTGTAAATTGGCCTCCTGGCCCTCTAAGTACAAGGCTGAGTCGTCGGCAAACTCAGCGTCCAGAAGCTCATCTCCCCGTATAGGGAGTGCTAAGCCCCTCAAACCAACCTGGTGTGACACCAAAAATCTGCTCATCGCCTCCGCATAGAACAGAAAGAGAAAGGGGGCAAGAGGACAACCCTGTCTGACCGATCGTGTGAGCATGAAGCGCTCACCTCTACCTCCTGCCATAAGCACCTGACTGTGGGCCTGTCGGTACAAAGCTGACACCCCTCTGATCCAAGCCTCTGAGAAGCCCATCCTGCGTAGCGTGCCCTCTAGAAAGTCCCAGTCAACTCTGTCGTATGCCTTCTCAAAATCGAGAAGAAGAATCACAAGGTCCTCCCCACGGAGCCGTGCAAGGGCAGAAGCCTCCCAAAAAGTGAAGATGTTGTCAAGGATACTGCGTTCCTTGACAAAACCTGTCTGAGTCCCATGTATAAGGCTCTCCAAAAGTGGCTGAATCCTCAAACTCAGAGCCTTGGCAAGAATTTTGTAGGCTGAGTTGAGAATGGTGATGGGACGCCACTGTCGAATCTCATCCAAGGAGCCACCCTCCTTTGGAATGAGGTAAATCAGGCCCTCACTCATGCTATCCGGCATCACTCCTGTGTGCAGAATGTACTGAAAGGCACTACAAAGATCTGGGCCAAGCAGGTCCCAGTACTCCAAGAAGAAGCTGAAAGTCAGCCCATCCTCACCTGGACAGCTACCATGAGGGAGGGCCCTAAGAGCCGTGTGCAACTCCTCAAGCTGAAGAGGTAACTCAAGCCTCTGCCGCATCTCCTCAGTCACAAGACAAGGCATCTGTGCCCAATCCTGCTCCCTGCATGCATCGTGTCTCTCTGACTCGGGCTCAGCCGACAGTAGCTCACGGTAAAAGTCAGTAGCAACTGCACGCAATTCCTCTGGCTCGCAAACAACTGACCCATCGGGTCTCCTCAACTGATTGACCTTGGCATGCGAGTGCTGAGGTCCCACTGTCTCAAAAAAAACACCTGTCACTCTGTCACCCACCTGAGTCCACTGAGATGCCTGTCGGTGGAAGGCAAACTCATGGCGCCTCTCCTCTATGCAAGCAAGCTCCTGTCGAGCCTGCTGTAGCTGCTCCTCCAACCATGGACCGTCTGGATGCTGCTCCTGCATCCTCTGTAGTGAAGCAATGCCTCGTCTGAGACGCTGCTCCTCTCGCTGCAGCCCGTCGAGCCAAAGACTCCTGGAGAAAGAAGTGGCTGAGCTGAGCTAGGCCTGAGGACACTCTGTCTGCAGGTGGAGCCTGGCTGTCCATGCCCTCTGTCCATAGAGCCTCGACCCTCTCTCTGAGTGCTGAGTCCAACAAGACCCGCTCTGGGATGCGAAGCATTGTGCTCCCACTCCTCTGCCTGTCTGCCACTGTGAGGATCACTGGTGCATGGTCCGAGAAGGATGTCCTTGCCAGGATGCCCACTGATCCCCCCAAGTCACTGAAGTGGTCACTAGTGTAGAAGCGATCTATGCGCGATAGATTCACTCCTCCCAGTCTGCGGTCCCGATCTAGAGAAGGCAAGACTCTCTGGAGGCCTCACAAAGCTAGAATGCTGCCATGTATCCGAGACCCTCAACGTCATACAAAACCTCTCCCAAGCTGCTAACTCGACTCCATGCAAAGTAGCATGGCTGCCTCCGATTCTGTCAGAAGGTTCCTCCAACATGTTGAAGTCCCCTCCTACACACCACTGGTCAACCTGTGGCAAAGACTCAACAATCTGTGACCAAAACTCTCCACGAGCACTCGCCACATTGGGCGCATAGATGTTCAGGAAACCCACAAGGCTACCCTGAACCTGCATAGTAATCCACTGAGCCCTGCCTGGTACAATAATCCCTCTGCCCACAATGGCCTGCTGTAATGAGTCCGCAATAGTCATACATACCCCACCCTGGATGCCTCCAGGTCCAAAAGCAGCTGACCAAAAGGTATCATAGCGTCCACGCAAAATCTGACCACATCGCCGAATGCGGCTCTTAGACAAATGATGCTCCTGAAGCAGAAGGAGATCGATCTCTCCTCCCACAAGGCATCGCTGAAGCTCCTGACGCAATCGGCCCCACTGTCGCTGAAACTGGCGCCCACCGAGTCCCTGCACATTCCACGAGACGATCCTCATGGGGAGAGAGAGAGAACAGATGCTGCCGCAGCAGCAAGACGAGCTATCTTCGAAGCAGGCTTGGATGGGGAGTAATCCGCATCCGAGCGTCCTCTAGATAGGCGAGACTGCAGTGAGTGCCTGGTCCAAGCCCAAGTAGAGCGAGCCGTGCGTAAAGCAACCTCCTCTGTCTAGGAGTCCTCATGAATGAATACATAGCAAGGCAAACACTGCGTATCAGCAAAAAAGTACACCACAATGTGTCTACATCCTGATGAATCTGGGGGTGTCACCGCAAACTTGGCCAGTGGCCACAAAGTCTGCAGCAAATCTGTAACGCCAAGTTCTCCCATGTGGTGAGAGAACTCGAGAACCTGTGTATGCAACCATCCCACCACTGAGTCGAGGGACCACTCTGTCTCAGCCCTGCCAGAGAGGGGGAAGGAGAAACCAACTGCTGAGTCCAAGGCCTCTGTCCCCCTAGCGGCGAGGAACAAAGCGTGGACTCTGAAGCAGGCTGCCTCGTGGTCTGCTGCGGAATCGCCAAGAAAACGAGTAAACCCATAATCGAAGAAATCCCAGCGGTGTCGAAGGTCAAAGCTCGTCAAACCACGAGGGATAGCTGCAAGAGGAGATGTCTGAATCTGCAGTGGGGGTCGCATGAAGGGCTGACCTTCTCTCGCTAGGCGACTCGTGGCGAAGGCGCTGCCAAGAGATCTCCTGGCCGCCGGCAAGGGTCCAGTCTCCTGAGCCGACTGTGGTACTGAAGCAGGAGGAGGGGGAGAAGGGGCTGGGGGGGGCGGGGGAGAGGAGAAGCGGGGTGGGGCGGCAGAGACATGGGGGGGGCGAGGTGGGGAGTGAGCGGTAGCAGAGGGCGGGGGAGGGCATGAGGAGGAGGAGGGGAGATCGGAAGGCGGAGCGGCTGGCGAGGGTGAAGCGGAGGTGGAGGCTGGCGTAGGGGGCTCCTCCTGCTCAAGAGGACCAAATCGGTTCCCCGTGGGAACCCACTGCTGCTAAGTAGGCACCTGGGGGCCACTCTGAGTGCCAGGCTATCGCTGTGGCCCCTGGCGTCGACGGCCACGGGCCTGCTGCCACCCCTCCTCCGCTGGAGCCCCAGGCTCGGAGGGTGGCGCTGAATCTGTGCTCTGTGTAGCTGGCTGTGGCTGCGGCCCAACAGCCTTGGCAGGCTGGGGCTGAGGCTGGGGTGCGGGTCGTGGTCTCCTCTGTGGACAGGCCTTCGCTAGGTGGCCCATCTGTCTGCAAATGAAACACTGGTTCGGGAGACCCGAGTACTCCACACTCTGTCTAAACCAACCCCCACTCACCCAAGGCAGAAGGATGACCTTCGGAAGCGTGTGGGTATCTCTGACCAAAACTCGAACTGAAGGGATGCCAGCCGCCTTGGCAGCTACTGATGCTGCCGTACGAGGTGTCACTAGGACAGTTCCGATGGCGGAGCCAATCCTGGAGAGAAGTGGAAGGTACTCCCTCCGTAAACCCGAAAAGCAGACTGAGATGGGGATGTCTGCCTCCTCTACTAGCACATCCGAAGCCGGTCAAAACCATGTCGCCACTGTCGAAAGTGGGCGCGTGCTACTCGGATGGCCAATGGACTCATAGCTATGACCTTGGAGGCCATCTCGGAAGTCTCGAACTCAATCTGGTAGTACCCCCGTCCGAGAATCTGGACATCCAAGATCTTGCCCACCTCTGCGAGGAGGCGGGCCTGGAGAAGGTCTCGCAGCTCTGCTCTGCTGGGACGAGTGCCGAGAACCTTGCAGATGACAGAAGTCGCCTGCAAGCGTTCTACCTCTGTGGCAAGGCTTGCTTGCTCTGCCGGCGTAAGAGCAAGTCGAATGGTGGGCTCAGCGGGGTCGGGCGAGGGGGCTTCAGGCGAGTCCCTCTAAGGTGGAGCTGGAGCCTCCATCTGTGTCTACTGCTGAGTCGAAGAAGCGGGCCGTGAAGAAAATCCACGAACGAGTATGCCAAGCACTTGTCCGAAGAGAAAGCACTGCTGAGCCAGGTGCAGAAGACCTTCGGGAGGAAAGAGGATGGGGGGACGGCGAGGGCGAAGTGGGCAGCCGGGTAATGTGCGGGTGCACAAGCGGCAGCGAGCGGGGGGATGGGGTGGGGATGGCAACGCGAGAGGAGGGCAGCGGGCACCCTTTGGGGCAGCGCGAAAACAGGGGGGGGCAGCGGGCGGGCGGCAGCGCGCAGGGGCAGCGGGTGGGGGGGGGGAGAGGTTAGCGCGCAGGGGTAGTGCAGGGGCAGCGAGTGGGGGGGGGGGGGGGGAAGAGGGTAGCGATGGCGCAGCAAGAGGGGGGCGAGCAGCAGTAGCGAGTCCTTGTGTCGACTTCTTGCAGCGGCGCTTCTCAAACAATGTTCAAAAGTATCTAGCTAGTTTTTTATCAGGATTTATCTCTTATCAATCATAATAATAAGCCATAGCAATAAATTTTGACAAACGTGATGCCTAGAGTGAGAGTATGTATATATGAGTGTATGGAATAATTTGGGTTAATTTTTGGCTAGATAATACAAGTTTTCAATAGTTTTCTTTCATTTTTAAGCTGAGAAAATAAAAGATTAATAAGGCGAGCCAAGAAATTTGGAAGTTCTAAAAGCAAACACCAAATCAACAAAGTAAGAGCTTTGAGCATGCCAAGTTTGGAAGAATTTGGCAAAGTTAAAATTTGGGCCACCTTATGATGGAACAAAATTGTAAAATGGAGGGCAATTAGCAACCAAGTATCCAAATAATGAATTGTCTAAGCCCCAAGTAGTATACTATGGGAAATCATGGAAAATAGGAACTCCCCATAGGTTGGGCACATCTAGGCAAAATGGGGCAATATAAGGCTCATTTCTAGTTGTTAGTGCTAGAGAGAGAGAGAGAGAGAGAGAGAGAGAGAGAGAGAGAGAGAGAGAGAGAGAGAGAGAGAGAGAGAGATGTGAACACCCAAGGCCACTACACTACAAACAAATTCAACAGGTATGTTCCTCAACTAATCAAGAACAAATGTGTATAGTACACACTGCACATAAACACCAAATCAACCACACAAATAAAATCCAAATTAGATTGTTTGTAGACTATCAAGGGCTCTCAAGGATATCAATACTTGTCCAAGCACAAAAAGTTTCCAAGTGACCTCACCAAACTAGGTAAAACCTATCCATACCATCAAAGTGAAAATAGGGGGTGGAGCATGTATCGCGATTTATGTTCCTCCACCTCCAAATCCAGAGAAAATTGGGCAAAGTACTCCTCCTAGTTGCTCCTACACATTCATGGAATCACATATCAAAATTTCTTTCAAACATGAATCGTGCTTCATGCCAATAGTGCCACAATACTACAAAAGTTAGCCAACAATTAGTTCTCCCATGCAATTTTGGGTAGAAATGGACCAAATAGACCCCAAAGTTTTTCAGAAAATTGAAAAACTAGTCTACAAATAGTCATTTTGACCTAGGAAATGAAAAATTGATCCAAATTCCAAAATAGTGTGCCCAATAGATTACGGGGCTTATCAAGAACCTTCCCCCCAATTTGGGTGTGATTTGGCCACAAAACATGGATCATAATCCATGTACCTAAAGGGAAAATATGGCAGAGTTTGAGTGGACAACGTCTATAAAGGCTAATGGTAGTAAGATATAGCAAGTGATCAAGGAATTCATGCAAAATTGTTCCAACTGTTGGTAGTGAGCAATTTCGGAGTGTTGAGATGGAAACACGATCGACAAAAGGGCTAGGAGGAGAGGAATATTTCCAGGTACCAATAACAGATGCTGAGCAAGTGCCAATGGTCTAGCTGTCCAAAGCTAAAGAAGATGCACTTAAGGAGCAGGTTTCCCAAGAGACAGATGAACAATGTAAAGCAGCCATGGATTGGGAGTTGAGGGTTCTCCATTCAGTCAATGTTACTCATCACTCCCGACCAGTTCAATGCACAATGGCATCAACAATCACTGCCATATCCTTTGATCAAGGTAGAGATTTTACAGGTCAAAGAAGGATTATACAAAGATATGCAGGCTGAAGGCGCAGAGGAAGTCCACCCCAAGTGGAGAAAAACCTGGCTGAACAAGAATCCATGATATTTGATTATGTTCACAAGAGCACCTGCAACACTTCAGAAAGACCCGACCTTTTTTCATGTAATAGGCAAAGAGTAAAGACATGGCAAGCACATGAAGCATTGACTAAGAAGCGGCCTACATGGCTCAACTATCCGAGATTGCCAGCTCCAGAGCAGGGAACATCGACAGAGGAATACATGGTGAAAACCCTAACGAGCGCCATGACATTATTTAAAAGTCTTCTTGATCTCTCATGTGCTATGCTCTACAAAATTATTCGAATGCTTCTCACATGCATTGAATATTTTCACGAGCCAGAGCAAGCAAGAGCACTGTGGATGTCATTCCTCGAGGGCAATAAAGGTCTTTGCTACGACCTAAGCAGCCAACCTTCCGAAGAAGTTCTTTATGGCTTCCACGCCCGATGCATGTTCTTGTCGTCTAGCAATATGTTGGCATTCGAGGAAGCATTTTACAAAGGGTTATTCACTTAGCAAACAAAATTGAGCTCAAGAACAGGGTCACCATGCAATTCTTGCAGGTTCCAGACAAAGAAAGAAAGATCAGATATGAAAAGCTTTACATGCATTGAAAGACCGCCTTGCCAGTTGTCAACCCGAAGATTACTTCAGTCCATAAAACTGTGTCAAGGACGACACAGGCAAGGAGGGGGGAAATGGTAGCAGCAAAGCTAACCCGGATACCATTTTTTGGAGCTTTCCTTGTAAAAATAATTATTATTTTGATTAATCGAGAATATTGTAACTCCTACTTTTCAGATAAACTTTGTAATTGATGAGCCTACAAGCTTCGAGATTGTATCAAGCTGTCTTTAGTTAGAGCTCCCAAATTATTAGTTTTGACCACCAAAAACCTTGGCTAAGGTATAAAAGCCAATTTTTGTATGTTTTTTATAAGTTTTTGGATAATAAATACACAACGTGATCTAATGGTGCTCACTTCTCTCCTTCTTGCACTTCCTACCCCCTCCTCGATTGTCACATTGCAATCGTATCTGTTGCATTGCAACTGCAGGTAAGAGCTCTACGCATTGATGTAAGCATTTCATGGTATTTCGTAGCTTTTGGCGTTAGTGATCCATGGCCTAATCTCATCATAAGTAGGAATTTACACTTCAAAATCAAAAACTAAGTATAGGCCGGGTATTGGGGCATCATTGCTAAGCATTTAGATGCATTCTGGGTCGAAAACGACTAGGTCAAAAACTCACTGCTGTTAATAATCGCGATTTTTGCACTTGACCTAAAGTGAGATTTGAGACCATAAGCATGTGTGCTTAGGTCTTATAAACATGTCCTAGAAGTTTCGTTACATTTGGATGTTGTTTGATGATGTAATGGATGTGATTTGTTTGCCGATGAGCGATTAGCTTTTGGTGATTTCAGTCATTAAAGTGTAGCTTGAGTTAGATGCAAGTTGTTTTTTGTTTTCCAAGAGATTGATAAACTCTTGTAGCCTCTATGTACTAGTCGAGTCAACTTCGTCCCATGGATTGACAATTTATTCGTGGTTCTCGTTATGTCTGCAATAAGATAGGAGTTAGGTTAGACTCCCATCCCACCCTTATGTCCAATTCTTTTTGGATCTTGGATACTAGCTTGCAAAGAAGCCTATTCCATCTTCTCCTTGCAATATGTAGACAAACATAATGCCACTAGCTTCATCCTCTTTGCTATAGTCTTGTAGTTTGTCTCCACTCGCACTTCTAGATCTTTTTTCACATTGAAGCACTCCTCATCTTTGAAATACTCAATGATTCTATACATGTCCATAGAAGCTACTTTTACCAGGTCATTTCCTTATTGCAATCTAGAACATGTTATAGAATTGAAATCACCCATAGTATCTACAAAAGTAACCTCTTCAAAAACACAAATGTACTCGTCTTCATCTAGCAAATCATGGTTTTTATATTTTCTCTGGACACTTTTACATATTCTTTTTGTCCTTTCTTTATACTAGCTTGCAAAGAAGCCTATTCCATCTTCTCCTTGCAATCTATAGGCAAACATAATGCCACTAGGTTCATCCTCTTTGCTATAGTCCTGTAGTTTGTCTCCACTCGCACTTCTAGATCTTTTTTCACATTGAAGCACTCCTCATCTTTGAAATACTCAATGATTCTATACATGTCCATAGAAGCTACTTTTACCAAGTCATTTCCTTGTTGCAATCTAGAACCTGTTATAGCATTGAAATCACCCATAGTATCTACAAAAGAAACCTCTTCAAAAACACCTGAAATGTACTTGTCTTCATCTAGCAAATCATGGTTTTTATATTTTCTCTGGACACTATTTACATATTGTTTTTGTCCTTTGTTTATATCTCCAAGCATTGTAAAAGATATTGATCCATTCTTTACTACTAGGGCACCTGTATAAAAAGCTTCATCTCCCTTTGGATCAGGTGAGAACCTTTTTCTTCGTGTACCACTGCACCCCCGCTTTACAATGGTACATGGCCAAAACCCCTCATTTCCCTTTGATCTCAAAACTCCTTGCTTGGTTTGGTAGAGAATGGTCCCTTAAGGTGTTATGATTTCTCTCATGGTCAACGCAAACTTTCAAGAATTGAAAAGCTCATTTTCCATCTTTGTTTTCGACCCTAGCATAGGCAGATCCATCATCCAATAGTTTTGTCTCCATTCGCATTGCGGTGATGTATGGTTGTCCAAGGATTAGAGGATAGCTTGACATCCCTTGAACAAAGAAATTTTTCTTTCACATTCCCTATGGTTACATTAACATTTGGACAAGCACCATAGAGATCCTCGAATGAGTTGTTTACAGCCCTAATCATCCACCCATGGTCATTATCAATTGGCCACTTTACCTTCATATAGAGACTCTTGGACATGAGGTTAATCCCCGAACCATGGTCTATCAAGGGCACGTAAGGCTCCTCAAGATCCCCCACATTAACCAAGGTTTTTGTTGTAGCCCTTTCCCAATGGTTTCTATAATAGTAGTTCTTATGAGTGGCTTCATCTTCATCTTCATCTTCAAATTTAACATGCCTATTTCTGCTACCCGAAGACTGGTAGCAACTTACAACATTCTCATCTTCATCTCTTTGTTGTACTTGTATCACATGTGTCTTTGAAGCACTCTCTTGAGCCTCTGATTGGATAGACTCCATTAAAGCTTGTCGCTTTCTTCTTATGATATCAATGATTTCCTCGTGGAACTCTCTCTTTGCAATGCCAAGGACTTCTCCCAATGTAAACTCCACCTTGCTATTTAAGATCCTTTCCTCTAAAACTTTCTTTAAATATGTGGCAGCTTCAGTATGTGATTGTAGCTTGTATGATGGGCTTTTTCCTTTGCTTTTTTTCTTGTCTTGCTTTTCCTTTGGTGCATCATCTCTCATTGGTACTTCTTGTGAGGGAGGTTCCCTTGCCATGGGCTCTTGAGAGGGACGCATATCCTTTCTTCCTCCACCTCTAGTAGACCTCTTTGAAGGTTCATCCCCATTTCCTCTTTTGTATTTTTCTTCAACAAGTGCCTTGTTGCCTCAACACCGTTTGCAATGTAGCCATGCACTGACAAGGGATCTACAGGTTCATTACACCCAATTTAATACGGATACAATCTCTAGCTTCATGTAAGATTTCTTTAGTTAACTTTTCTTTCATAGCTAACTTCATCGCAGATGGCGAGACATCTTCACCATCCTCACTGACATCTTCAATAGATTTTGACCCTTTGAGCATGACTTGACCAGCCTTTAAGCCAAATGTTGATTCTTTAACCATTGAGATAGCATGACTGGTTGCCATGTCCTCAACTAGATTTTTCATCCATCCTTTGCCAAAATTGGTCGCCAAGGGCTTCCCTGTTTCACTAAGATGTATCTTGCCTTCTTTGAAGAAGACAAGATCTTTACCCAAGGCATCTTTGAAGCTTTCACTGCCACTTCTTGGATGGTCTGGGATGTCACACCATATGCACCTATTTACAAACCCCTCTCTATTTTGAGGTCTTTGACTTGATGATTGTCCATATGTTTGCCCCTTTTCTTGAAGCCTTGCTAGCTTTAATTTTAGCTCATGTATGCCCTTCACAAGTTCTTCAAGCATAGATCCATCATCCTTAGAAGCTACAATAGTAGGTTTTGGATGCTTCTCATCAGTAGCAAACACTCGAGCACCATTGCTCACCACCATCTTGTCTCTTCTACGCTGTCTTTTTGCCAATAGGGAGACTGCAGCTTGTCCATCATTCCACCTTGCTCTGTATCTTTGTCTTCCAAGAGAAGCTCTAACTTTTCTTGGATTTCTTTGCCCACTACTTGTAGGAAAAGTGATTCTACCTTATCCCTATCCAAGGAAGTTTGTTCAGTTTGTGATAGTTGAGCATAGTGTCGCTCAAACTCTCTGAGAAGCTCTTCACATAAAGTAAGTTAGTGCTACTTTGGACATGTGGTCTAGCCATGCTTAGTAAAGAAGGACCATAGTCAATTTTCTAAATGGGCAAGGGTTGACTAACCTTAAATTTTACCTTTTACCTTTTATTTATTAAAAAACATAAACTTATCCTTTAATAAATTAGCTTGGGTGCAAGACCTTTGCACAAACTTTGGAGGCTTTATGAAGTTGACTCAGCTGCAACCTACCTGCTAATTTAAGACCTAATAAATTAGGATGGACTTGATAAAAATAAAACTCACCCTTGGGATTTTCATCTTCATCTCATGTGTGAACCCTTAAGCACAGTCCTTTGGAGGTGTCACCAAGCTGCTCCTAAAACCTATCTAGAAGAGAGAGAGAGAGAGAGAGAGAGAGAGAGAGAGAGAGAGAGGAGATTTTGGAGAAAAATGGTTCAAAATTTGAACGTAACATTTTAGGAGAGAGAAAAAGAATAGAAAATTATTTAAAGTGTGTAGATGTAAGAAAAGTTGCTTAAAAAGTCTTATATATATATATGACTCGGGGAGAAGTTTCAAGTTGAAAATAGGTCCAAATAATTACTTTTCAGCTCTTGGTTATGGATGTTTTTAATGGCATGGCATTGGAAAAGAAGAATGACAGATGTTGACTATGGGGAGTTAATAGCATCACACCTTTTCCCCTATCACTCTCAAACAAGTGAGGAAGTGACTTCTTAGCTCCACACTATACTTGGGCCTAAAAATAAAGGCTAGAGAAACCTATAAAAAAAAAACCTAATAAATGCACTTGTCTACTGAACCATACATGGTATTAGATTTAATCCCTCAAAATTGAGTTTTTTTACAAGGCCCATTCAAAGTCCATATTTTTTCTATGAGAAAACAGTAGATAATGGGTGATCATACGAAAAATAAATAATGGGTATCGATGCCTCATGTGGGTGATCATGCAACCCAACAAAAGGGTTTCTCATAAGGTCTTGAAAAGACACTTTTCCTCATGGACACACTATTAGAAGGCCTGGATCCTTCAGTTAACGAAGAGCTTAGAAAGGAAACAACTAGATACATGGGAGCATTATGTCTTAGGCAAAACTTGACAGTCCTTGTATCAAACAAGGTTTTTGATAACATGGCAATAAAAATGTTGAGATATTGGTGGCTCTTGGAAACTAATGCCTCGATGTCTACAAACATCTCTTGGATTGCATTAATTACCGGATATGCTGAATAGGGGTTGGGCAAGGAAGCCCTAGGATCTCTTTAGCAAATGTGAAGGGAGTGTCTCTCTCCAAGTGCAACCACCTATCCTTGCGGCTTGCAAGACATTGACATGGGTAAAAAAAATCCTGATGAGAAAAAACAACAAATCCAAGAGCATTACGTCTTAGGCAAAACTTGACAGTCCTTGTATCAAACAAGGTTTAATTCGATAACATGGCAATGAAATTGTTGAGATATTGGTGGCTCTTAGAAACTAATGCCTCGGTGTCAACATACATCTCTTGAATTGCATTAATTACCGGATATGCTGAATAGAGGTTGGGCAAGGAAGCCCTAGGCTCTCTTTAGCAAATGTGAAGCGAGTGTCTCTCTCCAAGTGCAACCACCTATCCTTGCGGCTTGCAAGACATTGACATGGGTAAAAAAACTCATGACGAGAAAAAACAATAAATCCAAGAGCATTACGTCTTAGGCAAAACTTGACAGTCCTTGTATCAAACAAGGTTTAATTCGATAACATGGCAATGAAATTGTTGAGATACTGGTGGCTCTTGGAAACTAATGCCTTGGTGTCAACATACATCTCTTGAATTGCATTAATTACCGGATATGCTAAATAGGGGTTGGGCAAGGAAGCCCTAGGCTCTCTTTAGCAAATGTGAAGGGAGTGTCTCTCTCCAAGTGCAACCACCTATCCTTGCGGCTTGCAAGACATTGACATGGGTAAAAAAACTAATGACGAGAAAAAACAATAAATCCAAGAGCATTACGTCTTAGGCAAAACTTGACAGTCCTTGTATCAAACAAGGTTTAATTCGATAACATGGCAATGAAATTGTTGAGATATTGGTGGCTCTTGGAAACTAATGCCTTGGTGTCAACATACATCTCTTGAATTGCATTAATTACCGGATATGCTAAATAGGGGTTGGGCAAGGAAGCCCGAGGCTCTCTTTAGCAAATGTGAAGCGAGTGTCTCTCTCCAAGTGCAACCACCTATTCTTGCGGCTTGCAAGAGATTGACATGGGCAAAAGAACTCATGATGAGAAAAAACAATAAATCCAAGAGCATTACGTCTTAGGCAAAACTTGACAGTCCTTGTATCAAACAAGGTTTAATTCAATAACATGGCAATGAAATTGTTGAGATATTGGTGGCTCTTGGAAACTAATGCCTTGGTGTCAATATACATCTCTTGAATTGCATTAACATTAGGAAAGAAATGGACTCGTTTTTGGGCCTTTCAACTCTAGTGAGAGAATGCTCCTTAGCCAATAGAAAGAAGGCTAACGTTACGTTGAAAAAACATTTTTTCTCATTTTGAAAATGTCCATGAAACTATGTTGGTGAAATTGTCACTATCATCAGGAAAGCAAGGCGCTTGATAATGACATCTGGCACAAGCGCCGAACGCCTTTTTATGACCCGCTGTTGCTATCCTATAAATTGAAGGACTTGTACTTGTGCATCTCGCACAAGTATCAATCACCTTTTTATGAAGTACCCGCAATTAAAATTCGAACACATTATACTTGATAGTGATTGATAGGTACTATTTAAAACTATGAAGGAGTCAGAACCAATCGAATAGAGGCGCTTGAGGTATCTCTGGGACCTCTATTCGCTTGGTTCTGACCTTATGAGGCCCTAGGATTAAGATATAGCACTTTTTAAGCCCACGGATGCATCCGGAACATCCAAAAACCATAGGATACCTCTTTAAAACGCTGAAATCTGACGTCTCTAGCTCAAGATAGAGCATTTTTAAGCCTAGGGCCTCATGAGGTCAGTACCAAGCGAATAGAGGCCCTTGAGGGGTCTCAAGGGCCTCTATTCGCTTGGTACTGACCTCATGAGGCCCTAGGCTTAAAAATGCTCTATCTTGAGCTAGAGACGTCAGATTTCAGCGTTTTAAAGAGCTATCCTATGGTTTTTGGACGTTCCGGATGCATCCGTGGCATTATTTTTGCATTTTGAAAACAACTCTTGCGTGTTTTCTCTCATCGTACATCACATCACTCATTAAGGTTCACAGACATGGAATTTTGTGTACACTTAAGTTTGGCTCTCGAAAAGCATTTTGTACGAGCATGCATTTAAGTGATTCAGCAAACTTTTACGTATGTACTATGAGAAATAGAATTCAAAAAAAAAACTTTTTCATTTTTCATAATTACCTCTCTCTATGCTGAGTTGGCGTTTCTTACAGGGCCCAAAATTGAGTCCAAGTTTCTCCTAATGTTACCGGATATGCTGAATAGGGGTTGGGCAAGGAAGCCCTAGGCTCTCTTTAGCAAATGTGATGCGAGTGTCTCTCTCTAAGTGCAACCACCTATCCTTGCGGCTTGCAAGACATTGACATGGGTAAAAAAGCTCATGATGAGAAAAAACAATAAATCCAAGAGCATTACGTCTTAGGCAAAACTTGACAGTCCTTGTATCAAACAAGGTTTAATTCGATAACATGGCAATGAAATTGTTGAGATATTGGTGGCTCTTGGAAACTAATGCCTTGGTGTCAACATACATCTCTTGAATTGCATTAATTACTGGATATGCTAAATAGGGGTTGGGCAAGGAAGCCCTAGGCTCTCTTTAGCAAATGTGAAGGGAGTGTCTCTCTCCAAGTGCAACCACCTATCCTTGCGGCTTGCAAGACATTGACATGGGTAAAAAAACTCATGACGAGAAAAAACAATAAATCCAAGAGCATTACGTCTTAGGCAAAACTTGACAGTCCTTGTATCAAACAAGGTTTAATTCGATAACATGGCAATGAAATTGTTGAGATATTGGTGGCTCTTGGAAACTAATGCCTTGGTGTCAACATACATCTCTTGAATTGCATTAATTACCGGATATGCTAAATAGGGGTTGGGCGAGGAAGCCCTAGGCTCTCTTTAGCAAATGTGAAGGGAGTGTCTCTCTCCAAGTGCAACCACCTATCCTTGCGGCTTGCAAGACATTGACAGGGGTAAAAAACACATGACAAGAAAAAACAATAAATCCAAGAGCATTACGTCTTAGGCAAAACTTGACAATCCTTGTATCAAACAAGGTTTAATTCGATAACATGGCGATGAAATTGTTGAGATATTGGTGGCTCTTGGAAACTAATGCCTTGGTGTCAACATACATCTCTTGAATTGCATTAATTACCGGATATGTTGAATAGGGGTTGGGCAAGGAAGCCCTAGGCTCTCTTTAGCAAATGTGAAGCGAGTGTCTCTCTCCAAGTGCAACCACCTATCCTTGCGGCTTGCAAGACATTGACATGGGTAAGAAAACTCATGACGAGAAAAAACAATAAATCCAAGAGCATTACGTCTTAGGCAAAACTTGACAGTCCTTGTATCAAACAAGGTTTAATTCGATAACATGGCAATGAAATTGTTGAGATATAAGAATATGAGACATCTAAAGAGGATCGTAAATAGATGGACTAATTACCTTTTGAATATCAAAAGAAAGATAGCTTCATTCTTAGTTCTCATATTTTCAAAATTTGCTGACATACTTCATTTGTGCCACCAAACTTTGTAGCAGTGTAACATCGTGATCCCATAGTAGACTAAAGAGAGGATAATTTCTTTGACTATCACTTTCAAAATTACTACTCACTTTGTACATGTAAAAATAAAGCAACATTGACTATTTTGTGCTTAAATATTTGTTGACATAGTTGGTTTGTGCCACCAAAATTTGTACCATAGTAACATTGTGATCCCACTACGAATGTCATCGGCCCATCTCTCTATTTTTGTACGTAAAAAATGAAGCATGTGTAAAAAATGCAAAGCTGATTTGAGAGTTCACATGGTGAGTGCCTTCATGTCATTGTAAAGCTTTCGGAGGTTGGAGAAGGATTCCCCCTCCTCTTGGCATGCTGCTCTCACCACCTCCTGCATCGCCTCAGCTCTCTTCCAAGCTCTCCACCCCTCTTCCCCTTGTAGGAGGCCTTTCACACCAACCTCCACATACGCTCTCTCCACGCCTCCGCTGTTTGTGCGCTTCATCTCAAGCCCAGTTCCCCACATCTCACACATACACCACATGTTGGACACTTGGTCCCCGAGTTGCGGACAAGTTGCGGACAACCGAGCATGGGAACACCCTCCCACAGGCTCTCTATGGTTGAATTCCATCCGCAGTGCGTTAGAAATCCTCCGACGGCCTTGTGCGCCAGGACCTTCACTTGGGGTGCCCAGCTCGTCACCATCCCCTTCCCACGGAGTTCAGGCTTGACGAGTGAATCGTCCCTTATAGCCCATAAGAAGGGGTTCCCACTAGCTTCTAGCCCCATGGCTAGCTCTTCTACATCCTTTGCAGATAATTGGCTCTCACCCTTCCATGGCCGCCCCTCTCTCTTTGCGGCCCCTTGCAACCTCACCTTCTGGCGTTTTTTTTTTCTTGGCGACTCCTCACGACAGTTCATAGCTGCTGACTGCAAAAGAATTTTTTATTATTTTTTTTTCCCTTTTGGAAAGAATATGAACTCATGGTCTTTAAGACCTGATCCCTAAAAAGTTTTAACATCGTAGGTACAATCCTGTGTGACCTCAAAGATCTATCTGGGGAGAACTGAACTCAAGATCTCGTCTCTCTATTTGACTTCCTTCTCGCTATTTCTCTCCCTCTCTCGATCTTTAAGTCGAAATTTGAAAGGGAAAACTCACAAGACTCCGAAGATCTACTTTGGCTAAGACTAAACTCAAGACCTCTTATTGTAATGCTTACTTTGAAATTTTCTCGAGCTGGTAAGCTTTCCATCTCTTTCTAGTCGAAAACAACAAAACTAGGTCAAAATCTTATGAGCTTCTCTTAAAAGAACTAAGATAGCATTCAAATTTTAATGTAAACATCAGCAAATGCTTTCAAATTCTATGTAATCATTTATATTTAGCAGCATCAAATCATGCTAAACAAGCATACATGTGCAATAATTTAAAATGCAAATGCTTCTAGCATGCCCATGCATATCCCACTTAACCCGGAGTTGTGTACAAATTGTCAAAAAGTATTGGGGTCTACAAGTGTTTTGGATGGTTTTTTAGGTAACTAACAGATTAAGGTTGTTGAGGAGGATCAACATGAAAACAATTTTATAACAGAGTGGGGAGATTTTGCATCTATAGTCATGAATTTTGGGCTCAAAAATGTTCCAACATCATTCAATTTTACAACTTACAAAACATTTGAACCTCACTTACAAGATTTCATGAGAGTCTTTGTGGATGATTTTTTAGTATTTGGAAAGAAGGATTTGCACTTCCATCATTTGAAGTTGTGCTTTGAAAGGTGTAGACAATTCAGAATGTGCCTTAACCCTTTCAAGAGTGTGATTGTCGTTTGGAGTGGAGTACTTCTAGGTCATGTGGTTTCTCAAGAAGGAATATCCATTGATGAAAAGAAGATTGAAGTTATTAAAGAATCCCAAGCTCCATAGAATGTGAAGGAAGTGAGAAGGTTTGTTGGTCAAGATAAATGGCATGCTAGGTATATCTGATATTTAGCAAATGTGTGCATGCCTCTTACTCATTTGACAAAGAAGAATGTGCCATTTGTTTGGGCTGAACCTCAATAGAGCTCATTTCAAGTGTTTAAGAAAATGTTATCAATTGCACCAATATTACAACATCCATATTGGAAATTACCTTTTCATGTCTTTGTTGATGCATCGGATATGGCTATTGGAGTTGTTCGTATGCAAGAAAGTGTTAGAGGATGGTTCATACCTATGTACTATGCCAGTAGAGTGATATCACCAACTAAAGAAATTATGTTGTGACAGAAATCTTGGGCATCATCCACAATCAGTGCATTCCAAGAGACAACATCCCAGACAAGAAACTTCTCAAGCACTTTTTGTGCTTTATGAAGTGCACCACATTAGGCATACATGTCAACCAAGGAAATGCCAAGCATAAGTGACTGCAACCGGAGAGAAATCCTTTCTTGGCATATGCCAAAAACATCCCACAACTTCTTGGCCCTGCTCAAGTTGGGAATATGGTGCATTCTAAGAGACAACATCCTGGACCGGAAGCTCCGCAAGCGCACTTTTTGTGCTTTATGAATTGCATCACATTTGGCATACATGACCAAGGCAGTGCAAGCACGATGGTTTCTCTCAAGAACCACTGACTAATAATATCATCATAAATTCTTTTGGCCATATCAGCATCTTAGAAACCACCCACAATCAATGCATTCTAAGAGATGACTTCCAGAACAAGATTGCAAGCGTGTGTGATGGCATTTAGAGAAATACCCTCTATCTGCACCTTTTAAAAAGAGCCCAGACCTTTGTGACCATGACCCTTGTATTCAAGATGCAAGCGTAAGAGATTGCATCAAGGTTGAGAACCCTCACCTGGTATACATTGAAAATAGCCCAAATCTTCTTGACCCTACCCAAGTGGGGCATATCCCACAATCAATGCATTTCAAGAGACGACATCTTGGACAGGAAGCTCCTCAAGAAATTTTTTGTGCTTAATGAGGTGTACCACATCTGGCATACACATCAAGCAAGCTAGATCCAAGAACAACGTTTTATTTCAACAATCCCTGACTAACCATATCATCATGAATTCTTTTGCCCATATCAACATCATGAATTCTTTGGCCCATACCAACATGCCTTCAAGGTGCAAGTGTACGTGATTCTATGTGGAGAGATTCCCAAAGCTTCTTGACCATGACCCTTGCATTCAATAAGCAAGAGTATGTGATTGCATATGGAGTGAAAAGCCTCGCTTTGCATCCCTCAAAAACAGTGGAGATCTTCTTGGCCCTGCCCAAGTTGGGCATATCCCACAATCAATGTATTCCAAGAAAGGACATCCTGGACATGAAGCTCCTCAAGCAATTTTGTGCTTTATGAAGTGCACCACATTAGGTGTACATGTCGACCAAGGCAGTGCCAAGCATATGTGATTGCATTTAGATTGAAAACCCTCGCTTTGCATCCGCTGAAATCATCCCAATGCTGCCCAAGTTGGGCATATCCGCCAATTAGTGCACTCCAAGAGATGACAGGAATAGGAAATCTCCCAAAGGAAATTTTGTGCTTTATGAAGTGCAACGCATCTCAAATACATGACGACAAAGGAAATTCCAAGGACGATGTTTCCTCTCAACAACCACTGACTAACAATATAATTGTGAATTCTTTTGGTCATAGTAGCATCTCTGGCACCACTCACAATCACTGCATTCCATGAGACAATATCTTGGACATGATTGCAAGAGTGTGTGATTGCCTTTGGAGAGATGCCCTCTCTTTGCATCTACTAAAAACAACCCAGAGCTTCCTAATCATGACCATTGTATTCAATATGCAAGCATATGTGATTGCATCTGGAGTAAACAAACTCACCTTGCATCTGTCAAAAACAGCCCAAAGCTTCTTAGCCCTACCCAAGTTGGGTATATCTCAATGCATTCCAAGAGACGACATCCTGACAGGAACCTCCTCAAGCACTTTTTGTGCTTAATGAAACGCACCACATCTGGCATACATGTGGAGCAAGATAAAGCCAAGCACAATGTTTTCTTTCAAAAATCCATGGATAATCATCTCGTTGTGAATTATTTTTTCCATATCAGCATCTTGAGTAATGTCACATGTCTTCAAGGTGCGAGTGTACATGATTGCATATGGAGATGACCCTCTCTTTGCATCTACTAAAAACAACCCACAGCTTCTTGATCGTGACCCTTCCATTCAAGATTCAATCGTATGTATTGCATTTGGAGTGAAAACACTTCCTTCACATCTAGCCCATAGCTTCTTGGACCTACCCAAGTTGGGCATATCTCGCAATGAGGGCATTCCAAGAGACGACATCTTGGACAAGAAGCTCCTCAAGAAGTTTTTGTGCTTTATGAAGTGCACCACATTGGGCATACACGTCGACCAAGGAAATGCCAGGCATATATGATTGCATCAACAGAGGCATCATTGCTTGGCATCGTCATAAAATCACCCAAAGATTCTTGGTCCTATCCAAGTTGGGCACTTCTCACAAAAACTGCATTTCCAAGAGATGGCATCCCATTCAGGAAGCTCCTCAAGCAGTTTTTGTGCTTTATGAGGTGCACCGCATTTGGGATACATACTCACCAAGGTAGTGCGAAGCACAATGTTGTCTCTCTCAACAATCACTGACTAACAATATCATCGTGAATTCTTTTGATTGTATCAACATCTTGGGCATCATAACGATAAGTGCTTTGTAAGAGATGACATCTCCGATAGGATTGCAAGTGTGCATAAGTGCATTTGGAGATATGCTCTCACTGTGCATCTGTTAAAAACAACCTAGAGCTTTCTGAACATGAACCTTGCATTCTAGATGCAAGCTTATGTGATTGCATCTAGAGTGAAAACCCTTGCCTCACATCCACCAAAAACAGCCCAAAGCTTCTTGGCCCTGCCCAAGCGGGGCATATCCCACAATCTATGCATTCCAAGAGATGACATTCTAGATAGGAAGCTCATCAAGCACTTTTTGTGCTTAACAGAGTGCACCACATCTGGCATACATGTCGAGCAAGGCAAAGCCAAGCAGGACATTTTATTTCAGAAATCCTTAAATTTTCCAATATCAACATCTTGTGTAATGCCACATTCCTTCAAGGCGCAACTGTACGTGATTGCATTTGGATAGATGCCCTCTCTCTACATCTGCTAAAAACAGCATAGAGCTTCCTGACCACCATGACCCTTGCATTCAAGATGGAACTGTATGTGATTTCATTCAGATTGAACACCCTCGTTTCGCATTCACCAAAATGAGCCAAAGCTTCTTGGCCCTGTCCAAGTTGGGCATATCCCGCAATCAACCTCCTCAAGAACTTTTTGTGCTTTATGAAGTGCACGACATCTAGCGTACATGTCCACCAAGACAGTGCCAATCATATGTGATTTCATTCTGAGAGACATTTTCTCTTGGCATGTGTTGAAAACAGACCAAAGCTTCTTGGCCCTACCCAAATTGGGCATGTCCCGTAGTAAGTGCATTCCAAAAGACAACATCTCAGACAAGAAGCTCCTCAAGCACTTTTTATGCTTTATGAAGTGCACCACATCTGGGATACATGCCGATCAAGGTAGTGGAAAACAAGATGTTTTATCTAAACAACCACTAACTAAAATATCACTGTGAACTCTTTTGGACATATCAACATCTTAGGCACCACCCACAATCACTGCATTCCATGAGACAACATCCCATATAGGATTGTAAGTGTACATGATTGCATTTAAGGAGATACCCTCACTTTGAATCTGCTAAAAATAGCCAAAGCTTCCTCACTCTAACCTTTTCCTTTGAGGGAAACATGCATGTGATAGCAATTGGAGAGACACCCTCACTTTTCATCCATTGAAAAAAACTTAGAGATTCTTATGTTGGGAATATCTCACAATCAGTGCATTCCAAAAGACGACATCCCAGACAAAAATCTCCACAGCAAGCATTTTTTGTGCTTAATTAAGTACACCACATTTACCATGCATGTGGTGCAAGGGAGAGCCAAGCACAACATTTTCTTTCCAAAATCCTTAACTAACATATCTCATGAATTATTTTGTCCATACTAGCATCTTGTGTAATGTAATGGACTTGAACTATGAACCTTGAGAATAATGGAATTTAGAGAATTGTAGCGAGCATCTACTTTGAGAAAATTAGAGAGAGAACTTGATTAGGTAGCAGCATAACCATTATACTTAATTATCTTGGCATGAACAATACTTTGCGAGACAAAGAATTAGGGAACTTGACAATAGTTGAGGACCTGATTTATGTGGAGCAGGTCCCCCCTCCAAAAGGGTTTTTTACTATAGCTTCTCCCATAAAGTGAGACTTGGTACAATAAAACCTTTGTGTTCCTTGAGACCTTGATGGTGCAATGCAGATATAGAGAGATTCATGGACCACAATTATGCACGTAACTTAATCTAATGAAATCATTAACTTGTCCCAGGTCTCAATCCCAAGACCTCAAACATCTTCAAAGGTGGAGAGAGCTAGCAAGGAATGAGGGTAGGAAAGAGGAAGACAAAGTAGCATACGAGAAAGAAGTAGTGTCCTCTCATATCATTACTCATAGAAAGTAGCATAGCATAGTAATGGAGATGAAGAAGATGGCAAGCATAGCATTAAAGCCGCATGGCTCTTGGTTGGATTTGCATTCCATAGCCAAGAGTGTTGGTGTAGGCCTCAACTTTTCAAGCTTGGAGAATGAGCTCTTGCACTTCACAAAGTGAGAATGTATGAATATGAGTGTGTGAGAGGGTGTATACCCCCCCCCCCCCCCCCCCCCCCCCCCCCCCCCCCCCCCCCCCCTACTCAAGCTTTCTTATGATTGGACTCCTCTAAGACTAGCCAATCACATGCATAAAGAATATCAAGAAACAAGGGTAGGCTTTGGGAGAGAGAGAGGGTTTGATAATATCTAGATAGTTGGACCCCTCTCTAACCGAGCCAATAGGATTCAAGCACACCAAGTGGCTAAGCATAAGGAGAGATTGACATGTGTCCATGTGCCCCTTGAGTAAGGGGGTGCCCTATGGGTGAGTGGGAGGTTAAGTCAAAGATTCCCCTAGATTTGAGGCTCGCCCCTTCCTTTGTAGGTTCTCTTTTTGACTCAAGCCTCTCAAAAACCTTACCCCCCATGCATGGGAAGCTTCTCAAGAACCTTACTCATCAAGAATGACAAGCACCTCAAGCACCTTAGTCAACAAGCATGACAAGAACCTCATGCTTGGGTCGGGTTTCCACCTCAAGCTCCCAGCTTGCCTAAGGTCCTAGCCTAAGGTCCTAAGTCTAAGGACTTCTAACACTAACCTTTCGAGGTCTTTAATGAAACTAACCCTAAGGTTTTTTAATCTCTATTAGCTGGCAATGATCTTTGCTAGACCATCTCCCATTTGGACCCATTGCCTTTGGTCCCGTGTTGAGATAAATCTAAAAGCACGTGTCTCTATTTTAACTCTTGTTCTTGTTTATTCTCCCACATTAAATGATCAGTTTAATATGAGAAAATCATTTGGGTTAGTTAGATATTAGATTTTATGACATTACCTCTCTCTTGAAATTATAGTCGTCCACGATGATGAGGTAGATGAAATAAAGTCTTAGTCATTACTCAAAGTTTCTTAGTGGGGGGGATAGAGGATCTCTTTTTGCCCTACGACATCATTCCAGATGGATGACTAACCCATTTGCTTCTTGGGACACTCAGTTGCCGCAAGTATTCTTCTCTTGAGTCCATATTATATTTCCATAGTAGAGTGATAAATTCTACTTGGTTTTTGAGATATTTTGTCATCACAAACATGATTCTAAGTATGCATACTATTTAAATTTGTGCACAAAACAAAGAGAACTAGTCTTATAGGACACAAACATTTTGCATTTCAAAAGTATTTACATTTGCTTTCTTTAATGTAGCATTGTAAGCTTTACAAGGTTCATATTATCCTTAAGCTAGGTTCCTTGCTTCCGTTTGGCATCTTTAAAAGGATAATTTTTAAACTTAATAAGATATTACTGGATAATCTTACCGTGTCCTAGTACATCTCTCGGAAAACAACTAACAACTCGCATCTAACTCAAGCTACACTCAACTGACTAAAATCACCAAAAGCCAATCGCTCATTGGCAAGCAAATCACATTCGTTACAGCATCAAATGGCATCCAAACGTAACGAAACTTCTAGGACAAGTCTATAAGACCTAAGCACACATGCTTATGGTCTCAAACCCCACTTTAGGTCCAGTTCCAAAATCGCGGTTATTAACAGCAGTGGATTTTTGACCTAGTCGTTTTTTACTCAGAATGCATCTAAATGCTTAGCAATGATGCCCCATATACCCCGCCTATGCTTAGTTTTTCATTTAAAAGTGTAAATTACTAGTTATGATGAAATTATGCCACGGGTTGACAATGCCAAAAGCTACAAAATACTGTGAATGACTTACGTCAATGCGTAGAGCTCTTACCTACGTTTGCAATGCAACAAACACAATCGCAATGTGACAACCGGAGAGGGAGTAGGAAGCGCGAGAAGGAGAGAAGTGAGCGCCGTTAGCTCACACTGTGTATTTCTTATCCAAAAACTTATAAAAAACTTACAAAAATTGGCATTTATACCTTGGCTAGGTTTTTGGGTGGTCAAACTAATAATTTGGAGTTCTACCAAAGCTGAGTAATGACTGACTGATACAATCTGGAAGCTTGTAGCCCCGGCTCATTAATTATAGGGTTTATCCGAGAAAATAGGAGTTACAATATTCTCGATTTATCAAAATAATAAATTTTTTACAAAGAGAACTCCGAAAAATGATGTCCGTGTTAGCTTGATGTCTCCTTGCCTGTGTCGTCCCTTGACATAGCTTTATGGGCTGAAATAGTCTTTGGGTTGACGGCTGGCAAGGCGGTCTTTAAGCGCGTCCAATGCCTTCTGGAATCTGATTCTTCGTTCTTTGTCGGGAACTTGCAGAAACTGCATTGTTACTTTATTCTTCAGCTCCACCGCTGAGTAGCCTACAAACCTGGATGTTAGGTTGCTGATCACCGGTGCAAGTATCTTCGTTCATCGGGTGAAGAATCCAGTGTAGAAAGCTTCTTCAAAGGCTAGAATATTATTCGATGGCAGGAACATGCATCTGGCATAGAATCCGTAAAGTACCTCTTCTAAAGGTTTCCTACTCAGGTCGTAGCATAAGCCTTTGTTCCCTTCCAAGAATGATAGCCATGGGTCTCCTGTTTGCTCAGTCTCATTAAAAACTTGTATACATGCTAGCAACATTCTACAGATTTTATACAACATGGCACAGGGGAGATCTGGCAGACTCTTGAAGAAAGACATGGTGCCTGTTAGGGTTCTCACCATGTATTACTCTGTCGCTTGGCCTCTCTCTGGAGCTGGCAGCCTGGGGAAGCTAAGCCAAGTTGGCCTCTTCTTTTGCAGTGCTTCATGAACTTGCCATGTCCTTACTCTGGCTACAGGACAGAAGGTTGGATCTCTTTCAAGGGCCGCAGGTGCTCTTGTGAACAGAATCTGGTATCTCACATTCTTGTTCAGCCAGCTTAACCTCCACTTTGGGTGGTCTTTATCTGCACCATCTTCTTGCATATCTTTGTACAACCTCTCTTTCACTTGTAATAATTCCACTTTGATGAGAGGGTACGGCAGGGATTGTTGGTGCCATTGAGCGTTGATTTGATTGGGAGTGAGTTGAGTGACGTTGAAAGAGTGTAAAACTCTCAACTCCCAATCCATAGCGGCTTTCCACTGCTCATCCACCTCTAGGGTGATCTTCTCCTTCAGTGCATCTTCTTCAGCTTTTGACAACTCGACCATTGGCACTGTGTCTTCTTCAGCTTTCACTTGTAATAATTCCACTTTGTACAACCTCTCTTTCACTTGTAATAATTCCACTTTGATGAGAGGGTACGGCAGGGATTGTTGGTGCCATTGAGCGTTGATTTGATTGGGAGTGAGTTGAGTGACGTTGAAAGAGTGTAAAACTCTCAACTCCCAATCCATAGCGGCTTTCCACTGCTCATCCACCTCTAGGGTGATCTTCTCCTTCAGTGCATCTTCTTCAGCTTTTGACAACTCGACCATTGGCACTGTGTCTTCGTCTGTGATGTTAATCTGAAAATATTCATCACCACTCGGCTCTGCTGTGGACTCAGACAGTGGTGTGGACTGTGTCTCAAACTCAGCAAACGAGACCGAGGGTATGTCTATCTGTGGCGGCTCTGAAGTGCCTGCCTCTTCCTGCGTGTTTGGTTTTCCCCCGGGGGGTTCACTATATTTAAGACCACTATATCATGTGCGTTCAGGCTCTTGGTTTACGTGCGGATTAATCAACTATATTTAAGACCACTATATCATGTGCAGTCAGGCTCTTTGTGCTGTGGTTTACAGCTGCTGAACGGAGTCTCTCCGTCTTTTTCTGCATCTGCCATGCATATTCATTGACTTGTGCTATTACTTCGTCGTTTGACTGCCACTCCTCTTGTCTTGCCAGCTAGGATGTGCCTTCAGCCTCGTGTGTGGTTTCTTGCTACGTTGTAACTGGTGGTGGTTCTTGTGTAGAGGTAGATGGTCGGTCTTCTTCTTGGGTATCCTGAGGCATTGATGCCTCGGCAGTTTCTAGCTGAGTAGAAGTAGAGGGTGTTGTCACAACCCTTGCTCTCTCTTCACGTGCCAGCCTTTCTTCCTTTTATGGCTTGGGCTCCGTCTCATGTGCAGTGGTAGGTGCTTTTTACACATCTTCTTCTTTATCTGTCTCTTTTTCAGATCTACTTGCCTTTTCCTCTTCTAGCTTTTGAGTATCTTCTGTTGCCTTCTCTTGTTTCGGCACGGCTTCTTTTTCTTTTTGTCTGTCGGGGTTGTCAGCCTCTTGTGCAGATTCTATTTGTTGGGTGGACTCAGAATCTTTCTCTTTCTTAGGCTCTGCTTCTTCATTGGTGTCTTTGCCTATAGGTGATGGTGGTGGGCTAGGCATGGGATGGTCTTGTTGTTCTATATGCGGTGAAGTGGGTCGGGGAGATCCATGACTTTGCTCTTGGCTAGCCGTTTCCTCGACTTGCCTTTGGTCTTCTGTTTCATTGGCTTTCTTTGCAGCTTCTTCGGCCTCCTTCAGCTTTAGAGCTTTAGCCTCTTGGTACATTCTTTATAAATGCTTTGTCGGATCATCCGCGTCTTTTCTTGTATGATGCTTTGTTTGAGGGCCTTTAAGTCCTGCAGGTACCCATTTTTCTGGGTCCTTCCCTTGCGCTTGCCTACTGCGCTAGTATGCATGTTTCTCTCTTTCAAAGCACACTTGTTTTTGAGCTGGCTCTCCTTGGTGTGCGGCCACAACTTTCCTTTTCATCTCTTCTCTCCGAGCTCTCAATTCTTCGTTGTCAAATCTCTCACTGCTGTACTGTTCCGGCGAGCTATCAACTGACTCATCATCGGATTTATATGATCTTTTACCTGACCTTGTAGCTCATGGACAGGGTTGTGTTTCCAATATCCAAGTGTTCTGATCAGGGGTGGGTGATAGGCTGCTGTCGACCATGCCGATGGCATGATATGCTATTCTAGTCAAGACCTTTGGCGCACCCAAGTACGTGATTTTGCCTTCCTTCTTGGTGCCCTTCAAGGTTATCAAGACATACTGCGCGTGGTCCACTGGTTTCCTTGTCATCGACTTGAGAACCTGAGTGAATGTGGTGGCCATGGCGTGATTTGGTGTAGCATACCATGGTGGCCTTTTCGCCAGAAAATGGAAGTGTTGGTGGTACAAACAGGACGGCTCTTCCAGTTGTTTGTGGATAAGATCGGGGAATGTAGTCGGAATTGTCTCTTTGGTAAATGTACCTGCCGTTTTTCTGTCTCTTGCCCACATGGTCATTCCTTCAGTGGGCACTCTGAGTGCCTCTCCCACTATCTCTTTTGTGATCACTACTTTGACCTTGTTCCCTTGGGTGTCTGATATCTGTGCGGTTCCGTCTTCTTTGATGGTGGATAGAAGCTCGTAAGATTTCTGAAAGTCTACTCCGCAAGGCTCTTGTTCATAGAAACCCCTGAGCCCCAGCGTGCGGTTAGCTTCCTTGGTTTCTGGTTTAGCAGCTACATCATAGACTTCTTTGGACAGGAGTTTCAACTCCACTTGATGCCCTTCTTCACTTTTGAACCTGGCAGTGAAAACTGTAGTGTGGTGCTCTTTCAGCTGTTCTCTAGAAAGGTAGGATATCTTTGCTGCTTTGACTGACTCAGGGTCTAGTTGATACGCGGGCAGTTCTTGTAGTTTCTCTTTTTGGTTTAGCTTCTTCTTGGCCCTCTCTGTTGCTTGCATGGCTCCTGTTCAATGAATAGAGTGCAAAGTTAGCAGATTTATCGGAATTATCTCTGAAATATCCTTTAGGCTGAAATGTTAACAATTTGGTCCAATTTGCTTCAAATCAATTTTTGAACAAGCAAAGATGCATAAAAACATGCAAGGAACAAAACTGCATGGTCAAAACAAAAATTTGCAACCAAAGTAAATAATCGTGATTATTTATAGCTAAGGAAAATTTTCAACTTTTTGCAAACTTGGCTTTATAGGCTTGAAGTATATACCAAATACATGCTCTGAGTGAAATATGGGCTCATTTGGATGTATAGGGTGAAAATGATAACAGATTTTGGCTTTAGGTCTCTGAAACAGTAGATATAAAGGAAATTTGAGATTTTGAGCTCCAAATTGATTCAAAATTGGCTAGTGGGCTTAACACATCATGTACTTTGAATGTATGATCCAATTTTGACCAGAAAGTAAATAATCGTGATTATTAACATTTTTGCTAAAATTGACATTTTTTGGTACAAATATGTTCTATGCATTGTATAGACCTTGTATATGAGATATGAGGTGATTTGGATCAAGAAAAGTTGTCTATAACCCAAATTTTGGCTTGCAAAGACTTCTTTGTGTTTTTTGATAATTTTTCAAGTAATGGGTGGTCATTTTGGCTCATACTTGATTTTTGGCATGTAATACGTGTGTACACATGATAGGTGAGGTGATTTGACAATTTCCAAGCAAAACTGATGCAAAAGTAAATAATTGTGATTATTTACAACAGTGACAAAAACTTTGCAAAACCTACAAATTATGACCTAGACATGTTTCATACACCTAATACAAGTTCTAAATTAAATTTGGTCAAGTTTGGTCATGCCGGCATCACTTTTCTCTGTTGACTCTGAAATCATTGTTTTTTGTGACTAGTCTGTCTGTTGGGTTGGTCGATCAACTTTGAGGCTTTGGACTTGTCCGCAACATAGTCGTGAAGCAACCTGTCCAATTCTGGCTCATTCGGAGTCAGTTTGACGTTGTATGTCAAATTTGATGCTTTGTAACCTTCGAGCCGTTTTTTGCTTTTCAAGGGCTTTGCTTGATGGATTTCACCAAACCAATCATATACATTGTATATGGACCTCATAAGCAAGCCATCTGTGGAGTCAGGTCGGAATTTTGGCATTTGCCAAAAACCTAACTTTTCTACTAGGGACCCCCTTGACCCCTGCTGAATGGTCATCTGATGGTATAGAAAGGTTCTATTATGTTAGGGCATGCTATGGTTCAGATCCCATCCCATTTGGTCAAGCTAGCATGCCGCTATTGTCAGTTTTAGGTCGTAGGTCTTCGTGCACTACTCGATTTCTAGGGTTTTTCCTAGGGCTTTAGACTAGCTATCGGCCATACAAAATGATCCATTGTCATGTGAGACGGCGCTGAAAATGGTCAATTGTGAGCTCCGGAAAAGTCATGCAAAAAGAGGCCGAAATCTCTCTCTACAAAGGCTCCAGGTGGAAATGAGGTAGTTTTAGTCTACCATGGATATCTATACCCGAACTTCTCGAATCAAATTTTTCCACATTCCCCCGTCAGTTCTACTAGGCCGTGAAATCTATGTTAGACTCAAAAATTTCCCTGATCGGATTCCTGTAGCTCATTCTGCAAGAATTTTGCAAAAGTAGGCCTGACCGCCTAATTTAGGCTTCTCTCTTCCATCTTTTGATTTTATTGAAAATTTTTGTGCTTGTCCATCTTGTCTTTCTGATCACCATCGTGTCTTCAATTTTTCTATATGAGTTTTCTGCTATTTATTATTAATTTTTGACCTGTTTATTTGAAAAAATCAAAGAAAATAGCAAGATGCTTTAAAAAAGTAAAAATTCAATAATTAAGAAAATTCCTTGAAAAACATAGCTTTATTGTTTTTTGTTGGAACTTTCTATTTTTAAGTCTCATTGCCAACAAAAATGATGAAAAATACCCAAAAAAAAAGACTATTTTTTATGATTTTCTAATAGTATATACACTATTTACACTCATCAGGAGGATATTATCAGTGAATTTTCCCTTGATGATGAATTATAAGGGCATTATTAGGTAATTTTGCAAAAAATCACATGTTAACATCAAACTTTTTCCTCCCTCTTCAAACATTGTCCTTAATTACTTAGTACTTAGTGCTTAGTGCTCTTCCACCCCTCCTAGATGGCGTACTCCGGGACGACTGTGTGTGTGGGTGGAACAATCATGTCTATGCATTGTCTTGGTTGGATCTACTATGATATGAAGATCAATGCAATTCAAACCAATATGCTGTGCAAGAGCTGGGTCTTGAGTAATTAACTCAAGGGTTTCCGATGTCGAGGTTTGCTGCTGATGTTTTCCAAAGAGCAAATCTTGTAGCTTGTGTGCTCTCTGTTTGATTGTACCATCAGGATGCTTTAGCACACTGATTGCTTGAGCTGTCGGTAGCACTTTTGACTGTTGTCGAGCTTTTTCTCGCCATTGGTAATTTGGTCGGCGTGGTACTGCATGGTGTGGTGGATTTTGTTGAGACTTAACTCGCCATTGCTTGATTGGTTTCGCGGGTTGTGGAGAAGATAAGTGATCCTTTTTCTTTCAAACCATTTCTATGTTAGGTTCCCTTTTCGGAGATGCTCGTCTCTGTGTTTTAACCCTTAGAACCTTCTTTTGTTTTGTCGGTGAAGTTTTAGGCACTCAGATCTGAATCGGCTTATCGTTAAGCTGTGCTTTTGGTACCCAAATTTGCCTAACTCCTTGCATGTTACATGTAGCATTTGATTGTTGAGGAGATGGAGAAGATTGACTACTTCGTGGTTTGGTCTGTTGATTACTTCTTTTCCATTCTTCCTTGCTTGGTGCAATTGGAACAATGAGTTTCCCTCCTTTAGGTGATAGGTTTAGCTGATTTGTATCCCAATCTGGTACTACTTTATATGTTCGCATCCAGGGAATTCCAAGAATCATCATCTCATTCATGTGTTCATCTTGTAAGCATTCAAACTGATGAGGACATGACATCCATGTACTATCACGTTCAAATTGACTACTCCCAATGTTGGAGTTAAGTTCTTTCGCATCCTTTGATTGTCGCTATTCTTGCCGTCAATGCTTGACTTGTGGCCTTCTTGTACGTGGAATAACTGACTGTGTTTACTCTAGCTCCTGTGTCGACCAAAGCATTGGTGCTATGATTGTTGAGATGTACTTTGATGTGCAGGTCCATTCCATCTAACCAGTCATCATCTGTTGAAATTGTGTCTTTAGGTAATTCCCATTGTCGATCGTCTATTTCCAAAGTGTTGATGGATGTCGATATCTGTTGATTCTTGAAAGAAGCTTTTCGCTTGAGTACCCGAAGCCTAGCTTCCTCTTGGACTTCATCAATAACCTGCTGTCGTTTGATCTTCCTTTGTTTGGCTGCATGCATTCTTTCTAGCAATTCATTGGTTAGTGGAAAATTGTATTTCTTTAAATGACATCCACTAATCCAATTAGCCATTGGTTCACCATCTAAAGTGGAAAATTTTATTGCTCCACTTGGAGATACATTTTCAATGATAAAAGATCAGTTTCCCTTTTTCTTAAACTTGGAAATGTGTTGCTTCAGGGAATAGACTAGAACTACATCCCCTTTCTTGAAGATTTTTGTGATTAAGTGGGAATCAAAAGATTGTTTTTGTTTTCGCTTTTGTGCATAGATATGAGCTACAACAGTTAGCCTTTGCTCGTCTAGCTTTTCCAAATCTTTGAGTCTTTCTGACAATTCATGTCGAGTCCACTCAAGATTGTGTGCTACCCTTAATATCGGCAATAGAAACTCTATTGGAAGTATGGCATCAAGACCATAAACAAGGTTAAAGGATGTAGCATTTAGAGCTATTTTGAATGAAACTCGATAAGCCCATAGAGCATCATGGAGATTCATTTCCCAGTTTGTCCTTCCTGAACTAACCACTTTAGTCAGCACCGAGCTAAGAATTTTATTTTTATGCTCAACTTGTCCGTTTTCTTGTGGGTGATAGGGAGTTGATTTGTTATGGATGACCATAAACTCATTAAGCAAATACTCTATTACCTCATTGAGGAAATGATTTCCCCGATCATTGACAATCTTTATTGGTAGTCCATATCTAGTGAATACATACTCATATAAGAATGCAGCAGTGGTTCTGGCATCATTCTTTTGAGTTGCTTTAGCTTCGACCCACTTGTTCAAATAGTCCGTAGCTACAATGATATATTGAGTTTGGGCTCTATAAGTAGGTGGTTGCATTGGTCCAGCAAAATCTATACCCCATTTTGTGAAAGCTCTAGGCCCCATCATTGGTCTTAAGGGCATTCTTTCTACTCGTGTTGGCATTTTTGCTTGTTGACAAGCATCACATCTTCAAACATATTCTTTGGCATCTGCAAAAAGTGTTGGCCACCATATTCCTGCCATCAAGATTGCTCTTGTGGTGGTCTCACTAGAAAAGTGACCACCAGCTAATCCAGCATATGCTTGTTCTATAATCGGAATATACTCGTTTTCATTTGCACAAAGACACAATTGTTGATCTTTACCTCTCTGATACAATTGGTTCCCCATAAGAGCATAGTCTCTTGCTTCAGTTTCAGTTGCTCTTTGACGGCGTTTACTCATATCCTCAGGAAATGTTCGGCTCGATAAGTAAGTAACCAAATAATTACTCCACAAGAACATGTGACATTTGGAACAATGTTACATGAGGTATGGGTGTTTGTTTTTGACATTGAGGGAAATCCTTTACAAAGGATCGAACATCTCTCCTCATAGTCGGCCAAAATACCCCAAGTCTCACAATTCTTTGCATAGTTTGGTCTTCCGCAAAGTGAAGTCCTACTATGGTGACATGTGCTTGACTTAGGTACTGTTCTTTTTCTTCAGGATTAATGCATAAGAGCAATTTCCTGTCCCGATTTCTTTTGTATAGCCTTCCAGCTAGTAATTGATACATAGCCGATTGCTCGATTAATCCGATTGTGATAGGAAGTGGTATTTGTGAATCCACTTGAGCTATTGTCATTAATGACACAATGTTTTCCGACCATCTAGGTATCATTTCTACAGAGAACAAATAGGCATCTGGTAGATGATCGTCTACCCCTTTAGGTGATTCCCCTGAAACAATCCTTGACAAATGATCTCCTCGTTGATGTGTAGTGCCTTTTTTTACAATCACAGTGAAATCAAATTTGAGAAGAATGATGAACCATCTCACTATTCTCCCTGTGCTGCATGGCTTGTTGACCAAACACAACAAAGCTTGGTGGTCCACAAAGAACACAAACTTGTTGGCTAATAGGTAATGTCTATACTTTTTAACGGCATAGATCATTAATAATCCTTATCTTTTGGTGGTGGTGTAATTCTTTTCTTCCAATTGTCGGCTAGCATAAGAAATAGGAAAGTCAATTTTTCCATCTCCTGGTTGAGCTAGTATACAACCGATAACAAAAATGGAAGCATCTACATGTACGTGGAATACCTTATCGCAATCTGGTGCTTTCAATATTGGAGCTGAGGTGAGAGATTTCTTAAGATTCATGAAGGATTCTTCACATGCCTCGGTCCATTCAAAGTGCGTAATCAAGCTATACATGGGTTTTGCAACTATAGCATACATGTAGATGAACCTTCGGTAATATCCACAATGCCCCATGAAGGCTTGTACCCCCTTGACTGTTGTTGGTCTAGGCAAATCAGAAATGACATGAATCTTGTCAATGTCAGTAGCTATGCCATTTTTAGACACTATATGTCCAAGAATTTTTCCTTGTCTTCCCATGAATGTGCACTTTTCAGGATTTAAGCAAATCCTATAAAGTCTATATTTTTTGAATACCTTTTTGAGGTGTTCAGAATGATCAGCCCGGATTGATGAATGTACGCATAGATCATCTATATATACTTTTAAGAATTTCCAAAGATATTCTTTGAAAGCATGGCTCATCAACCTCTAAAACGTGACTAGAGTATTAAACGGCATAACCGGATAGGCAAATATACCCCATTCTGTTGCAAAAGCAGTTTTATGCTGATCTTTTGGGTCAACCAAAAGTTGATTGTATCCCAAAAATCCGTCTAAGAAGCTGTAAGTTTCTTTTCATGCAACTCGTTCTAATACATGCTCATTTATTGGAAGAGGAAATTTGTCTCTAATGATAGCTGCATTCATCTTTTTGAGATTAATACACACTCGTAATTTTCCATTCTTCTTGGGTACTACCACAATTGGAGACACCCAATCTGTATGTTCAATTTCGTAAATGAATTCGGATTCCTTTATTTTTTCAATCTCTTCTTTTATCTTCTTGTCAAATGTTTCGTTATACGTGTATGATCTCTGTCTACTTGGTTTTGCATAATCTCTCATGAGTATGATATGTTGACAGATTTCTAGATCAACACCCTTGAGATCCTTGTAAGACCAAGCAAAGATATATCGGTATTCCTTTAACAAGCTCAACAAAAGTTTTTCTTCTTCTTCTATTAGTTCATTCGCAATGTAAGCAGGTCTATGCTCTTCTCTTGGTCCAGCCAAGTCTACCCTTTTAGCATTTTCAGGCCCTTTGTAAGATTCGCCATGTTTCCGTAGTTCCCTAACAAGTTGTTCAACTATGATTTTCCGATTTTGGAGAGTATACTTTTTGTAATGGGATGGAACATGCATTACATCCTTACCATCCTCTTCCGTGGTTTCCATTTCGGTTTGTGTATATCTCCTTTAGAGCTTTTTTCAACTCTTGATATTTCTTTTTCCGCTGTGGTCATGAGTGGTTTCTTATCCTGTGATTTTTCTTGAGTACCCTTCCTTGTTTTTCTCGCTGTTTGAGACATTTCTGAGTTTTGGTTTGAAGGATATCTCCCAGTTAATTTGTCCTTGACACAATCATTAGCATCTATATGCATCAGGAATTGTGTTTTACTGGAGACTGATGGCATAGGTCGTGTTTTCATAATTCTGGTGTCTCTTTTTCGTCTATACCATTTTTGTCTTCTTGATTTCTGGTTTGGAAAGTCAAAAAACTTTTCCTCCCCCTCCTTTTAAGAGTAACTTAGCTCTTGTATGCTCTTTTTCTGATTCTGAATCTTCTGAGGTAGTTGAGTGTTCATCTAACTCATCAATTGCATCATAATAGAGGTCTGAAGACTTGTTGAGCTTCCATTAAGTCCTTGGGTTTCTCATCTTCGTTTTCAATTTTGAGGATTGACATCATTTGGATGGGAATTATGTCGTAGACATCCTCATTAAAAAATTGAGTAGGCATAGACATATTCACACATACATCTATGGTTGCTAAAATTTGAGTCTATTCGAATGGCTCAAATGAAAGCTCTGGAAAGGGTTTAGGTACGTAGGCTTCGTCAGTGCAGTATCTTTCTAGGATACACTCTTCTCGTCTTAAGCTTCCATTTTCTGAAGCTCCACACATCCAAATAGGAGTGTCTTTGTTTAGATAGGATGGGAGTTTAGTTTCAGCCGAAGAGACTGGATCAAACTCTTGGATGGGTGTTTCCAAGACATCTCTATAAGTGTGATCTTTTAGATTTACTCTTGTTATAGATCCCACTTGCTTGAAGTATAGATAATTGTTTCCCCAATCTTGGATAAGTTGTACCTATTGCATGAAAGGTCTTCCCAATATGACTTCATAGTTGAGTTTTTTCCCAAAGTCTACTATGGCAAAAGTGTGTTGATATTCAATTCCACAGGAATTGACTATCACTTTTTTAAGCAGCCCTAATGGTCTCTCAATGTGTTCGTCAGCCAAATGAAATTTCATTGGAGTTTGTCTAATGGCTGGCTGGCTGTCCCCAGGATTCCCATACTGCTTTAGTGGCTATGGCTATGCCAGCTCCACTATCTAGTATTGCCATGGTCTCAATGTCATTATATTTCACTGGGAGGGTGGTGTTTCCTTCTTCCTCTTCATAATATTCTCCAACCTTGTTCATAGAAACTGATTGAATCTCTTTGTTTTCCATTTCATTTTTCAATTTTCCCAAATTCTTCGAGATTAACCCCATCATCCTCACCTTCTCTAGGGTTTTTTGTAAATCGTTCCGTAAGTACAGTCTGAGTTTTAACAGTTCTCCCAAGGTAAGAGTGCATTGGATGGGTGTAGACATGATTGAATGAATGTTGTCTACTTCTAGGGTCTGTTCAGCTCTTTTTACTTGAGTGGTCTTGCACACAATGGATTCATCTTTGTTATCTCCCAAGTAAGAAGGTAATTTTTTTAATGTCAATGGTTTCAACATTCCTGAAGCTTCCGATCCGCAATCCCCATACAAGGATTGTACATCCATATTCATATCAGAAGGTAGGTTATCCAACCGGACTTCTTCTATAGGAGTTGACTTTAGAGTTAGGCTCCCATCATTGATCTCTCTTACTTTTTTTCATAAGTGTCCTGGCTAGTCTTCCTCTACGAATGGAATTCCGTCTAGGGCATCTTCGTTGTCATGCACTATAAGCACTCGTTCGTTTGTTTCAAGGTGGGGTTCTGCCACCACATTGGATTTTGCTTTCGTTTCTTCTATCACAAGCTCTTCAGGTTTTGCAATACTTTCAATCTTGTGTTTTTGTTTTTCCAACATTTCTTGCGTGATTCTTACCAAATTTTTATAAGCTTCCAGCTTAGCTGCTTCCATGTCTGGAGATGGATAATTTTTTCATTTATTTTCCATGTTTTGGCCTGCTTTAAGTCCTGCTTGGTAGGCTTCCAAATCGGCATTAATAGGCTCAAAATTTTATCAACCAGAATGAATCCTCCAGATTTCACGGTTGTTTCCTTGAAATTATTCCCAGTTTCTTTAAAGTTGTCCTAGGCTAGCTTCTTTTCTTTCTGTTTGATTTCAACCCTTGTTTTTGTTTTCTCACCTCATATCTTTTGCTTCTGCTCCTTTTGATTCTTTGAGAAGAAACTTTTGTATTCTCTGAATGATCAGAGCAATTGTGTTTCTTTTTCTTTTCCTAGGCTCTGGTAATTACCTTGATTGGAACAATCGTTCACTCTCCAATGAGCTACTAGGCATCACTTGGACTACGTTTACTACGGTTTTACCCTTGTTCAAAGGATTCTTAAGGAAATATTCCGAAAAGTGTCCTCCCTTTTTGCAACATTGTATGCAATAGGCTTCAATTGCTTTGAGTTTTTGTCAGGCTCTGGACATTCGTTTTTCGAATGGTCATCAATACCACAATTATGAAAGTTTCCTGTTCTAGGCTTCATCATGGATCTTCCCATGGGAGGTATGACACCTTGATTAGCTACATAATATATTGATGTGAGCTATGGTGGAGCAAAAGTCACTATTTCTTCCATTGGTGGTGGATGTGGATTATACCAATCTCCCACTACCATTACTGTAGATGGACTAGGCTCTGTATAGGGTGTGGGTGTAATTGGCACTAATGCGTGTTCATCTATGACTCCTTCAGAGTGCATGTACTTTACAGGCATTGCATTATGTCCTGGATACGAAGGTTGTTGTCCCAACACAGGTTGAGGTCTTTCCATACCCATTGGTGGTCTTTGAGCTTGGGCCATATTAGGCTGATATCTGTACATGGGTTGTCCTTATGGCCTCATGAGCACGTACTGAACATTCCTATCATACTTTGGTCTAAAGTAGCACTCATGGGTCTCATGGTTGGTCTATTTACCCTCGATTGCACACCATTTTTGTGGCCTAATTGGTTGTCCTTGTGGAGGTATCCCTTGTCCCAGTCCTCTCATAGGTGCTTTTTGCATATTTTTCATCATGGCGTTCATCCTTTTTAGCATATCTTCTATGGTTGAGAGTGGTGCCGCAGCAGCCGTTCCCACTTGTGCTGGTTTTGTGGACACTTCCTTCTTGCTTTGGTTATCCTTAGGGACATCTTCTTCATTGAACATCTCGCAATTGTCTCCTAGGTCAATAGCATCAGACACACACGCTTCTAGGGTTATATGCTTTTTAATATAGAGTATAGCATGAAGTTCTTTGTTTAGCAGTCCCTCCAAAAATAAAGATACAAGTCGTTCTTTTGCAGGTATCTCCATCTCTAGGCATCTGGAAATGTATTGTTTCATTTGAGTTGCACAATCTCTAACAGACTAACCATGTTTCTGTTTAAAGCTGTAGATTTGAGCTACCATATTATGTTTGATCCCCGTTTTGGAACAAGCAACTACAAATCCTTGAGCTAATGTGTTCAAGTCCATGCTTGACCTTGGTGGTATGTTTTGGAGCCATGTCAATGCTTTTCCTTCTAATTTCATTCCAAACCCCTCAAATTGAGTATGGAAATTGAATATATCCTCTGCTCTTAGCACTTGCTTAAAGCTTGCTAAGTGGTCGTATGGATCCCTCGGTCCACTGTATTTTCTGACCCATTTCTGAAAATCAACTGTTCTGACGCGTCTGTTTGGTTCAACTCTAGGTCTTTTGGGAGTTGATCTTGTTCCGAGTCCTTCAAACCAGTCTATTGGAAATAGTGACTCATGTAGCCCTGGACTGGCCTTAGTTTCATCCGGTTTTCTACGTGATGAGGTGTTTTCTGGTTTCTTCACATCACTCTCAGATGATCTCTCACGGTGTTCATCCCTTGGAATTGTTTCTGGTCCTTTCCCCAATATCCAATCTTGTATGGAATACCCTTAGTATTTGGTTTGTTTTACCTCCTCAGGAGTCATCATAACGAAGTTGTTGTTATAGGGTGAAAGCATGGTTTGGTAGTACACAAAAAGGACCTATTTTGCTTCTACCTGGTTGGTACTTCTCTATATGTCCACACTTTGGAGGGAACCTTTTTTTTCATTTATGTTAAAGAATGGTAGGAGGGAAATTTGTATGATTTAAACTTTTCGTGAAGAAAACATGGTTGGGGCAATAAGTAATGCGAGTGGTGTTTTGAAACCGTGCCAAAAGTCCCATCACAGTACCATGCGTTTGTGAGTGGCACAGTTGCTCAACAGATTTTCCAGCTTCCGCCTTGCTCTCTTACTACAACGCCTTTTGCAAACCACTACAGTTTTAGGTAACAAGCTCCCCGGCTACTCACAATTAGGAAGATTGGGACGCCAGCGAGGAAATCAGCAGCCAAAGCATCATCGGACAATGGGAAGAAGAATAAGAGGACAATGGATGCAAAATCCCCTCGGAACATCGACACCCCAAATACGAGGGCTAGCAAGGGGGCCTCCTTTGTGGAGAGGGAGAAACCTACTGTGTCCGTGGAGACTTCATTTAAGCCTGGGCCTCTTTTTGCCGATGATGAGACTCCACGGTCATCTACAATATCTAAAGGTAGGTGATATGACAGCTTTGCGTTTTCTGGTGATTTACCATTTTTTTTCATGCATGCAAGCTTCTACATGTCTTTTATCTTATGAGGTCTATTCTTTTTTTGCATGCACCAAGTACATGTGCATGTTTGGGATTTTCTTAGGAAATTAGGGTTTAAGAAAGTTACAAAGTTACATGGATAAGCTACTCTTTAGATTGCTAACTTGCATGCATGCAAGTACAAAAATCAGTATATGTTGTGCATGAGCATAGCACAAAGTTGAAGCTCAGTAGGGATGTCAGCATAACCAAATTTGGTACTAACCATACCATGGTCATCAATGCGAATAGCATACTCCTTGTTAGGGTCCAAGTAAACCTGGGCTCCATGACGGTTAGTCTTGTAAAAAGTAGTATATGCTTATAGCACACTGTCGCTCCGATTTCCAAGTGAGTCAAGTAAGAAGACATTTCGGATATTGAATCTGAAAAAGTGTCCGAGACTTCTTCAAGAATTGTATGCAAGGAATTGCCTTGATTCACGGTTTCTTCAGTAGATACTCTACTGGAGGTTTCTCCGAGTATGCCCTGATTTCCTAGTACACGACCAGATCTAAGGTTCATATAGACTTATGAAGCCCTGGATAGAGTACTCACCTTTGGATTGACTTATTGTCAATTTCCACTTGATTCAATTGTAACTTTCTGTCAAGCCACGGATTCCTCGTCTGCAACCTGATTCCTGTATAAACTTGATCAAGTTAGCTATTCTCTATAAAGACTGTAGATTTTTTGCTATTCTCGTGATTGGTCCCTGTGTATCACTTCAAATCGAGGTATGGGAGTCAAAATATGACTTTCAAATTTGACTTTAGCAAAAAATTAAAGGTCTAATCTGCAACCTATAAACTGAGTGTACATGTATCAAGTTTGATCCGATTGAGCCCAAAATTGCCCTGTGGCTTTATATTATGTTGGTCTATCACTATATAAGTTCAAAATTCAAAATTGATGTCTCTGGATAGCAGAAGTAAATAATCGTGATTATTTACTTTTGTCAATTTTTTGCACTTTTTTGATAGGTTTGGCAAGTATACAATTTGTTAGAGTCTCTGGACAAGTTTCAACAAGTTTGGACAAAATATGATCAAGTTTATCAATTGTTTTGTGTCCGCAGACTTTGATTTCGAGAATCTGGCTTAAGTCTCACTTTTGGGATCCAAATTTCACCAAAATTGATTTGTGAGGTGTACTTGATGTGCTTGACCTTGTGGTATACTCAAATTTGCAAAATCATCAAGTTTTGAAGCAGATGTAAATAATCGCAATTATTTACTCCAGCTATATTTTTGCAAGTTTTTTCCCCAACTTTGACACAGGTCTGTTAAGCACCTTAAGTTAAGACCACTAGCCAAGTTTCCTCAAGTTTGGACAATTTTTGGTCAAATGATCATCAATTATCTATCCACGGACTAACTTTGCAATTTTAGCCACAAATTTCAATCCAGTGATCCAAATCTGCAGACTTGGTAAAAAAAGTTGAAAAATAAGACAGATGTAAATAATCCCGATTATTCACTTCTGAAATTTTTTTGGTCAATTGAGCATGTACACATGTTTATCACATCAACATAAGCCTATGGAACAAATTTCAACAAGTTTGGATAAATTTTTCCCCAATTTATACTCAAAATTCAAAAAGTCAGTACAAACTTTAGTTTTTACCCAATTTTTTGCCAGTTTAGTGATCCAAATCTCTTGGGCCTTTACAAATTGTTTGTACACATGTAATGAGTCAATGGTATGAACCTTGGCCAATTCAGAGTAGAAAGTTAATAATCGCAATTATTTACTTTAGGCTTAAAATGAGCACTTTTTTGCAATTTTCTCAAAGACAAGTCTTTAGATGAGCTATTTTAAGCCTATGAATCAAGTCAAAACTTAATTTGGCCTAAAACATAAAAAAAAAGTAAATAATTTGAGTTTTGATCAACTCTTGAAATTTTTACCTCAAAGTGTCTTTGAGCTTACCAACTAGTTCAGACAACTCTTAGGCTTACTCTCCAGTCGGATTGAGTGGATTCGAGTCTTTTCGAGCTATTTCTAGCCATAGACCTGTAATTTCTGCAGCTTCCAATAACAACTCACACTTGATTCTTTTAGGGAGAGCAATGTTGTGAAATCACCTCGAATCCTACTTACCCTAGGGCCTAGATTCTCATGCAATGGGGTTGTGGAAAGTGTCCACAAACACTCGTTTTCTTGTGTTTTTTAATGTTTTTTAGAGCCTTGATCTTAAGACTTGTTTCGTCTACCAATAATTCTCCAAATTCTAATCTAAATCTACAGTCCTACAATCCTAAAGGTACTCAGCAAGTACGATTACTTCCAAGCTACCTCTACATAGCAAAAGATGACAATCTTAAGCTATGCAGTTTCTAAAAGAAAGTTTTGAACTCTAGGCGAACCTAGAGGAATTTAAAGGACAACTACACAAGACACTCGTGTTTTTTCCTAGTTTAGGTCTCTTCGATCCCCGGCAGTGGCGCCAAATGTGGGACACATGTCTAACCTCACAATCCTATCTTATTGTAGTATTAGCGATAACCACGATTAATTTGTCAAACCATGGGACGAAGCTGACTCGACTAGTGCATAGAGGCTACAAGAGGCTATCAATCTCTCGGGAAACAACTAACAACTCACATCTAACTCAAGCTACACGCAAGTGACTAAAATCACCAAAGCCAATCGCTCATCGGCAAGCAAATCACATCCGTTACAGCATCAAATGACATCCAAACGTAATGAAACTTCTAGGACAAGTCTATAAGACCTAAGCGCACATGCTTATGGTCTTAAACCCCAATTTAGGTCAAGTTTCAAAATCACGGTTATTAACAGCAGTGGATTTTTGACCTAGTCGTTTTCGACTCGGAATGCATTTAAATGATTAACAATGATGCCCCAATACCCCACTATGCTTAGTTTTCAATTTAAAAGTGTAAATTCGTAGTTATGATGAAATTAGGTCGCGGGTCGGCGATGCCAAAAGCTACGAAATACTGTGAATGGCTTACGTCAATGCGTAGAGCTCTTACCTGCGGTTGCAATGCAACAAACGCAATTGCAATGTGACAACCGGAGAGGGAGTAGGAAGCACGAGAAGGAGAGAAGTGAGTTCCGTTAGCTCACGTTGTGTGTTTCTTATCCAAAAACTTATAAAAAACTTACAAAAATTGGCTTTTATACCTTAGCCAAGGTTTTTGGGTGGTCAAAACTAATAATCTGGAGTTTTACCAAAGCTGGGTGATGACTGGCTGATACAATTTGGAAGCTTGTAGCCCCGGCTCATTAATTATAGAGTTTATTCGAGAAAATAGGAGTTACAATATTCCCGATTTATCAAAATAATAAATGTTTTACAAAGAGAACTCCGAAAAATTATGTCCGTGTTAGCTTGCTGCTAACACCATAGTATCTTTTTGCTAGTTTAGCACAATACTTTTGGTGGCCCATAGGATTTTTGCTTGTAGTTTGCCTCAATCGCGCCTTGGGAAATTTGAGTAGGTCCCAATCATTTTCCTTGAAAGCTAAAGCCCTCTTGTGCTTGTTAGTAGCAGCCTTTTGCCTTTGTTTTGAGATGGAAATAGCCTCCTTAATCTTTTGGAAAGATTCTTGTAGGTCTCGGCTATATTCATCAGTAGCGAAGATCTTCTCGTACATCATAAGTTGTAAAGGACTTTTAGGTCTTCCTTCAATGATTTCAAAAGGTGCCTTCCCTGTAGCAGTATGGACAATGTTATTGTATGCATACTCTACAAGAGCTAGGTACTTTTCCCCATTGTGAACGTTGATCTACTTTGGTAACATAGGTCTTAAGTAGATATAGAACCGTAAGGTTGGCTATTTCAATTTGACCATTTGTTTGTGGGTGATAGGCTGAAGAGAAATTGAGCCTAGTATCTAAATTCTCAAAGAGACCCTTATAGAAATTAATGGTCATTCAAGGATCTTTGTCTTGCACTATTAATTTTGACAACCCATGGTGTTTAAAAATTTGGTATATGAAGAGGGTTGCCATTTGGTGTGCCTTAATAGTCTTTTTGATGGGTATAAAATGTGCTTGTTTGCTAAACATGTCTACAATTGTCCATATTTCCATGGATGGACTTAGGAAATCCAAAGATAAAATCCATAGATATGCTCTTCCATGGTGACTTAGGAATTGGAAAAGGCTAGAGCAATCCAAGTTGCTTCCCCCTGCCATACTTTGTCTTTTGGCATACCACACATTTTGACACATAGTTTTGTATGCTCCTCAAAGAGTAGGATGAATCCCTCTATGTCCCTCATAGGGAGGAGCATGGGATTCATACATCACCTTCTCATGAAGAGAGTGAGTAACACATAGCCTATTTCCATGGAGAAGATAACCATCATGCAAGGTGAATGGTTCTTCTTTCTTCCCTAAGGCAAGGGCTGAAATTACATCTATAAAATTGGGGTCAGTAGCATACTCATCTATCATAGAATATAGATCAATGTGAGTTGCTATGGACACCACGTTGGCTCTTGGCCGTCATGATAGTGCATAGCTACTTGATTGTGCTTGCCAAAAATATGAAAATTGAAAAAGAAATTTTTCCCCAGTCGGAGAGTTTGGTTTGCATCATGAAGTACTTAAGACTTTGGTGATCCATGTGTAGGATGAATGGAGTCCCAAAAGATAGTGCTTCCATGTGTTAAGCACATGTAGGACATCTACTAGATTCTTCCCGTAGATGTCCAATACTCTCTCGTTAAAATTGAGTCTTCAACTCTCATATCCTATGGCATGTCCATCTTGGAGCAAAATGCTCCAAGGAAATCTCCACAAGCATCACATTGGATCTCAAATGGCTTTGAGAGATCTAGTAGTGTAAGCACGCATTGAGAGATAAGATTTTCTTTAAGCTTGTCAAAAGCATTTTGCTCCTTAGCAGTCCATATGTAATTAAAAAATTTCTTTGTCAAGTCATATAATGGTCGTGCTATTTGGGATAATTTAGCTATGAAGCGTCTATAGTATGCACACATACCAATAAAGCTTTGCATCTATAGTATGCACACATACCAATAAAGCTTTGCATCTCATGTAGATTCCTTGGATTAGGCCATCCTTTTATTACCTCAATCTTGGCTTAGGGTTTATAGCATACCACCTTGATAAATAATATGACCTAAGTATTGAATCTCTTGGAGGAAAAATTCGCTCTTATTTTGGTTAATGAAAAGTTTATTCTCCCTCATAGCGTTGCTTATGCTCCTTCAAATATTTGGAGTAGATGATAATGTCATCAAAGAACACTCCAGTGAACTTGTGGTAGGGTCTAAAGATTTTCTCCATTAGGCGGTTGAAGTGGCTGGAGCATTTGTCAAACAAAAAGGCATGACAAGGTATTCATAAAGACCAACATTGTACAAAACAAGGTCTTCATGATATCTTCTCACTATCCTTATTTGATGATATCCAATTTTAAGGTCAATCCTACTGAAGTAGGTCAAACCTTGTATCTTATCAAACAGATCTTTGACCCTCGATATGGGAAATATGTTTTTGATAGTGATCCGATTTAGTGCTCTATAGTCGATACAAATACAATACATATTGTCTTTCTTTTGCACTAGTAGGACTGGTGAACAAAAGGGAGAGGAGCTAGGACTCACCATCCCCTTGTCTACCAGTTCATGCACTTGCCTCATAATCTCCTCTTGTTGAGCTTGAGAAACACTAACGAGGTTTATTAGGTGGTGAGCTCCCAAGTAGAATCTCTATCTTATGGTCATCATCCCCTCATTTTAGACGTAAATCTGTAGGGATGTCATCGATAAATAAATCTTGGAATCTATTTAGAAAATTAGACAATTTTAAATCTTCTTGATTCCAACCACTTTGTTTTGTTAAAACATTATGATTTGGAGACTCTTTGACATAAATCATGTACGAGGAAACCAAGCTTTTCATTGACTTATCAAAATCCAATGAGTTTACAAGAGGCCGGACTCATTAGCATCTATATACATGCTCTTTTTCCTGTATGTGAAATAGATTCTCCTTTTAGGGAACCTCACATTGGCAACCATGCGGTTGAAGCATGGTGCCCCTAGGATGACATCCTCATGTTGGAAAGGGGAGATAGAAAATTTATTTGTCATTGTAGCTTTGGACATGAAGCCTCAACTTCCCAATCAAGGGAGTAACACAGGCTTGCTTTCCCTTGAAAGGTCCATTAGCAGTTACGGTATCTCCCTCTCAAAAGCTTGTATGCCCAACTTTGTGGCCAACTCCGCTCATATTAAGTTGTGAGTAGAGCCAGGGTCAAAAAGGATGAAGGCATCATGCTCCCTCACCTTTCCCCAAGCATAGGAAAGTGATGACCATTTGTAATGAGCATCCTCTTTTGGAGCTTCAACCATGGAAGCTCTAGGAATCTCATTGTAGGTATTTCTTTTGGTGCAAGAAAGATAGCCATGTCCTTGATTCTCACCTAGACGATAATATTACATTTCATTTCTCTCTCAGACATGATATCAGATTCACAATGACCCTTTGCAATGAGCATCCTCTTTTGGAGCTTCGACCATGGAAGCTCTAGGAATCTCATTGTAGGCATTCCTTTTTGTGCAAGAAAGATAGCCATGTCCTTGATCCCCATACTTAAAGCATTTCTAATCTTAGCAAAAATCCTCTAGTTATTCAAGAGAGAGTTTATTTTAATCTTTATAGACTCCGTTCTCCTTCGTCTTGTTGTTGTTGTTGTTGTTGTTGTTGTTGGAATTGCCCTTGGGAAGAACTTTGATCATTGTTCTTCCCCTTTGAATCGTTCCGATCTTTGTTTTCCATGGGCTTGGCATTCCTCCTATCCCCTTGTTGAAAATTAATATGAGAAGAAACCATAGTGTGGTGGATGACTTCAATGATAGAACTGGACTGTTGTGAGTTTACTTACTCGGCGATTTCTTCATGTAATCTCGCAAAAAAATGGTTTCTTTTGCTCGGCAAAGTCTATATTTTGAAAGACTGTAGCATTGGATGTAAATCCCAAAACTTGTCCACATATTTGTGGATAGACTCGTTGGAGAGTAGCTTCAAACTCCACCATTTGGTGAGAACTTTATCTTTGGTGTCGCTTGAAAGGAATTACTTCATAATGGAAACTCGTACAGTTTTCATCTTTTTGGAGATTTGTCATTGCCACAAAGGCTAGCCCACCAATGACAAGAATATTTTTAAAAGTGCATAGCTACATGATGTAGCTTGGAGGATACAATGAAGCCTTGTCTCCAAAGGCTGCATCAAATTGCTAGATGAAGGCTAATACCATGTCAGTAGCCCCGAAGGTGCCATCATAGGTGAGAAAAGAGACACTCTTTCCTCACTCTTTGAACTTATTAAGCTTGTGGGACCTTTTCCAAGCAGGATAGGATTTGTGATGTCCTCTTCTCTTGTATTCTCTAGGAGAATAGCCTCTACTTTCATTGAAAAAGGAGGAAGGTGATGAAGAAGGAGAAGAGGGTGACCTCTTTCTCGCCTTTTTCAGTCCTTTGTTTCCTCTCTTCCCTTTTGGAGCGACAAGGAGAAGGACTATAGGATGACTTTTCCTCTTGGGAGGAGTTGGAGATTGTTGAGACCGTCGTCTTCGTAGAGCCATATATTTAGAGGAATTTGGAGATTCACTTCTTTCTTATTCATTGGATTCCTCCTCTTCTCTTATCAAAGAGAGTCTTCTTTTGGAAGTCTCAACAAGAGGCTTCCTAAGTTCTCTCTCTTGGGGTAACTTTGGCTTGCAAGGCAAGGTTGCCCATAGCTTGTTGCAAAACAAGATAGTTCACAAACATTGGGGCATCATCAGTAGCACCTTTATGTGAAAAATCAAAGTTGTCAATATTCATTCTACTCTATTTATTATTGTCAGCGATGCTAACTAGACTTCTATATATGCTACTTTGTGCTTTGATACCCTCAAAAACCTTAGTGGCTACTCTTTTTTACCTTTGAAAATTAGCTCTCAAGCAGCCACACCCATGGTTTAGAGAATGATGATTGCAAAGAGTAGTGGAGAGGGTCTAACATTGCTCGATTGATTATGGTTCCTGTTGAGCTTGCTAATAGCTCAGTAATGGCTAAGCCAAAGGCAAAGCCAAAGGCAAGCTCTGAAAGACTCCATTATTAAGTCTATAGCTCCCAATGGTGTACCTCAAGCTAAGTCCTTTTCAACCAAGTTAATAAAACCCTATCCCACTTACCCTCTTTCAATAAACAGGTCCAACCTTTCATGGACAACTTAAGGACCTCTCTTCTTAAGCAAGAAAAGAGAAACCAATAGCTAGGATACCAATGTAATGGAATTGGACTATGAACAATTGAGAATAGAAAAATTTAGAGAACTATAGTGAGCATTTTTATGAGAATATTTTGAGAAAAATAGAGAGAGAACTTGATTAGAGGTAGAAACATAACCATTATACTTAACTAGCTTGGCATTAACAATACTTTGCAAGAGAGAGAATTAGAGAACTTGACAACAGTTGAGGACCGGATTTATGTGGAGCCGGTCCCCCTCCAACGGTCCGCCTCCAAAAGTCTATTGTATTATAGCTTCTCCCATAAAGAGAGACTTGGTACAATACAATATTTGTGCTCCTTGAGACCTTGATGGTGCAATGAAGATAGAGAGCTTCATGCACCACAATTATGCCCATAACTTAATCTAATGAATGCATTAACTTGTCCTTGGCCTTAATCCTATGACCTCAAACACCTTCGAAGGTGGAGAGAGCTAGCAAAGAATGAGGGTAGGGAATAGAAAGACGAAGTAACAGACGAGAAAGAAGTAGTGTCCTCTCATATCATTACTCATAGAGCTTAGCATAGCATAGTAGCATAGTAACGGAGATGAACAAGATGGAAAACATAGCATTGAAGCATGGATCTTGGTTGGATTTTCATTCCAAAACCAAGAGTATTGGTGTAGGCTCTCAACTTCTCAAGCTTGAAGAAGGATCTCTTGAACTTCACAAAATAAGAATGTGTGAAAATGAGTTTGTGAGAAGGTTTATACCCCTCAAGAAAGCCCCTTGCTTAGCTTGGTTGACCCCCCCTTGTAGCTCAAGCTTGGTTATGATTGGACCCCTCTAAGCCTAGCCACATGCATAAAGCATATCAAGGAACAAGGGTAGGCTTTGGAAAAGTGTCCTCCTTACCCGTTTGAGAGAGAGGGCTTGATAATATCTAGATATTTTTTGAACTAAACTAAAAGCTAATTGGGCCCCTCTTTAGCCTAGCCAATAGGATTCAAGCACACCATGTGGCTAACCATAGGGAGATCCTGACATGTGTCTATGTGCCCGTTGAGTAAAGGTTGGGCCCTTTGGGTGCCTGCCTCAAAGGGGTGCCCTTTGGGTGCCTGCCTCAAAGGGGTGCCCTTTGGGTGAGTGGGAGGTTTAAGTCAAAGATTCCCCTAGATTTGGGGCTCGCCCCCTCCTTTGCAGGGTCTCTTTTGGACTTGAGACCCTTAAACACCTTACCCCCATGCATGGGAAGCTTCTCAAGGACTTTAATCAACTAGCATGACAAGCACCTTAGTTAGCAAGCACGGCAAGCACCTCAAGCACCTTAGTCAACAAGCATGACAAGAACCTCAAGCTTGGGTCTTGTTTCCACTTCAAGCTCATTGCCTAAGGTCCTATGTCTAAGGACTTTTAACTCTAGCCTTTGGAGGAAGCTAACCTTAAGGTCTTTTAAGATCCATTAGCTGGCATTTTTCTGTGCTAGACCATCTCCCATTTGGACCAATTACCTTTGGTCCTGTGTTCTCAGATAAATCTAAAAGCACATGTCTCTATCCTAGCTCTTGTTCCAATTTATTCCCCCACAATTAATGATTAGTTTAATATAAGAAAATCATTTGAGTTAGCTACATATTATATTTTAAGAAATTTAATGTGAACCTCGGTAGTTTTTGGACGCCTCGGTGGCCCACTAGCTGGTCAAGGTGATGTTGGTTATGTTTGGCGCCCGCGGGCAGCGTGAGCAAGGAACTGATGATGTGTTAGGCCCAACTGGGGCAGTTTCACACGCCCGTAGGGGGCCATACATTTTTGAGGGCAAAGGTGGGTGCACCGATGGCGTCGTTGGTGCCCCGCTTGTAAGTTTGGGTTCTCATGCAGTGGTGTGGGGCTCAAGGAATGCACGTGGGTCTTTCACATGCAGAATGAGAGGCTAAAAATAGAAGGTGAAGTCCAAAAATAGAAAGGGGAGACTCTCATGGCTATAAGACCGCCGTTGGCTGTTTGGGTGAAGTTTTGGGACACTTTTTTCAAAGGTGAGCTCTTGGAGAGACAGAGGAGAAGAAGGGTGCCATTTTTTTGCTCAAGAGAGGAGCCCTCAGCCTAGAATAGGTGAACTTGGAGGTGTGCTCTCGAGCTCTCAAGACAGGATGAAGGCGAGCAGTTTGGAGGGAAGGTGCTACCCTAGGTGTGTTTTTTTGCCGTGCTCTTAGCAAGGAGAGTTGCATGAGTGGTGAAGCCAAAGATTGCAGGTTTTTTCTTTGCTGCTTGAGGTTTCCATGCCGAGCCATTGTAGCAAGTTTTCATGATTGTATAAATAAGGTTTTTTTGTCATAATTGAAGCAGATCCTATCGGTTCCCGGGGGCGTTTCTTCCCCTTTTCCCCCTTCTTCTCTTTGCTTTGTTTTGACAATCCGGTGTCGGTGTTGGAGAGGTGTGTACCTCCCCGGGCCTCTCTCTATGTGAGAAAGAGAAAGAGAGAGTGGTGTGTGCTGCGGCATGGTCGTTAACGGGCCAACCCGGTGTGGACTACTGTCAATTGTGTGAGTTTTGAAGGTGGTACTCAAAGTGTTGATTTTCTATAATTAAACAAGTTTTTTGATTGTCTGCTTGAGGAGGTTAGAGACAAAGTGGAGATAATTGGGCATGTGATGTATGCTGAGACGATGGAATTGGCGAGAGGCCGGACCAAAAAGATATTAAAGAAGCAGTAGGCCAAGAAAGGTTTTCCAGATGTGGTGATGCCCAAGCAAATTGAAGTGGTGAGAGTTCAGCCAAAAGTGGTGCAAAGGAGCGGACCAGTGCGGAAAGAAACCAAGGTTTTGTGTATGCAAAGGGATGGGGTGGTTCCCATGCTGAGGTTGCCAATTAGGGTGGCTCTAGTTGTGCAATAGATGGAGACAATTCCAAATTGGTCATGAGAAGTAGTACCAAATTGAGGTATGGATTTTCAGCACTCTTTGAAGAATGGTGAAGCCAAGAGGGTACAATTTGTAGATGAAGTCAAGGCAGTAAAGCTAGAAGAGATTCCAAAGTTGGAGACAGAAGATGAAGTTGAGCTAAGCAAATGCAGCTCCACGGATGCTGATATAAGATGGGAGACAGAGTCAACCCAGTCCAGGTACGAAGAGTATGATCTTTTGCATGGAGATATGGTGGATATTTCTGAAGATCAGGGAGCAGTGCATGTGGATGTGCCTAGTGAGGATCAAGTGGAGGCGTCTATGTCCACCTATGAGGATATACAACTAGAGAACCAAGATGATGTAGTGATAAAAGAGGTGGTCAAAGAACAGGAAACTAAGATGACAGGTAGGTGGAACAGATCAATCTTGAGGAGCTAGTGGTTGAAGAAGAAGATCTTGGTGATGCTAGCAGAGAGGAGTGTACAAGTTCAGAGGAGGTGGAGAGTCTAGTGCAAGAGGCATGCCATATGGAGAATGAAGGATATTTTCCAGTTGTGTCCAAGCTATCAAAAGAGGTATACAGTACATGGTTGAAATGTATGCTCGTAAGTGCAGCAATGAGGTATGTTATCTGCCAGATACATAGCTCCATGGAGATAAACTCTACTTTACATGGTTGGGAGGGAGGGTCAAAATTGTTGGTTGGTATGGATGGTGTGTTCACAGAGCCAAGTATGTTGATGAGACAGGTAAAGGTGAGAAGAAGTGCTTAGGTAATTTGGGCATATTGTGTGTATGGCTGGTTGTGGGCATGGGTGATGCATTATTGGAGGGTGTTACAGATGCATGGAAGGAGTCAATGCCAAGTTTTTGATCCAAGTAGAAGCCAAGTGATGCAGGGGGTGGGGCAGCCCACTTGAGGTTTGGCAATAGTTGGCAAGAGTAGGGCCTTGTACATATGGTACTTTTTTATAGTTTGCTCACAATTTTGGATGGTGTTGGCCAATTTTTTGCAGCAGGTAGAAGAATAAGATGATTTTTGGTTGAACATGAATGTTCAACAAGGGGGTAGGGCAATGATGGTACAACCAAAGTGTGTTGACCCTAGCAGAGGGCACAATTAGTGACGTGTATGCTTATAGATTCATAGCAGAGAGCTAGAGTAGATGGGAAGAGCTTTGGTAGGCAAGTGACAACTGAAATGTATGCTTTCTGTGGTTTTCCAGACTAAAAAGGCTCCAGATAGGACCTGACAGAGGGGAATATGGACGATGATCAAAGTGCTACTTTTTGGCCCAGATGTGTAGAACTTGAAGTGTTGAAGGAAGAAATTCAGACGCCTCGTCAAACGGAGCCATAGTGTGCAAGATATGGGGATTTAAAGTTGGAGGTGGTTACACATCTGAGATGGATAGGCCAGATGATGCCAGGTGGTATGATCCAATTTGAGCTATGGGCATGTAGTGCTCAAGTTATGGAGCATGCCTGTCTTTGCAGATTGTAGATCAGAGTTATGGATTGCAGGATATGGTCATTTAAATTTTTGTTGGGGGTCGGGTTGGTGCCCACCTTATCACATGGGGAGTCATGCCATATGGTGTTTTCATGGACTCACTAGAGCTTAGGAAAGTGTTATGCATCATATGGAGCTAACAAGAATTAACTGTTTGTCATATGGAGCCCGGAGCAGAAAATTGTAGTAGTTGGAAGATCGGGTGTGGTTGCTCGAGGTTGGTTGGAAGATCGGGTGTGGTTGTTCGAGGTTGGTTGAAGATGAAAGTTCATGGTTTTGTGGCCTCGGTTCGGAGTCTCAAAAGATCTTGGAAGTGCGGCAAGGCAAAAGGGGTTTGGAGCCACAAAAGTGAGCTTACAACTAGGCTTTGGAGACCAGGAATTGGACCACTAGGTGATAATTGGCAGGCAGGGCAAGCATGGGAAAAAATTAGTGTGAGGGGGTTGTTTGAAAAAGAGGCTTGACGTATTTTGAAGGCATTTGGAGGAAGGTTGACCAGAGGCCACCACGTGTCATGGGATTAATCCCACATGGTGAGTGGGCCGTGCGTTTGACGGGGTATATATACCGCGGGGTGGCATCCCTTTGAGAATCACAAAGGCGTGAGCTTGTTGGGTGCTCTGGTGATGGTGGTTGCCCCTTGGGCACTGCGCGGGCGTCTGCAATGACGGACCTCAAAAATTTTGGGATGCACCTATGGCGTGCTAGCCAATCAAGGTGGTGATGGTTTTGTCTGGTGTCCGCGGACGGCATGAGTAGGGAAGTGATGACGTTGTCAAGAAGTGCGCAGTGCAACTAGGAAAGCGTCGGGCCTCTGACTTTTAGGATTCGTAGCGAATTCAAGCAAGCCGTAGATGAATTGAAGCCAAAAACACACTAAAAAAGAAAAAAAATCCATCCATGAGAGCTCCACTTTGAAAATGAACCAAGATCAACTTAAAATTCTTGTGTGTGTGAAGATTAGGTGTAGCCTCGCTCCCATTTGCACAGATGCAATGCTCATTCGACACGTTAAAAACCCTAAATTTACGCTTCAATTCTTTGTCGTGACCATTTCATGGAAGCCTTAGTACTTCATTGGAGAAGCCCAAGCAGTTATTTGAGGAGGGGAACCCTAATTGGAGGCCTCACAGCCTCAACCAAGCAGCACGGGACTACACTAGCACCCTGTAAAGGAATGGCTGTATCCCCTTGCTCATGTGCCCAAATGAGCTCATTCTTGGCTCTAAAATTTCCCACACAACTTGAACAATGATAGCACCGTCATTGTTATGGAATTTTGAGCTATTTTGAGCTAATTTTAGGCTATTTTTTACCATTTTATGGCCATTTTTAGTCCAAAAATGCCACTTTTTGTCCGTAAAAATCCCAAGCGAGCTGGGAAAAATTCCAGTGGGCTCAAATTTCATGTTTAACCTCATTTTTCCACTTGGTAAGAACTTTGGCCACGTCTTTTATGCCAGCGTATGAAACCTTCTATTTTTGGCCGAGATTGCCCGCATTGAACTTTCTAGGCAAAATGAGCGTGCCACTTCAAAACACTTGAAATTTGTATATTCCTAAAGAAAATTAAGCATGATTTAATGTGTTAAAACATGCAACGGTGCCACATCCCTGGCCTCGTTTTCCTGGTAAAGTATGTATACGCCTGCAACTATGGCAACCGTTCTCCCATATATCACACTATGTACATCATAGCATTTGGTCCCACATAACAAAAGCAATGAGAGTGATGTAGATATTTAGATTTCACATTATGGATGTGCCATGGAACGACACTCACCCCCTCTAAACTTGCACATCCTCGGCATGTGCCACACATATCTTTTGCAGGTTCAATCTTCATTTAAGTCAACATACATATCAATTTCATCATCACTTGCAACGAAATCGAATGCATCATCCTCTGGTTTTTCATCCACATCCATTCCGTGCAATGGGAATATTCATTTTTGTCCCATCTAGTTCATGCAAGGTGTAAGTCACATTTCCATGTACATGTTGAAACACATAAGGACCAGACCATCTCTTTGAAAGCTAGTTGTCAACACTATTGTCATACACCAACACCCAATCACCTTCCTCAATAGATTTAGGTATGAGCTTATGCCTCTTATCAAATATGTCCTTATTCTTTAACCTTGCATCTTCTAATTGTGCTACTGCATTCTCAATATCTTGAGGTCTTCTTTCTAACTGTTGTATGGACAAAGCAAGAAGGTATTTCCTACTCATTCCATCTTCCCAAGGTAATACATTCCATGTGGGAATTACATCCTCAATTGGCATTATAGGTTTCGGACCATACATAAACTCAAAAGGCATATAACCAGTAACTGAACTATGAGTTGTACGATCAACCCACAAAGCATAAGGCATAACCTAGGCCACTCTCCCATTTTAATTTTTCAAGCCTTAGCCAAAGCTTTAATGATAGAAGGATGCCCACACTCTGATTTACCATTTCCCTCAAGATTATATGCAGTAGTGAGAGCAGGTTTAATGCCCAACCTAGAGAAAAACTCCCTTGATTTGTCAGCATCCAACTCACACCTTTCTGCTCTTATTTTCTCAACACAACCATAATGGCTAATTACATCATCCAAGAGGAACTTACATACCCCTTCCATGCTTTTTGTTCTTAGAGCACGACCTTCAACTTGGTTAGTTAAGTCTTCTCGTGCAAGCACTATGTATCTCATTTGCCATAAGCCCAATGGCATTGTAACCAGATCTACTACCCACTTGTAATGCATGGCCAATGGGTAAGTAGGGTGCAACCCATCATGTTGACGTACATTTGAATACATTTGACAGGTTTCACAGGACTCCACAAAGTGAGATACATCTTTATACATACCTTTCCACCAATACCTCTCTTTCATTTAAGTAAAGGTGGCCCATACACCTCTATGTCCAGTATAAAGACTCATGAAACTTTTTCATAAGCTCATTTTGAGCGTCCTTATCATTCACGACTCTCATCGCCATTCCATTTCTTTGTTTTGGACGCTTCCATAAGTACCCATCTTTCAAAAAGTATCCATAGGCCTTTCTCTGTATTCTTTTGAACTCTTGATCAGCCCACCCTTATTTCCTTGTCAAAGTGCTCAGATAGCGTCCAATGAGCAACCAATCGCCTTGATATAGGTCCTCTATAAATGACTCATGTGCATTTGACAGACAAACATGATCACCCTTGGCATGAGAACTATAGAACTATCTGCCTACATCATCGCCCTCGACAACCATGTCTTCTTCATTTTTATACCTTGATCTTAAAAGCATATCCGCAACTGGATTACCTTTCCCTGCAATATGCTTAAACTCTAGATTCAAGGAATTTATGTAGGCAATCCATCTCAACATAGCAATGTCAGGAGTTGAGCAGCTTGTGATCATTCCAAGAAGGGGTAGAAAATTAGTCTCCACTACTACATTTGATCCCATCAAATACTCTTTGTCACATTTCAAAGTTGAGACTACTTCCCATAACTCTCTTTTTACCTGTGGATAGTTGCATTGACGAGCACTTAGGACTTTTGCTCCAAATCTCACCACATATCGCTTGACATCATCATCATCTTGCCCAATCGCCCATCCAATTCTTGTGGGGCTAGTATCCACTGTCACAATTACATATCTTCCACATTCATAGTTTGCTTTCCTCAAAGTTGGAGACATAAGCAGCAACTTCTTTAATTTTCTCATGGCATGGGTATGCATTTCTTCCCATTGAAACTTTTGGTTCTTTCTCAAAAGTTGTTACAAAGGCTCTGCTACATGTGCATAATGCGGAATCCAGATAACATAAAACACTGATGCACCCAAGAACCTTTGAACCTCAGTGACATTTATACATTTCTCTTTCATTATTTAAATTACATCAATCTTTGCAGGACAAGGTCTTCTACCATATGGCCCGCACATATGTCCCACAATAAGAACTTCATTCACACTAAACACTAACTTTTGGCCAGACAAGGTAAGGTTCACATCTTCCAACCTCGACAAGATATTATCACAATCATTGATATGGTTTGCCACATACTTGTGGCACCCCCTCAAGTCCAGACACATCTATATCTCCTACATCACATCCTTTGATTGGCACACCATCAAGGAAAGGCATTGTAGTTTGTGATATGAAGTCACGTAGGACTTTGTTCATACCATTCATCATATGTGCAACTGAATTAGTTGCCCTCTGAGGTAAGGTGCACATCCTTACTAAACCCAAGGGTGTCCTCATGGTAGTCAGGTCCCTGCTTTCCATTGCTAGTGGGAACTGATCATATCCTGAGTACAAATCTCCCATAGAATATATTGCCCTTTCTGTAAATGCCTTTGCAAACTCATTGACAACTAGCCCTATACCCACATTTCTAATTGTCACCTTATTTACAAGTTGCATATCGTAAATAAAGCATAAAGAATCATTTTTCTTCGAAACTCTGAACCACTTGTTTGAATATGGAGCACAAGAAGGCTCCAAAATACCCATCTCGATCTTTTCACTAAGCAACTCAATGAGTTTTGGCAAATGACCCTTTGGAACAAGAATAGGCCTCATGTTCCAAGGTACATGAGGGATAGTGAAGATCACTATAGAAGCAACAATGGATGGATCAACACATCCTATCTCATAGGGCTCAAATGCAAAAGCTTTTCCGTGTTTGGCAAGCATGTCTTCAAAGCATATCTTTCCCGCTTTTGTCAAACTGTCCTCGCAACCAACCTTAGACTCCTTCAAAGAATCCTATGTGAACTTGTGTCCAATCTTGCTGGGGTCGAGTTGCAAAGGAGCTTGCTCCATCCTATTTGTGCAATCTTTTGGTAGAGGTAATGCCATTGGTTTTACTTTCTTTGCCACACACTTATACTTAGTCTCCACTCGTACATCACCACGTTGAGCATTTTTGAAATCCTCAATGACCTTGTAAATTTCTATTGAGCATAGTTTCACGACCTCACTTCCCATATGCAAATTGCAATCCACTAAAGACTCCAAGTCTTGCATAGTATCCACAAACAAACACTCATCAAACACACCTACAATGCATTCACCATCTTCTAGCAAACCATTCATCTTCAAACCTCTTTGTATACTATTTATATGTTGGCATTCACCCCGCTTTGAGGCATCACACTTTGTAAAAGCTATAGATCCATAGGCTATTAATCCTACAAAACCTGTAGAAAATGTTTCCTTTGCAATCCTGCTCTAAAATGGTACATGGCCAAAACCCCTCATATCCCTGTAGTCCTTGAATTCTTTGTTTGTCTTTGGCAAGGGTTGCTCTCTAATACTTTCAGGATTCCTTTCATGATCCACACAAATAGTAAGGAACTGTACTGCCTGCACGCTTCCCATCCCTGCTCCTTATCCTTGCATAAGTTGACCCATCGTCCATTACCTTGGTTTCCATGCAAGTAGCATTGATGTATAGCTGCCCAAGGATAAGAGGGTATGTAGAAATCTCCTGTACAAAGAAATTTTGGTCATCTTTCACATCCCTATACTCACCTTAACATTTGGAGAAGCTCCGTACAACTCCCCTGATGAGTTGTTTGCTTCACGAATCATGCATCCATGATTTATATCAATTGGCCATTTTCCTTTTTGATACAGACTCTTTGACATGAGTTTAAACTTTGACCCATCATCTATCAACTCAATGTATGACTTATAACATTTAATGGCCTAGTAACTTGTGTATAGCCGAAAATAGCATTAACATAGTGAGAATTTCATTAGAATAGATTCCTAATAAGAATAACAAGAGTGCTTGGGTGGAGAGAGCAACAAAAAGTATAACACCTAGTTAGATAGCATGAACAATACTTAAAAAGAGAGAGAAATTAAGCTATTGACAACAGTTGAGGACCGAATTTACATGGAGCCGGTCCCCCCTCCAAAAGGCTTTGTATTATGGTTTCTCCCATCAAGAGAGACATTTTACAATACAATTCTTTGTGTTCCTTCAATACTAGCTAGTGCAATGAAGATGGAAACTTCATTCACTAAGCAAAACACTTATCAAACACAACATCAATTCCCTCACGGTCTCAGACCCAAGACCTCACACACCTTCGAGGATGGTGAGAGATAGCGGGGTATGAGAGTAGATTAAGAGGAAGAAGGAGTATTCTTACAAGAAATATGTACATCTCCTCACATAATCACTCATATTAGTATAGCTTAGCTTAGTAATTAGCATGGTAGAGGCCATGAGCACGCATTGAAGCTTGGCTCTTGGTTGGATTTTCATCACAAAGCCAAGAGTTGTTGGTGTAGGCTTTCCTTCTCACAAGCTTGGAGCATTAGGTGAAATTTGGCCTCACAAAGGGGCCCTTTAAGGAGTTTGACTTTACCTCTCTCTACCAAAACAGGTGCATGGATAAATTTTTGCAAACAAGCTCCAAAGTTGGCGGAGGCTTGACAATTAGAATGTCCTCTTAAAGCTCTATCTACTAATATATAGAACACCATGAGATTCCTCATATTTTAGAAGATTCTTTTTTTTATTCAAAATCTAAGTGAATAAAAAAAAGAATCTTCTAAAATATGAGGAATCTCACGGTGTGCTATATATCAGTAGATAGAGCTTTAAGAGGACATTCTAACTGTCAAGCCTCCACCAACTTTGGATTTCGTTTGCAAAAATTTATCCATGCGCCTGTTTTGGTAGAGAGAGGTAAAGTCAAACTCCTTAAAGGGCCCCTTTGTGAGTCCAAATTTCACCTAATGCAGGTGATAAGATTTCCATTAAAGCTTGAGAAGGAGAGAGAGAGAGAGAGTCTTCTTGCTTCACACATGAGTTTGTGTGAGTTTGTAAGTGATAATGCCTTTGAAAAATCAGCCCCCTGTCTCTCTCTTGGACGACCCCTCTTGCTATTTGCTCATGCTCACACCTATTGAACCTCCCCAGGCTTAGCCAATGGAAATTAAGCAAAATAAGTGATAGCCTACTAACATGTGTCTCCCGATCCCCTTTTGTGAGATCTTTTGCTAATATAATTAATGCAACTAAATTCTCATTGGACCCCTTTGTCTCCTGGCTAATAGGAATCAGGAAAGCCATTGGGCTACTGAATGCTTATCGAACCCCTTGGGAGACTCTCCAATAGTCTTCTAGAGAGCTTAATTCCTATTGGTTCTTTTATTAAGTGTTTTTAAATCAATTAAAATAGATTTATTCTAGCCTAATTCTCATTGGTCCACCTCCAAGGCCATCCAATAGGATTTGAGTACACCTTGTGGGCATTAGGGCTAGGGAGCTGACATGTGTCCCTCATTCCCTTTGTGTAAGGGTAGCTTGTGTGTGTGTGTGTGTGTGTGTGTGTGTGTGTGTGTGTGTGTGTGTGTGTGTGTGTGTGAGTTTCTATCTCATCCCCTACTTCTTGGCCTCCCCCCCTCCTATGTAGGACTTGAGAAGACTTTTTGGGACACACACAAAGTATCCAGTTTCCCTAGAGTTTGACTTTTGGACACAACCTTTGAATTTTGGAACCTTAGCATTTTGGAAGTCTTAATGGGCTAAACCTTAGGTCTTTTAAGCCTAGTGTTGCACATTGCTCTTTTGCAGATGGCGTCCCCTTTGGATCCCTATTTTACCTCCTTTGGATCCCTACTGTGGCCGGTCTGCTAGCTTAAACAATATTCTAGCTTTTTCTCCACTAGCACCTCCCCATATTAAATGATCAATTTAACATGAGAAAATCATTTAGGAGAAATAGATATTAGTTATTATGAAATTATCTCTCTCTTGAAATCATAGTCGTGCTCGACTATGGGGTAGATAAGATAAAGCATATTCATTAGTCCTTTTCCTAGCGGGTGGAGGATCCCTATGTTACCCTATGACATCGTTCCAGAATGGATGACTAGTCTATTTGGTGCTTGAGATCCTAAGCTGCCGCAAGCATGTCTGCACATTAGTCCTATCAATATTCCATACTAGAGTGATAATCTCTACTTGGTGTTTGGGAGATGTCATCTCCGCAAACTTGATCTAAGCATGTATGCTACTTCATTTTTGTGCACAATAAAGAGAAAGAGAGTCTTATAAGACAAAAACTTTGTTCATTTTTAACATTTGTACATTTTCTTACTATAGGGAAGCATTGTAAGCATTGACAAGGTTTAGGTCATCATTTAATTGTATTCCTTGCATCCATCTAGCGTCTTCAAAAGGATTATTCTTAAACTTAATAAGATATTGTCGGATAGTCTTACCGCCTCTTAATTAATACCTTGTCTTCATGATGTCAGAGAATGGACTCGAGCTGCAGCACCTCTTCTTGGTCCTCGATCTCTGGTGGGTCTTCAATAGTAGGTTCTTGAGGTGGCTCTCCTCTGTAAGGCTTTAGTAGGAACACATGGAAAGCATTGTGTATGAGCCAATGGCTGGGCAACTTGAGTTGATAGGCCATATCATTGATTGGCCTAAGAATCTGGACGGGACCATAGTACCTTTTTGCTAACTTAGCATAGTACTTTTGGTGTCCCGTAGCATTCTTGCCCGTCGTGTTCATTAATCGAGCCTTGGGAAATTTGAGTAAGACCCAATCATTTTTTTTAAGGCTTGGGTTCTTCTGTGCTTGTCAGCAGCAGACTTTTGCCTTTGCTATGAGATAGAGATTGCATCCTTAATCTTTTGAAAAGATTCTTGTAGGTCTCGGCTATACTCATCTGCAACGAAGATCTTCCCATGTACCTTAAGTAGCAGGGGAATTTTTTATCTTTCCTCAATTACCTCAAAAGGTGCTTTTCCCGTGGAAGTATGTACAATGTTATTGTAGGTATACTCCACTAAGGGTAAGTACTTCTCCCATTGGGATCTTTGATCTACTTCCATTACATAGGCTTTTAGTACATCAAGAATAGTTAGGAAAGCTATTTCACTTTGGTCATCCGTTTGTGGGTGATAGGCCGAAGAGAAATTTAGCCTTGTCCCTAAATTCTCAAAGAGACCCTTCCAGAAGTTACTGGTCATTCTAGGATCTCTATCCGACACTATGGACATTGGCAAGCCATGGTACTTAAAGATCTGTGATATGAACAGGGTTGCCATTTGATGGGCTTTGATAGTCTTTTTGATAGGTATAAAATGAGCTTGTTTATTGAACATGTCTATTATCGTCCATCCCATATTCCCATGGATAGACTTAAGCAATTCAAAGACAAAATCCATGGATATGCTCTCCCATGGTGAATTAGGGATTGACAAAGGTTGAAGCAACCCAGGTTGCTTCCCTCCATCAAACTTTGTCCTTTGGCATATCACACATTTAGAAACATACTCTTGTATGTTTGCTTTCATGGTAGGCCAATAGAAATATGTTTGAATCCTCTTTAAGGTAGACTGAATCCCTCTATGCCCCGCATAAGGAGGAGCATGAGATTCATACATTACTTTCTCACGTAATGAGTTAGTAACGCATAGTCTATTGCCATAGAGAAGGTGACCATCTTGTAAAGTAAATGGTTCCTCTTTCTTCCCTAATACAAGGGCTGAAATCACATCTCTAAAATCTGATCAAAAGCATACTCATCTATCATAGAAGATAGATCATTGTGAGTTGCTATGGAAACCGCATTCACTCTTGGCTGTCTTGAGAGTGCATCGGCTACTTGATTATGCTTGCCAACAATGTGGGCAATATGAAAATGAAATTGAGAAAGGAAATTTTCCCACCTCATTTGTTTGCGTTGAGCTTGGTCTTCATCATGAAGTACTTAAGACTTTGGTGATTCGTTCACAGAATGAAAGGAGTCCCCAATAAATAGTGCTTCCATGAGTCTAAGGCATGTAGAGCTAGCTGCGAGGAGTTCCTTTTCATATATGCCTAGAGCTTGCTTAATAGGGTTGAGGCTTTGTCTTTCATAGGCTATGGCATGCCCTTCTTGAAGCAAAAAAGCTCCAAGGCAATCACCACAAGCGTCACATTGGACCTCAAATGGCTTTGAGCGATCCGGTAGTGTAAGCATAGGTTGAGAGGTAAGCTTTTCTTTAAGCTTTTCAAAAGCATTGTTCTCCTTGGTAGACCATGTATACCTAAAATTTTTCTTTGTTAGATCATGTAATGGTCCTGCTATTTTTGAGATCTTTTCTATGAAGCATCTATAGTATGCACACATACCTATAAAGCTTCTTAGTTCATGAAGATTTTTTGGCTTAGGCCATCCTTTTATTACCTCTAACTTTGATGGATCCATTTGGATGCCATCTTGAGAGATAATGTGACCTAAATATTGAATCTCTTGCAAGAAAAAATCACTTTTCATTTGATTAACATAAAGTCTATTCTCTCTTAGAACTTGAAATATTACATAGAGGTATTGCTTGTGTTCGTCTAATGAATTAGAGTAGATGATTATATCATCAAAGAACACTCCAGTAAAGGTTCGGTGAGTCCTGAATAGCTTCTCCATCAAGCGGCTGAATGTGGCTGATCCATCCAAAAGGCATGAAAATATATTCGTAAAGACCAAACATAGTGCGAAATGATGCGGTCTTTACAATGTCTTAATCAACTATTCTTATTTGATGATAGCCACTTTTTAGGTCAATCCTACTAAAGTAGATGAACCCTTGTAGCTTATCAAATAGGTCTTCTACCCATGGAGCGGGAAACCTATTCTTGATAGTGATCCTATTTAGTGCTCTATAGTCGCACACATTCGATATGTGCCATCTTTCTTTTGCACTAGTAGCACAGAAGAACAAAATGGAGATGAGCTAGGCCTAACCATGCCCTTCTCAACGAACTCATGCACTTGCCACATAATCTCCTCTTGTTGAGGTTGAAGAACTCTATAAGGAGGGTTATTAGGTGGTGAACTTCCTAGAAGAAGTTCAATTGCATGGTCATCATTTCATCGTTTAGGAGGTAGCTCACAAGGGAAGTCATCAATAAAGACATCTTGAAACCTCTTGAGAAAATTGGATAACTCTAATTCCTTTTGATTGCGTATATTTTCTTTTGCTAAAACATTAGGTTCATTTTGAGAGTCTTTAACAAAATCATGTACATGGAAATAGAGCTCTTTATTGACTTATTAAAATCTTGCATATGTACAATGGGTATGGTGCTACCCATTTCCTTGGCATCTATGTACATATCTTTTACCTGAAACTAAAGTAGATTCTCCTTTCAGGGAATTTAACATCGGCAGCCATGCGATCAAACCATGGTGCCCCTAGGATTACATCCTCGTGCTTGAGAGGAGAGATAAAGAAGTCATCTTTGTCCACATAGCTTTGGACATGGAGCCTCAATTTCCCGATTAAGGGAGTGACTGAAGCTTCTTGCCCTTGAAATCATCGTCTGTGGGTAGGACATCTCCATCTCATATGCTTGTATGCCTAGCTTGGTGTCCAACTCTATGGATATGAAATTGTGAGTAGAACCAGGGTCAAAGAGAATAAAAGCATCACATTCTCCTACCTTTCCCCAAGTATGGCATAGAGGAGATCCCTTGTGGTGAGTTTCCTCCTCTTGGATTTCGACCAGGGTAGCTCTAGGAGGTTTATGGCGGTTGTTCTTTTGAGGACAAGTGCTGTACGCATGCCCTTGCTTGCCGCACTTGAAACAGCAGTTATCCTTGCGATAACGCTCAAGCTCTTCAGGAGAGAGGTTATTTTTTCCTTTGTAAACTCCCTTCTCTTTAGCTTTGTTGGAATTGCCCTTAGGAGACTTTTGAACATTGTCCTTCCCCTTAGGCTCATTGGAATCCTTTTTTTCCATGGGCTTAGAATTTCTTTTAGCCCCTATTTGGAAATTGATTTGAGAAGCCATCATAGTAGGGTGTATAACCGTCGATATGGTGCATGGCCTTGGGAGTTGACATGCTCCGCCATTTCTTCAGTTAAGCCGGCACAAAATTGTTGCTTTTTCTCTCCAAAATCCAACTTTTTGAAGACAGTGGCTTTAAGTTCCTTTGAGAAGGAGATGCGTCATCAAGAATCAAATTTATGAGCCCTTCGTATGGATCCTCTTCTTCTTCCCGAATCGGAGAGAGGCCTCTTTTGGAAGTCTCCCAAGGAGGCTTCCTAGGTGCTCTCTCGTCATGGTGGGGAGCTTGGATAATCCCATGAGCACGAAGCTGCCGTTGCACTTCACTTTGGAGGGATGGATTGCCCATGGCTTGTTGAAGCCTAGAAACAAGGTAGTTAACAAGCATAGGGGCATCATTAGTAGCCTGCTCATTAGCAAAATCAAAGTTATCAACATTAATTTCACTCTCTTTACTACTGTCGGCCATTCTAACAACTTTTAGGTGTAAACTTTTTAGGTGTACTTTGGCACTTCAAGCCTTGGTTGCTACTCCTCTTTACCCCTTTAGAAAAAGCACTCAAGGTATTGTACCTGTGGCTTGGATACCATTAATTGCAAGGAATAGAAGAGAGGGTCGTTTAACACCAAAACAACACCGGCTCTTGTCAAGCTTCTAATAGCTCAGTAGTGGTTAGCCGTAGGCAAGCCCCATATGACTCCACTATTAAGACCATAGCTCTCGACAGTGATGCCCCGTTATCTGTGCGAAGGTAGGCACACTGCAAGGCTGAAAAATCCCTGTTCTACTTACTCAAACGAAGTTAATAATACCAACCATTTATAGCTAGTTTGAGGACCTCCCTTCTTGAGAAAGAAAAGATAAACCTTGTGCTCTGATACCAATGTAATAATTAATGGCCGATAGCATGAACAATACTTCAAAAGAGAGAGAAATTAAGCTATCGATAACAGTTGAGGACCGGATTTACATGGAGATGGTCCCCCCTCCAAAAGGCTTTGTATTATGGTTTCTTCCATCAAGAGAGACATTTTACAATACAATTCTTTGTGTTCCTTCAATACTAGCTAGTGCAATGAAGATGGAAACTTCATGCACTAAGTAAAACACTTATCAAACACAACATCAATTCCCTCATGGTCTTAGACCCAAGACCTCACACACCTTCAAAGATGGTGAGAGCTAGCGGGGTATGAGAGTAGATTGAGAGGAAGAAGGATTATTCTTACGAGAAAGATGTACATCTCCTCACATAATCACTCATATTAGCATAGCTTATCTTAGTAATTAGAATGGTAGAGGACATGAGCATGCATTGAAGCTTGACTCTTGGTTGGATTTGCATCACAAATCCAAGAGTTGTTGGTGTGGGCCTCCCTTCTCACAAGCTTGGAGTAGGTGATAAGTTTTCCATTAAAGCTTGAGAAGGAGAGAGAGAGAGTCTTCTTGCTTCACACATGAGTTTGTGTGAGTGTGTAAGTGATAATGCCTTTGAAAAATCAGCCGCCTCTCTCTCTCTTGGTTGACCCCTCTTGCTATTTGCTCATGCTCACACCCTATTGGACCTCCCCACGCTTAGCCAATGGAAATTAAGCAGCATAAGTGATAGCCTTCTGACATGTGTTCCCTTTCCCCTTTTTTGAGAGATTTTGCTAATAATTTAATGCAACTAAACTCTCATTGGACCCCTTTGTCTCATGGGCAATAAGAATCATGCAAGCCATTGGGTTGTTGAATGCTCATTGGACCCCTTGGGAGACTGTCCAATAGTCTCTAGAGAGCTTAATTCCTATTGGTTCTTTTATTAAGTATTTTTAAATTAATTAAACTAGATTTACTCTAGTCTTATTCTCATTGGTCCACCTCCAAGGGCATCCAATAGGATTTGAGTACACCTTGTGGGCATCTGGGCTAGGGAGCTGACATGTGTCCCTCATTCCCTTTGTGTAAAGGTAGCTTGTGTGTGTGTGTGAGAGAGTTTCTCTCTCATCCTCTACTTCTTGGGCTCACCCCCTCCTATGTAGAACTTGAGAAGACTTTTTGGGACACACACAAAGCATCCAATTTCCCTAGAGTTTGACTTTTGGAACAATCTTTGAATTTTGGAACCTTAGCATTTTGAAAGTCTTAATAGGCTGAACCTTAGGGTCTTTTAAGCCCATTGTTTCACATTGCTCTTTTGCAGATGGTGCCCCCTTTGGATCCCTAATTTCCCTCCCGTGGCCGGTCCGCTAGCTTAACCAATATTCTAGCTTTTTCTCCCCCGGCACCTCCCCATATTAAATGATCAGTTAAACATGAGAAAATCATTTAGGATAATTAGATATTTGTTATTATGACATGGCTCTTCTAAGTCTCCCACTTTTACCAAGGTCTCAATAGTTGCTCTTGCCCAGTGACTCTTCAAGTAGTAACTCTTGTGAGTGGTCTCAACTTCCTCTTCATCATCCAAGAAGAGAACGTGTTTTACACCTCCCCTAGAATTGTAGAATATAACAATAGTTTCATCACCTTGTTCGCCATAGACCTGTACTACCTGTGCATTTAAAGTCACTCCTTCACCCTGTACATGGATAGATTCAGTAAGAGACTGTCGCTTCCTCTTTATGATATCAATTATTTCTTCGTGGAATTCCCGCTTTGCTATACCAAGGACCTCACCCAAGGTAAACTCCACCTTACTGTTTAGAATCCTCTCTTCCAAAACCTTTTTGAGATCCGTTGCTGCCTCTATATTGGACTTGAGTTCGTAGGCCGGACCCTTTGCTTTGGGTTTGGTTGCATCCTTCGGCATCTGTTGCAGGGAAGGTGATCTAGGAGGCACTGTGTCATTTCTACCTCCAGTCCTTGTGGCCCGCTTTGAAGGCCCTTCATCCCCATTCTTGCACCTACGTTTCTCTTCAACAATGGCCTCATTTGCTTGAAATTTTGAAATGTATGCATGCACTGACAAAGAGTCCACAGGGTCATTCCAACCTGTTTCAAGCCGAATGCAATCTCCAGCTTCATGTAAAACCTCTGTAGTCATTTTACCCTTCATAGCAGACTCTATAGCGCATGGCCATAGCTCTCCAATACCATTAGATTCCTCTTATTCAACTTTGACTAATCCTTTTTTCTTAATAGGATCCACCTTCAACCCATAGGCGGCTACCTCAACCATTGAGATGGCATGGCTAGTAGCCATGTCCTCAACTAGTTTCTTCATCCCGCCTTTCCCAAAGTTTGTTCCCAAGAGCTTACCTGTTTCACTTAAGTGAATTTTTCCAAGGCTTTAAAGAAAACAAGATCCTTTGTCAAAGCATCTTTAAAACTTTCACAATCCCTCCTTCCATGATCAGTCTATCACACCATATGCATCTATTTACAAAGCCTTCTCTGTTTTGAGGTCTTTGCCTTGTAGATTGTCCTAATGGTTGTCCCTTTTCTTCTAGCCGCTTGTAAGCTTGAGCTTTAGCTCTTGCATTTCCTTGAAAATATCATCTAGAATGGAGTTTTCACTCTTTGGAACCACAATAACAGGCTTTATGGGACTCTCAGGAATGCTTGGGGATTTAATAGGGTTAACTATCATCTTGTCTCTCCGTTGTTGTCGCTTAGCTAGAAGTGAAATTGCATCTTCAACCTCATTCCAATCAATCTTCAAACCCTGTTCTGCATCCTTATCCTTAAGTAATAGCTCTAACTTCTCTTGAATCTCTTTACCTGCGGCTTGCAAAAACAGCTTTGTCTTCTCCGAGTTTAGCGTAGCCTTTTCAGTCCTTGACAATTGATCATATCGGCGTTCGAATTCCCTTAGCAATTCCGTAGGTGAAAGACCCTCTTTTGGCCTATCTACCCACTCTAAAAAAAGTCCTCTTTTTCACCCTTTTAGAGTCTTCCATGAAATAATATTCTTTTAAGGCTAATTTGAATGCTTCCCAAGTTTCCCCATGCTCATTTATAATTCCCCTTACATGCTCTCTGATCTCGAGAACCACAGCAAGTTCAAAACTTTGCACCATCTCTACTTCAGGCACTCGATGAAGCTCCATCTCCTTTACATATCCACAAAGATACTTTGTTACATCTTTACCTTTGAATTGTCCCATTTTCTTCACCACTGATTGAAGCGCTTTGGTTGAAGAAAGTTCCCTCCTTTCCGCAGGCTTGCTACTGCTGCATAAACACTGCAAAAGCTTGAAACATTTGCATTGTGACTGGATCAAACCGCACCCCCTGTTTCTCTTGTTTCTCCATAGCTTTAACCCTTTGTTTTGAAACCTTCAATGAAGCTTTTGAACCCTCACCCTAGCCTACTTCACGTCGGGTTCACCAAAAATGTGTCAATAAGTGCGGAGTGCGACTAGGAAAGCGTCGGGCCTCTAACTATGAGGATTTTTACAAATTCAAGCAAGGCATAGATGATTTGAAGCCAAAAACACACTAAAAAAGAAAAAAACTCCAGCCATGAAAGCTCCACTTTGAAAATGAACCAAGATCAACTTAAAATTCTTGTGTGTGTGAAGATTAGGTGTAGCCTCGCTCCCAATTGCACAGATGGAGTGCTCATTCGACTTGTTAAAAACCCTAAACTTACGCTTCAATTATTCATCGTGAACATTTCATGGAAGCTTCAGTACTTCATTGGAGAAGACCAAGTAGCTATTTGAGGAGGGGAAACCCTAATTGGAGGCCTCACAGCCTCAACCATGTAGTGGAAGCAACACGGGACTGCACTAGCATCTTGTAAAGGAATGGCTGTATCCCCATGCTCATGTGCCCAAATGAGATCATTCTTGGCTCTAAAATTTCTGACACAACTTGAGAAATGATGGAACCATCGTTGATGTGGAATTTTGAGCTATTGTGAGCTATGTTTAGGCTATTTTTTAACATTTTATGACCTTTTTTAGCCATTTTAAGCCCAAAAATGCCACTTTTCGTTCGTAAAAAGCCCAAGCGAGTGTGAAAAATCCCTAAATTTGTGTAAAAATCCCATAGGGCTTAAATTTCATGTTGAATCTCATTTTTTCACTTGGTAAGCACTTTGGACACGTCTTTTACGCCCGCGCACAAAACGTGCTATTTTTGGCCGAGATTGCCTACATTGAACTTTTTAGGCAAAATGAGCATGCCACTTCAAAAAACTTGACCTTTGTACATTCCTAAAGAAAATTAAGCATGCTTTAATGTGTTAAAACATGCAATGGTGCCACGTCCCTAGCCTCGCTTGCCCGGCAAAGTATGCATACGCTTGCAACTATGGTAATCGTTCTCCCATATATCACATTATGTACATCATAGCATTTGCTCCCACATAACAAAAACATTGAGAGTGAGGTAGATATTTTAATTTCACATTATGGACGTGCCATGGCCAGATAGGGCAGTTTCACACGCCCGTAGAGGCGTGTGTGGAGCTCAAGGAAAATGCATGGGGGGATCTCACATGTACAAAAAGAGGCTAGTAATAAAAGGTGGTCCAAAAATAGAAAGGGGAGACTCACATGGACCCATAAAGTCCTTGTTTTGGCAGCTTGGGAGAGGTTTTGGGGCAGGTTTTTCAAAGGCGAGCTCTTGGAGAGCCGGAGGAGAATAAGGGTGCCATTTTTTTTCTCAACGGAGGAGCCCGTAGCCTAGAAGAGGCGAACTCAGAGTTGTGTTCCCAAGCTCTAAAGACAAGACGAAGGTGAGCAGTTTGGAGCGAAGGTGCTACCATAGGTGTGTTTTGTTGCCGTGCTCTCAGCAAGGAGAGTCGCATGAGTGGTGAAGCCAGAGATTGCAGGTTTTCTCTTTGTTGGTCGAGGTCTCTATGCCAAGCCATTGTAACAGACTTTCACGGTTGTATAGATGACGTTTTTTTGTCATAATTGAAGCAGATCCTACCGGTTTCTGGTCTCATTTCTTCCCCTTCCCCCCCTTCTTCTTTTTGATTTGTTCCGACAATCCGGTTCCGGTGTTGGAGATGTGTGTACCTCCCCAGGCCTCTGTGTGTGTGAGAGACAAAGAGAGAGTGGTGTGTGCTTCATCAGGGTCGTATAAACAGGCCAAACCGGTGTATACTGTTGGCAGTTATGTGAGTTTTGAAGGTGAACTCTAGTGGATCGGGGTGTAGTGGTTATCTTGGGCTATAGAGAGGCTTGCTATTTTGTGCTAGGTGTGTTCCCCTTTCCTGCCATCCAACACGATGATAGGCATTTGTTGGATACAACCATCTTGGGGCAACAAAGCCGCGCCAACTAAGGATGCATGTCCTTTAGTTGGTGCAGCTATTTGCTAAAGCTACTTAATCATGGAGATGTCACTCTTGATTATTCTATGGTGCTTTCTGCAATGCCATCATACCTCTTTGTAGCTTGTGGCTTGTCTCCATGCATGGCAGTTTTCCCGTCTTGTCCAATAGCTTCTCAAAATGGGTCTCCGCCCAACAAGCTCAACATTATAGAGATAACTCTCTCTCTCTCTCTCTCTCTCTCTCTCTCTCTCTCTCTCTCTCTCTCTCTCTCTCTCTCTCTCTCTCTCTCTCTCTCTCTCTCTCTCTCTCTCTCTCTCTCTCTCTAAAAAAATACATCAACTTGCACCATGATTTCCTTTTCACAAAATCATGGAATATATTGTAGTGTGTTTGTGGGTCAATGCACTCTAAGATGGTACACTTTTTGTGGTTAAAACCAAAGCTTGAATGCTTGTGCTTTTTAGCACTTGTAAACCTTATAAATTTTAATTACCAAGGGGACAATGATGAAGCGGAGAGGGAACGTGGCCCAACTTACCTGCCACAAGCAAGAGAGTGTACGCACGCATGAGAGAGAGAGAGAGAGAGAGAGAGAGAGAGAGAGAGAGAGAGAGAGAGAGAGAGAGAGAGAGAGAGAGAGAGAGAGAGAGAGAGAGAGAGAGAGATCAAACTAGAGAGTGCAAGAGAAAGACTCTATAGAAGCTCAAAAAAAGATAGTTTTCACAAGAACAAAAGCACCATGCATAGTGAGAAGCACACTGCCTAAAGAATTAGGCACGAGGGACACAGAACAATAGGACCTTGAAAGGCAAGGGAGACAAGGTTAAGGATTAAGTGCATTCCACTGTCATGGGAAAGAAGAGCATTATGCTGATATGTACTTGACTCATTATGTGACTTTGCAATGCAGGTTTATGGGTTGCATGTGAGGTATGTTGTGTGCAAAGCAGGTGGTCATTGGCATGCCCCCAAAATCAAATATTCACCCCAAGGAAAGTTATATTGTAGTAAGGAGGAGCTCCATCAGGATTATGGCCTTAGCCTTGTGGGTGAGAGTCCACGACAATTGAGCAACAACGATGCTCCCAAAGGAATGTGGCTTATCTTGTTCAAAGGGCTTCAAAGAGGAAGTCCAAAGGTACACTATAAAACAATGAAGCTAGAGTCTTATGAGTCATTCATGCTACAACACCATAAGGTATACCAGGAGCCTCCCATAAATTACACTATTTCTATTGCCTATGCATGTGCTTTTATTCTAGAAAATTGCACAAGTGGTAGCACAACAAAGAAGGAAGATTGGGAAAGAAAACCTATTCCTTGGGCCTTGTTCGCTGAATAGGTTGTGGCCAATGTAATAGAAAAATGCAATTATGACCAGATTGTAGACAAGTGGTGGAGAGAGGCCAATGGGGCCACATGAGTTGCGGCATCACCTCTATTCAATGTGAAGCGGAACATGCCCCGGGATTTACTCTATATACAAAATGGGATGCCAAATTTGAGCGAACAACTTTGATAAAACCCTTCTATACTACTCATATTAGGGAATATGACCCCCCTTTCTACACTTATACGACAACCAATGCAGAAAACTATCATACCCCTATCTTACATATAAAATTTAGGTCTCACATGATCTAACTAAGCAAAACTAGTCAAAGAGCGTGTAGCATAGTGACCGATAACGTACTAAGGAACCACTTCTCTTGATAACTAGATGTACCCTCAATGTGTCTTTGTTTGATTTTCAAACTATGTGCCCGTTTAGCCTACACTCTAGCTACTTGTCCAATTATGATCCATCTAAATTACTCAAAAAACATGTTAATAAATTTGTGTTAGGTTCTCTATGTAAATTTTCATCTATACAAACTCTTTATAGCTTTCATCCCTCAACAAATGAACTATAATAACAAAACAAGCATTTGATACGAAGTAGTGCTAGTTCTTGCATGTATCTTTGTAGCTATTGACTCACAAGTTTGAGGGCAGACTCTTTTGGGAGGCCATAATTTTGAAACACAAAAACTTTCTCTCATTTTTCCCTTTTCTCACTTCTCTTTCCCCCCCCCCCCCCCCCAATAAATATGATACCCCCTTCCTTATTTTTAAGACTTGGAGATAAATTATTGGGAGCCTAACCCTAACTTATACGCTTATGTAACTTGGGAAAAAAACCCCCTCCCGTGCACTTACACAATGCGATAAGTTTTCCATGGTGAATCCCCCATTGAAGCATGAGGTAGAGGAAACGGCCACTGTAAATGTGAATTTTCTATATATTGGCAAAGCAAAGAAAATGGTTAGCACCTTCAATGAGAGGGTTCATGAGAAGAAAGAGAAGCTACAGAGAATGAATGTAGACATGGAGGCAACAAAAGCATACATGCACAGAAAGAAAGGTCTCTCAAATGGCATAGCTATATTTCAAAAGCAGCCGGTAGATTCCCAATGCCAATTGGAAGCAATAGAGGCAGCATGTGAAACTATAAACACGAAGGAAATCATAAGACTTCATACTAACATTAAAGCTGCAAAGGAAGTTTTATAGCTTCTAGGAGCTTCAAAGATTCCTAACTATGAGAAGTGTGAGACAACTTGCCAGGAAGATAGGGATTGGATGTAAAAATTTCTTAACCAGAATGTCCACAAGTTGGAGTCCTATAGAGACATGCTTAAAATGTTGGGGGGAAAGTATGTGTACACAACTCATCCATTTCCCCCATCTGATAGTCATAGATCAAGTTGTCTCATTATCGAAGACATTTGTGCATCTTGCAGCTTGGGATTTCCTAACAATGAGGTAGTGCGTGTTTGTATGCTCCAATTCCAACACCACTATCATCACTTATGCTTTGCACATCTATGTGGAAGTCGCAATACATGCATGTACAGTGGTTGCAATCAAGTAATTCTTGATGCTACATGATGAATGTGTCCACCCTTAGTTGCCAAGAAGTCTCTATTAGCTAGTATGTTCATTTGCAAACCTGGATCACTTAATATGTAGTAGATTGCACCTAGACATTGGTGGGGGGAGCATCATAGTATGTACAAGAGAAGTAGAATGATGAGGTTCTAAATTAGGGTCTAATACGTGGATGACCAAAGGAAAAAGACCGAGTGGAAAAAAAGTACCTTTGGGATACGTGCATTATTGGAGTACTTATTACCATGGGAGATATCAATAAAGTACTCAAGGGATTATTTGCTAATAGATATGGAATTAAAAAGGCACAAATATGAGAGGGTAGTATGATGGAACATTGGTTTTCCTATTGTAGTCCACTCAAAGTGCATAGGTGGAAGCAAAAAGCGTGTCTAATGCATATTCCAATGGTGGGACTTCCTATATATGCATACACAAAAATGCATGGAAAACAATATACTATGCAAGAAAGATTTTGAGGGGTTCTTCAGAAAGATGGTGTAGCTATAAAAGCATATGAAATGGCTTTGCAAGCTGGAACCCCTTTAAGAATGGTTTTTGTTGTCAAGGATATGTGCTCTCATCTTACTATGCAATGTGCGTGAGTGTTGGTCTCTAGGACACTCCACCAATTGTAGGTTAATAGACTTTGACTCTTATGTTCATCTCATCCAGCATAAGCGATATGACTTAGATATGCTCAACTCTTCCAGCTTGATCGTAAACCTAATAACTACGACTCTTAGCATATACTTTATTATGACTTGAAGCTTTGGGACTAATGCTTTTCTCATTTTATCGCTCAGCAACCCCGATTGTGACTATGCCAGAGAGTGTTTTTGCACCCTGGTGACTTGACTTTTTACATTCTTGTGCTTACTACAAACATTTCTTTAGGTAAAAGTAAGCTTGAATCCTCAAGAAGAGGATAAGTGAAGGTCCAAGTTGGCATTGAAGGTTTCTTTTGCCATACTTGTTTGATCTTCTTCCTATCTGCATTCGCATTGGTTGGGTTGTCCTTCTTTGACTGTGAAGAATCCATTATTAGTTTGATTCTCCAATTGGGCCTAATATAAGGAGTCTCTGAGGTTGTTGTAGGCCTCTGTTGGCTGTTGGCATCTGGCTTTTGACTTGGAGCATTGGAAGACTTAGGAATCCAAATCTCTTGAGGACCTTTGTAACTCCTTTGTTGACTTTGCTTAGCCCTAGGTCTTGTTGAGCTCTTGAGATCTTCATGCAGGTTTGGTGTAGTTGCAGTTGGCTTGTGGTTGACTGGTAGCCAAATATTTTGTATAGACTATGAAGAATCCTTGTCCAATTTGAGATCCTTCTTTGTTCTATATCCTCTTGAGAGTTGTGGTAGACTTTAATATTTTTGGATGTTGTTCTATTGTATACCTGCTTCTTAGGTATCATGGGATATAGTTGATGTTGATACCTAGTGGGCCTTCATTCTTTGGAGGGACTTGACATTACTTCAAATTCCCTTATCTCTAGTTTTGGTACCCATATTTGTCTGTTACCTCTATAATACTCATGCTCTTTTAAGATCCATTGTGATGCTATTCATCCCATGTGTTTGTCTTTCTGTGTTGATTTCCTGTCTTTAATCCAAATTGGATCATTGACTTTAACTAAACTGCTCGGAACAAACACTTGCTTGACTATCTTTTGTTTTCTTGAGTACTTTGTATAAAATATCACTACAACAAAAAAGGGGGTTATCGACGTATATAGTGACGCTTAATGTCGCTATACGCGTCGATATATGCGTCCCTGTGAATCTGTCGCAAAGAGCGTCGATATACGCGTGGAAAGGCTTTATTAGCGACGCGTATAGCAACGTGTATATCGACGCGTATATAGACTGGTATAGCGACGCGTATATCGACGACCATAACAGTAAAAAAAATTTCTTGGGCAGAGGGCAGGTAGCCTGGCCTGTGCCCAATGAAAAGATGGACAAAGGCACCACAGCCAGACTTCTTGCCATCTGCCCAAGAAAGCGAGCAGCACCAAAATCAACCGTGCTCCCGCAAAAATTTCGGCAGAGTCCCTTTCATTTTTACATAAACTTTTCAAAAAAAAAAAATCATGTATACGCCTCCTACATGCTATGCATGTAGGATCTCACATGAGATTTAAGGCCAATGACCATAAAGAACCATAACCATAACTTAAAAGCATAACCATAACAAACCATAACCATAACTTAAAAGTATAACCATAACTTAAAACTATAACCATAACCGACCAATATAATCACTTTGATAATAACCAGAAACAAAATTAAAAATAACCATAAGCATAACCAGAAAGTTAAACATAACCATAAACAAAACCTGAACCATAACTATGTCTATACAAGAATAGGAGAAATAACCATGTCTATACAATGACAATGACAACAACCATAACCATAAGGAAAACAATAACTGTCTGAACAATAATCATAACCATATATATATGTCTATACAAAAGGAGACACAGAAGCGTGTCTGTGTCTCACAAAACATATATATGAAATCCGGGCCACTGATGACTAGGCGTCACAACCTGCACATAGGACAACTCACAAAATTAGTATTCACATATACTTACTTAATTAAATCAACTCACACATATTAACGTCTCACCTCAAGCGATCAGCGAGACTGTAAGGCCGCCCAGTCTACAGGCTCTCCTGAAGCATCAAGATCATTCAATACTTCATAGATACCTTTGCGATATCCATCTGACTCCTCCTGACGTGTCGGGGCTCGATGCATCGCAAGATTATGCGTTTATACAAAAATTAGAGTAATAAGAATACATGATTCATTGCGTTGTAAAAAACACCATAGTTAAGATTGGATTAGAAACTCACAAACTCATAGCGAAAGGTGTCGAAGCCTCCGCTGCCAAGATGAGATGTCCCCCTGGTCATCTGTCGTATCTGTGCAGTCTCACGTTGCTGTCTGAACCGCGTGGCCGCTGTCCGCTCATCCTCCCTGATCTGAAGCCATGATCTGAAGCCATGTCTCGTGTGGGATGCCCGAAGACTTCGGCGAGCCGGTCCTGAAAGCCTTCCGAGCTGCATCTCGTCGATGTTTCACGGTGTCCCGTGCAACACCCTTGATCCAGCTCCTCGAAACAATGTCAGAACTCGAAGCAGGCTGGTACTCTCTCAGTATGGTATCCACTATGTAATTGACTTTGTCCTTTTCCTGCTGATCCCCAGACTTCAGAAGGCTGATCGAAAACTGTAGCTCCGCGAGCTAGCAAATCCGCTGTCTCATCTCAGTCCCGACTCTATCCATGTCAATAGAACCATCTGGCTGTACAGTATAGAGCTTGGAGGCACTAGGATCGTGTGCCCCCCAAGGTGTCCGAGGTGTGCCAAGAGGTGTGTTGAGAAGTGTGCCTCAGCACCTCCACCTGACGATCGCCGAGATCAGCAAGTGCACCTGTGCTGTGGAGATGAGGACGTACCCGCCTCTGCCCCACCCCTAGGTGTCGAAGAGGCCGTGATCGGAGAAGCAGGCGTTGTACCCATAGGCGTCCCCCCCCCCCCCCCCATAGGTGTCCCTCCCCTAGGCGTCGGACCCTCGGGTGTGAAGCCCGGAGGCATAGTACCCGTGCATCTGAGAAGCCTCTGCCATCTGAGCAGGCGTCATCCATGTAACAAAGCCCATGAATGCATCTACACTCATAGAAGCGGGATCTGGAAAATGGTCTGCCATACTAAAGTTCTGCACAAAGAAAGTAAAATAAAGCGTCAGAACACAGTTGTTTAAATTAACTTTAAGCTTAATTTTAAATCAACGTCTTCACACAAACACTTACAGGCCTAGGCCTCGACGAGTGAGGCATCATCGATAAGATCTTGCACCGTTTCATCGTCTATCTCTAATTGCAAACATAATTGTTCCCCAACTCGTTCTGGTAGATTGTCTTCATCCATTGCATCTTCATCTACAAGTGTCAATTCTGGCTCGTCTGCGTCATCCCTGGCATAGAAGCCATTTTCCTCTGCCATACCTTCGTCCATCTCATATAATGTCACAGTAGTATGGACGTCGTCTGACTGACTTTCCTCCAGGAGATCTTGCCCTTCAAATACTTGTTTATTTCTTGGAGCAACCTGAACCACAAACCACCATTGTCGCTCTCAAGGGTCCGGTACAAAGACCACTTGCTCGCAATGTTCGGGGAGAGCAAATGTGTCGCTCACATCTGTCCAAACCTTTGTAGAATCTATTTGCACAAGTTTGTTTCCATCTCTGCGTACTGTTGCATTGCAACCAAAAGTAATCACCTTGAACCACTTCACATCCAACAAAAACATCTCAAACCGCCTGAAGCTTACTTTCAGGATATCTGACACCAGATATCCTGAAGCTTACTTTTAGGATATCTTACACCAGACATCTCGAACCGCCTGAAGCTTACTTTCAGGATATCTGACACCAGACCACAATAATCTAGGTTGCTAGTGCTCTCATTCGTGTCTCTGGCACTAGCCTTGCTCTTTTGCATGAAACTAACCATTACCCCACTGTCAAACGTGTTTCTTCTGCTGTCAATTTGTTGTGTTCTGAAATGTTTTCCATGCGACCACAGTGCCATGTATGTATAATACTTCCAGTCACATCCAGTAGCCAGCTCTTCCTCTTCTAGAGATATGGGTTCTCCAATCTGTCGAGTTGCTCTCACTGTCTTGTCCAACCATGCCATTGTAGGGAATTTAGGTAGAGGAGCGAGATAGTCTGGCAACGATAAACCTCTAGTCGTTCGGCTTCGCCTGAAATCCTGTCGCTCCCTATTGCGTCTCTCTTTCTCTTCTTCGTACCTTTCAAGCCATTTTTGCATCGGCGCTGAATTTAGTATACAGAACTTCATGATCTTTTCTCGCATGGTGTCGTCCATTTTCTTCGGCACCCCTTGCCCTTGCGGCTCCTCTCCCACCAGTCTTGCATCCTCCTCATCGCTCCACACTCGAGGCATTTCTGGGTCAGAAACAGATAGAAATTCAGTCGTCAACACAAGAGACTCTTGCACCAGCCATCCTTCTGCCATGCTCCCCTCTGGACGCACTTTTTGGCGAGCAAAACCCTTAAGTGTTTTCATGAACCGCTCTAGAAAGAACATCCAACGGCTGTGGACTGTACCTGCCACTGCAACCTCATCTACTACATGGACGAGCAAGTGCATTTGGATAGTTAGACAGCTCGTGGGTAGATACTTCTCAATTATGCAAACTGCCTCAATGGAGTTAGCCCTCGAGACTGCAATAGATTCCTCCTGTATCTCCTTGGAAGAGATCCACCGCACTAGCTCTGAAATCTTGTATATGCAGGTCCGCACTTCCTCCGTTAAACACCCATTAATCGCAATTGGAAGAATGAATTGCAAAAACTTATGCCAATCGTGCGATTTCAATCCTGACAGTTGATCGTCACGGGTGAATGCTGTCTTGAGACATCGCATATATCCTGTTGGCGTCCTGAACTCTGAAATCACCCTTTTAACTTGTCGCTCTTCGTTTTTTAGCAATACCCATGGCGCTCTTGGAAGTTTTATTTGGCCAGCTGCATTGGTGAAAGGCCACAGCTCTGGCATCTTTCCAACTGACTGCAAATCATCTCGTGAAGCTCGATTGTCTTTCATTCCCATGATTGTCTTCCAGAGGAGCTCTCCCACATTCTTGAATATATGCATTGAATCCAGCAAATGGTTAATTAGGAGATCACCCCAATACGGCAAAGTATGGAGAATGGACAAACGTTTCATTCCTGGAACAGGTTGCCCCTCATGTTGCTCCCATCGGCGATGCTACTCTTGTGCATGCATAGGACGACATTTGATGCGACCAAGCTGACCTTCGCGCAAGTGATGGCCATCTGGAAGATAATGGTGGTGGCCTTGATAAATTGTCTTTCGAAGAGAGGCAGAATAGCGCACATCCAAGGACTTCCCGCAAATTGGACATGCATTGTATCCCGAGGTTGTTAGCCCTGCATATATTAAAGCATGAATCAGGCCAAGGCAAAGTGCTTGCGAATAGCGAGAATTTTGTAAATCAAGAACCATTACCAGAAGCTTCTCCATATCCTGGCCAATCATGCATAGTCCACATAAGAAGTCCATGGATCCTTGCATGTTGTTGTCTAGAAATTAAAAAGCTCTCCTCCAAGCACGTCACCGTTGCAATTGGAAAATGCCTTTTTATAAATTACGTACCCTAAACAAAGCACGTGACACTGCATCTAACCACCCCGTACACTGACTGAAGAATTCAAAAACGCTAGTTACTACAAGCGTCGATAATTTTGCACGCCTTCATAAATTGGTTGACGTGCCGAACTTCCTCAACATGTCTTCCAGGAGATAGGAGCGCACGGCTTCTAGTGCTGTTTCGTTAGCGTTCCTCCTCGCTTGTCTGGAAGAAGGCAATCGAGCATCTCCTCCATGCCGGCGTCTTCTGTCTGGAAGTCCTTTACTGCTTCCATCCTTGGCTCTATAATTGGGTCGGCACCTTCACAATCGCATAATCACTTTTTCTCTCTCTACTCTCACTCTCAGATGTAGTTGCTATGTCACGAAAATCATGCCCATTCCATAAGAGTCGTACCAGTAACGGATTCTGTACGGTTCTTTAGCAAACTCTCCGTACTTGTGCACATGCTCATTACATATACTTGCCAAACGCTTTGCGCAGGATTTGATACTTGCAGAGCGTGCACAGAGCATGCAATCTTTTCCTCCATGTTAGTTGATGACATTGCCATCTACAATGATTTATCAATGTTGTTTTAATAATAATATACTCCTCACAATCAGTAAACTACCTCGCATTCTCTAGTCTTGCCCAATCTCCCGTACACCTCAGTCCAGAGGTGTACCGAGAACAAGACCACACCGGGAACAAAATCTCATCTTTATTGGTCAAATCCTATATGGGGTAGACACATTCACGTGCCACTCCCAGGTGTACATGGCAATGCATGTAGCGGAAAAACCCCTTTGCCTCTCCTTAGTTCCATTAGTTTTCTTCAACATCTTACCGGCATTGAAAAAGGGATGAAGAAACCCATTGACCTATCGGCTTTCCAATAAACGCTCTTGACATTGCTTTAAGACTACTTAATGAACTACGGATGGTTTCGGTATGGATAGAAGCCAAATTCGAAAGTCCGTTTGCCTTTTTTCCGCAGAAAAACGCAACCGGATTTGACCTACGGCTTGTGTATTTGGCGTTTCTTCTATCCGTTGACATGAACAAATCGCTTGTTCATAACGCTCTTGAAATTTCTAAAGACTACACCAAATCGTCTATGGATGGTTTCAGAAGGCATAGAAGGCCATTTTCCGAAGCTCTTCGTTGCGTTTCTTTTTCGTAGAAAAACGCAACCCGATTTGACCTACGGCTTTGTGTAATTTTGGCGTTTCTAATCTATCCGTTAGTACTGAACTATGGCTTGCCATAAAACGCGCTCTTGACATTGATTATCCTCCCTAAGTACAATATCTAATCTATCTAGGATTTCAGAAGGCATAGAATCCAATTTCCGAAGTCCGTTTTGCGTTTTTTCATTTCCATAGAAAAACGCCAACCAAGATTTGACCTAAAGCTTATTTATATTAGCGTTTCTTTTGATCTACCGTTTGACCTACGGCTTCTTGCCGTACGCGTTCTTGACATTGTGTACATAAAGACTACTAATAACTACTCCATACATACAATATAGTTTCAGAAGGCAATAGAAGCAACCATTTCCCAAAGTTCGTCTTTTCTCGTTTTATTTTTTATTCACCTAGTAAAAAAACGCAACCGGATTTGACCTACGGCTTGTGTATTTGGCGTTTCTTCTATCCGTTTGACCTACGGCTTGCCATACGCGCTCTTGACATTGCCTAAAGACTACCTAATCATCTATGGATGGTTTCAAAAGGCATGGAAGCCATTTCCGAAGACCGTTTGCATTTTTCTACAGAAAAACGTAACCGCATTTGACCTACGGCTTGTGTATTTGGCATTTCTTTGATCTGTTTGACCTACGGCTTGCCATACGTGCTCTTGACATTGCCTCAAGACTACCTAATCGTCTACGGATGGTTTCAGAAGGCATAGAAGCCATTTCCGAAGTTCATTTGCTTTTTTCCGTAGAAAAACGCAACCGGATTTGACCTACGGCTTGTGTATTTGGCGTTTCTTCTATCCGCTTGACCTACGGCTTTCCATACGCGCTCTTGACATTGCCTAAAGACTACCGAATCATCTACGGATGGTTTCAGAAGGCATAGAAGCCATTTCCGAAGTCCGTTTGCGTTTTTCAGTGGAAAAACGCAACCGGACTTGACCTACGGCTTGTGTATTTGGCGTTTTTTTCATCCGTTTGACATATGGCTTGCCATACGCACTCTTCACATTGACTGAAGACTTGACTGAAGACTACCTAGTCGTCTACGGATGGTTTCAGAAGGCAAAGGAGCCATTTCCGAAGTTCGTTTGCGTTTTTCCATAGAAAAACGCAACCGGATTTGACCTACGGCTTGTGTATTTGGCGTTTCTTCGATCCGTTTGACCTACAACTTGCCATACGCGCTCTTGACATTTCCTCAAGACTACCTAATCATCTATGGATGGTTTCAGAAGGCATAGAAGCCATTTCCGAAGTCCGTTTGCGTTTTTCCGTAGAAAAACGCAACCCGATTTCACCTACGGCTTGTGTATTTGGCGTTTCTTTTATCCGTTTGACCTACGGCTTGCCATACGCGCTCTTGACATTGCCTAAAGACTACCTTATCGTCTACAGATGGTTTCAAAAGACATAGAAGCCATTTCCGAAGTCCGTATGCGTTTTTCCATAGAAAAACGCAACCGGATTTGACCTACGGCTTGTGTATTTGGTGTTTCTTCTATCCGTTTGACCTACGGCTTGCCATACACGCTCTTGACATTGCCTAAAGACTACCTAATCATCTACGGATGGTTTCAGAACGCACAGAAGACATTTCCGAAGTCCGTTTGCAATTTTCCGTAGAAAAACGCAACCGGATTTGACCTACGGCTTGTGTATTTGGCGTTTTTTCTATCCGTTAGACCTACGGCTTGGTATACGCCCTCTTGACATTGCCGAAAGACTACCTAATCTTCTATGGATGGTTTCAGAAGGCATAGAAGCCATTTCCGAAGTCAGTTTGCGTTTTTCTGTAGAAAAACGCAACTGGATTTGACCTACGGCTTGTGTATTTGGCGTTTCTTCTATCCGTTTGACCTACGGCTTGCCATATGCGCTCTGGATATTGCCTCAAGACTAGATAATGTTCTACGGATTGTTTTAGAAGGCATAGAAGCCATTTTCTAAGTCCGTTTGCATTTTTCCATGGAAAAACGCAACCCGATTTCGACCTACGGCTTGTGTTTTTAGCGTTTCTTTGATCTATTTGACCTACGGCTTGCCATCCGCGCTCTTGACATTGCCTAAAGACTACCTAATCATCTATGGATGGTTTCAGAAGGCATAGAAGCCATTTCCGAAGTCCGTTTGCGTTTTTCCGTAGAAAAACGCAACCAGATTTGACCTACGGCTTGTGTTTTTGGCGTTTCTTCTATCCGTTTGACCTATGGCTTGCCATACGCGCTCTTGAAATTTCCTAAAGACTACCTAATCATATAAGGATGGTTTCAAAATGCATAGAAGCCATTTCCGAAGACCGTTTGCGTTTTTCCATAGACAAACGCAACCGGATTTGACCTACGGCTTGTGTATTTGGAGTTTCTTCTATCTGTTTGACCTACGGCTTGCCATAGGTGCTCTTGAGATTGCCTGAAGACTACCTAATCATCTACGGATGGTTTCAGAAGACATAGAAGCCATTTCCGAAGTCCGTTTGCGTTTTTCCAGAGAAAAACGCAACCGGATTTGACCTACAGCTTGTGTATTTGGTGTTTCTTCTATCCGTTTGACCTACGGCTTGCCATACGCGCTCTTGACATTGCCTAAATACTACCTAATCATCTACGGATGGTTTCAGAAGGCATAGAAGCCATTTTCAAAGTCCGTTTGCGTTTTTCCGTAGAAAAACGCAACCAGATTTGAGCTACGGCTTGTGTATTTGGTGTTTCTTCTATCTGTTTGACCTACGGCTTGCCATACGCGCTCTTGACATTGCCTAAAGACTACTTAATCATCTACGGATGGTTTCAGAAGGCATAGAAGCCATTTTCAAAGTCCGTTTGCGTTTTTCCGTAGACAAACGCAACCGGATTTGACCTACGGCTCGTGTATTCTGCGTTTCTTCTATCCGTTAGACCTACGGGTTGCCATCGACGCTCTTGACATTGCCTAAAGACTATCTAATTGTCTATGGATGGTTTCAGAAGGAATAGAAGCCATTTTGGAAGTCCGTTTGCGTTTTTCCAGAGAAAAACGCAACCGGATTTGACCTACGGCTTGTGTATTTGGTGTTTCTTCTATCCGTTTGACCTACGGCTTGGCATACGCGCTCTTGACATTGCCTGAAGACTATCCAATCGTGTATGGATGGTTTTAGAAGGCAAAGGAGCCATTTCCGAAGTTTGTTTGCGTTTTTCAATAGAAAAACGCAACCGCATTTGACCTACGCCTTGTTTATTTGGCGTTTCTTCTATCCGTTTGACCTACGGCTTGCCATACGTGCTTTTTAGATTTCCTGAAGACCACCTAATCGTCTACGGATGGTTTCAGAAGGCATAGAAGCCATTTCCGAAGTATGTTTGCGTTTTTCCGTAGAAAAAGGCAACCCGATTTCACCTACGGCTTGTTTATTTGGCGTTTCTTTTATCCGTTTGACCTACAGCTTGCCATACGCGCTCTTGACATTGCCTAAATAAAACTTTATCGTCTACGGATGGTTTCAAAAGGCATAGAAGCCATTTCCGAAGTCCGTTTGCGTTTTTCCATAGAAAAACGCAATCGGATTTGACCTACGGCTTGTGTATTTGGAGTTTCTTCTATCCGTTTGACCTACGGCTTGCCATACGCGCTCTTGAAATTGCCTAAAGACTTCCTAATCATCTACAAATGGTTTCAGAAGGCCTAGAATCCATTTCCGAAGTCCGTTTGCATTTTTCCGTAGAAAAACGCAACCAGATTTGACCTATGGCTTGTGTATACGTGCTCTTGACATTGCCTAAAGACTACCTAATCGTCTACGCATGGTTTCATAAGGCATAGACCTACGGCTTGGCATACGCGCTCTTGATATTGCCTAAAGACTACCTAATCGTCTACGCATGGTTTCAGAAGGCATAGAAGCCATTTCCGAACATCGTTTGCATTTTTCCATAGAAAAACGCAACCGGATTTGACCTACGGCGTGTGTATTTGGTGTTTCTTCTATCCGTTTGACCTACGGCTTGGCATACGCGCTCTTGACATTGCGTGAAGACTACCCAATCGTCTACGGATGGTTTTAGAAGACAAAGGAGCCATTTCCGAAGTTTGTTTGCGTTTTTCCATAGAAAAACGGAACCGGATTTGACCAACGGCTTGTGTATTTGGCGTTTCTTCTATCCGTTAGACCGACGGCTTGCCATACGCCCTCTTTACGTTTCCTAAAGACTACCTTATCGTCTACGGATGGTTTCAGAAGGCATAGAAGCCATTTCCGAAGTCCGTTTGCGTTTTTCTGTAGAAAAACGCAACCAGATTGGACCTACGGCTTGTGTATTTGGCGTTTCTTTGATCCGTTTGACCTACGGCTTTCCATACGCGCTCTTGACATTGCCTAAAGACTACCTAATCGTCTACGGATGATTTTAGAAGGCATATAAGCCGTTTCCGAAGTCCGTTTGTGTTTTTCCGTAGAAAAACGCAACGGGATTTGACCCACGGCTCGTGTATTTGGCGTTTCTTCTATCCGTTTGACCTACGGCTTGCTATACGCGCTCTTGAAAATGCCTAAAGACTACCTTATCATCTACGTATAGTTTCAGAAGGCATAGAAGCCATTTCGGAAGTCCGGTTGCGTTTTCCCGTAGAAAAACGCAACCGGATTTGACCCACGGCTTGTGTATTTGGCGTTCTCTCATCCGTTTGACCTACGGCTTGGCATACGCGCTCTTAACATTGCGTGAAGACTACCTAATTATCTATGGATGGTTGCTCTCTGCAGTTTCGGCACTCTCGGCATCTGTTCCAACTCGTTGGAGCAGTGTTTGCACGCCCTTCTGCAGCATCCTCCCGTCGTCCTCTTCTTACGCCACAGCAGTAGACACAGATGGAGACTCCAGCTTCGCCACAGAGGGACTCGCCTGAAGCCCCCTCGCCTGACCCCGCTGAGCCCACCATTCGACTTGCTCTTTCGCCGACAGAGCAAGCGAGCCTTGCTGCAGAGGTAGAGCGCTTGCAGGCGACTTCGGTCATCTGCAAGGTTCTTGGCACTCGACCTAGCAGAGGAGAGCTACGAGACCTTCTCCAGGCCCGCCTTCTGGCAGAGGTGGGCAAGATCTTGGATGTCCAGATTCTCGGACGGGGGTACTACCAGATTGAGTTCGAGACTTCCGAGATGGCCTCCAAGGTCATTGCTATGAGTCCACTGGCCATCCGAGCATCACGCGCCCACTTTCGACAGTGGCGACATGGTTTTGACCCGACTTCGGATGTGCTAGTAGAGGAGGCAGACATCCCCATCTCAGTCTGCTTTCCGGGTTTACGGAGGGAGTACCTTCCACTTCTCTCCAGGATTGGCTCCGCCATCGGGACAGTCCTGGAGACACCTCGTACGGCAACATCAGTAGCTGCCAAGGCGGCTGGCATCCCTTCAGTTCGAGTTTTGGTCAGAGATACCCACACGCTCCCGTAGGTCATCCTTCTGCCTCGGGTGAGTGGGGGTTGGTTTCGACAGAGTGTGGAGTACTCGGGTCTCCCGAACCAGTGCTTCATTTGCAGACAGATGGGCCACCTAGCGAAGGCCTGTCCACGGAGGAGACCACGACCCGCACCCCAGCCTCAGCCCCAACCTGCCAAGGCTGGGCCGCAGCCACTGGGCCGCAGCCACGGGCCGCAGCCACAGCGAGCGACACAGAGCACAGATTCAGTGCCACCCTCCGAGCCTGGGGCTCCAGCGGAGGAGGGGTGGCAGCAGGCCCGTGGCCGTCGACGCCAGGGGCCACAGCGACAGCCTGGCACTCAGAGTGGCCCCGAGGTGCCTACTCAGCAGCAGTGGGTTCCCACGGGGAACCGCTTTGGGCCTCTTGAGCAGGAGGACCCTCCTTCGCCAGCCTCCACCTCCGCTTCACCCTCGCCAGCCGCTCCGCCTTCCGATCTCCCCTCCTCCTCCTCATGCCCTCCCCCGCCCTCTGCTACCGCTCACCCCCCACCTCGCCCCCCCCATGTCTCTGTCGCCCCACCCCGCTTCTCCTCTCCCCGCCCCCCCCCAGCCCCTTCTCCCCCTCCTCCTGCTTCAGTACCTCAGTCGGCTCAGGAGACTGGACCCTCGCCGGCGGCTAGGAGATCTCTTGGCAGCGCCTTTGCCACGAGTCGCCTAGAGAGAGAGGGTCAGCCCTTCATACGGCCCCCTCTGCAGATTCAGACATCTTCTCTTGCAGCTATCCCGCGTGGTTTGACGAGCATTGACCTCCGACGCCGCTGGGATTTCTTCGATTACGGGTTTACTCGTTTTCTTGGCGACTCCGCAGCAGACCACGAGGCAGCCTGCTTCAGAGTCCACGCTTTGTTTCTCGCCGCTAGGGGGACAGAGGTTTTGGACTCAGCAGTTGGTTTCTCCTTCCCCCTCTGTGGCAGGACTGAGACAGAGTGGTCCCTCGACTCAGTGGTGGGATGGTTGCATACACAGGTTCTCGAGTTCTCTCACCACATGGGAGAACTTGGCGTTACAGATTTGCTGCAGACGTTGTGGCCACTGGCCAAGTTTGCGGTGACACCCCCAGACTCAGCAGGATGTAGACACATTGTGGTGTACTTTTTTGCTGATACGCAATGTTTGCCTTGCTATGTATTCATTCATGAGGACTCCTGGACAGAGGAGGTTGCTTTACGCATGGCTCGCTCTACTTGGGCTTGGACCAGGCACTCACTGCAGTCTCGGCTATCTAGAGGACGCTCGGATGCGGATTACTCCCCATCCAAGCCTGCTTCGAAGATAGCTCGTCTTGCTGCTGCGGCAGCATCTGTTCTCTCTCGCTCTCCATGAGGATCGTCTCGTGGAACGTGCAGGGACTAGGTGGGCCCCAGTTTCAGCGATAGCGGGGCCGATTGCGTCAGGAGCTTCAGCGTTGCCTTGTGGGAGGAGAGATTGATCTCCTTATGCTTCAGGAGCACCATTTGTCTGAGAGCCGCATTCGGCGATGTGGTCAGATTTTGCGTGGACGCTATGATACCTTTTGGTCAGCTGCTTTTGGACCTGGAGGCATCCAGGGTGGGGTATGTATGACTATTGCGGACTCACTACAGCAGGCCATTGTGGGCAAAGGGATTATTGTACCAGGCAGGGCTCAATGGATTACTATGCAAGTTCAGGGTAGCCTTGTGGGTTTCCTGAACATCTATGCGCCCAATGTGGCGAGTGCTCGTGCAGAGTTTTGGTCACAGATTGTTGAGTCTTTGCCACAGGTTGACCAGTGGTGTGTAGGAGGGGACTTCACATGTTGGAGGACCCTTCTGACAGGATCGGAGGCAGCCATGCTACTGTGCATGGAGTCGAGTTAGCAGCTTGGGAGAGGTTTTGTATGACGCTGAGGGTCTCGGATACATGGCAGCATTCTGGCTTTGTGAGTCCTCCAGAGAGTCTTGCCTTCTCTAGATCGGACCGCAGAGTGGGAGGAGTGAATCTATCGCACATAGATCGCTTCTACACTAGTGACCACTTCAGTGACTTGGGGGGATCAGTGGGCATCCTGGCAGGGACATCCTTCTCGGACCATGCACCAGTGATTCTCACAGTGGCAGATAGGTAGAGGAGTGGGAGCACGATGCTTCGCATCCCAGAGCGGGTCTTGTTGGACTCAGCACTCAGAGAGAGGGTCGAGGCTCTATGGACAGAGGGCATGGAGAGCCAGGCTCCACCTGCAGACAGAGTGGAGCCTAGCTCAGCTTAGCCACTTCTTTCTCCAGGAGTCTCTGGCTCGACGGGCTGCAGCGAGAGAGGAGGAGCAGCGTCTCAGACGAGGCATTGCTTCACTACAGAGGATGCAGGAGCAGCATCCAGACAGTCCATGGTTGGGGGAGCAGTTACAGCAGGCTCGACAGGAGCTTGCTTGCACAGAGGAGAGGCGCCATGAGTTTGCCTTTCATCGACAGGCATCTCAGTGTACTCAGGTGGGTGACAGGGTGACAGGTGGTTTTTTTGAGACAGTGGGACCTCGGCACTCGCATGCCAAGGTCAATCAGTTGAGGAGACCCGATGGGTCAGTTGTTTGTGAGCCTGAGGATATGCGTGCAGTCACTACTGACTTTTACCGTGAGCTACTGTCGGCTGAGTCCGAGTCAGAGAGACAGGATGCATGCAGGGAGCAGGTTTGGGCACAGATGCCCTGTCTTGTGACTAAGGAGATGCGGCAGAGGCTTGAGTTACCTCTTCAGCTTGAGGAGCTGCACACGGCTCTTAGGGCCCTCCCTCGTGGTAGCTACCCTCCCAGCTTCTTCTTGGAGTACTGGGACCTGCTTGGCCCAGATCTTTGTAGTGCCTTTCAGTACATTCTACACATAGGAGTGATGCCGGATAGCATGAGTGAGGGCCTGATTTACCTCATTCCAAAGGAGGGTGGCTCCTTGGATGAGATTCGACAGTGGCGCCCCATCACCATTCTCAACTCAGCCTACAAAATTCTTGCCAAGGCTCTGAGTTTGAGGATTCAGCCACTTTTGGAGAGCCTTATACATGGGACTCAGACAGGTTTTGTCAAGGAACGCAGTATCCTTGACAACATCTTCACTTTTTGGGAGGCTTCTGCCCTTGCACGGCTCCGTGGGGAGGACCTTGTGATTCTTCTTCTCGATTTTGAGAAGGCATACGACAGAGTCGACTGGGACTTTCTAGAGGGCACGCTACGCAGGATGGGCTTCTCAGAGGCTTGGATCAGAGGGGTGTCAGCTTTGTACAGACAAGCTCACAGTCAGGTGCTTTTGGCAGGAGGTAGAGGTGAGCGCTTCATGCTCACACAATCGGTCAGACAGGGTTGTCCTCTTGCCCCCTTTCTCTTTCTGCTCTATGCGGAGGCGATGAGCAGATTTTTGGTGTCACAGCAGGTTGGTTTGAGGGGCTTAGCACTCCCTCTACGGGGAGATGAGCTTCTGGACGCTGAGTTTGCCGGCGACTCAGCCTTGTACTTAGAGGGCCAGGAGGCCAATTTACACAGATGTGGGTAGGCTTTGGAGACCTTCTGCTGTGCATCAGGCGCACTGATCAACTGGAGAAAGACAGTGGCTTTCTCGGTTGGTAGTGCTCCTGTGCTAGATTGGATGCCAGGAGAGGGTTTCAGGTGGATTCCTCCAGGGACTGCAGTTCGGTACTTGGGTTGTCAGGTTGGTTTGGATTTGTCCCCCGAGCAGCAGATTGCTCCTCTTCTCCTGTCCATTAGGAGAAAGCTGTTACATTGGAGCTCATCCCAACTTTCGCTGGCTGGTAGAGTAGTAGTTGCCAACCAGGTGTTGTTGGCGACTATGTGGTACATCACTTCTTGCTGGATCTTCTCGAGTTCTTGCATCAGCCAGGTACAGAGGCTGATCAGGAACTTCCTTTGGTCAGGTCGCTACACTCAGATTGCCCGAGCCAAGGTGGCTTGGTCGGTCATCACACTTCCTTGTTCTCAGGGAGGGCTTGGGATCATTGATCCAGCACAGCAGAGCAGAGCCCTTCTTGGGAAGTTCGTTGTCAGAGGACTTCTTCCAGGCGAGGAGCCTTGGAAGGAGTTCTTGTTGCAGAGGCTTCATGCCAGGGTGCCTCAGTCAGGAGGCCCTTGGCAACCTTCGACCAGATGGATCTTTACAGAGTTGCGTCGAGTTGGTTTGAGCAGGAGACTGGAGGACCGATTCGCTGTGAGTCTGCTTCGTTCTTGGGAGCTATTACGGCGTGGCCTAGAGCAGAGACAGCCGACGTGCACGGAGGAGCGCCTACGGCAGCCCCTCGTCTGGAACCCCATGGTTAGCACTCAGCAAGGCCACTTGGTTGGGAGTAGGCCTCATGTTTCTTGGGGTCCCATGGCAGCAGGTCCAGCGCGCTCTCTAGATGACTGGCTAGAGTTCACAGGTTTGTCAGAGGAGGTGCAGGTTGTCCAGCTACAGGGCATGAGAGGGGTTCAGAGCATGTGTCAGGACATCTCAGAGTCAGTTCCAGCTGACTGGCTCACGCCTCTCGAGCCAGTAGCACCCCGGTGGATGGGGGCCTTCACACGACTAGAGGTTCTCATTTCAGTCAGGGCTTGCTCAGAGACTCTGTCCCAGCCCTGTTCTTCGAGCTTCAGGGTGGGGGACGACTACAGAGAGTTGCAGTAGAGGCCCCGCAGGTAGCAGAGTGTTGTTTCGAGAGGATCCAAGTTGTGGGCATCTGTGGGAGGACTTGCGTCATAGACCCTGACCCAGCAGCTCTTGAGACAGGACACTGGAGGCTATGGGCTTGGGAGTGCTGTCCACTGGCACGAGTACAGTGGGATCCTGGTGAGTGGCTATGGAGGGACCCATTCTCTTCTGCAGACCGCCCAGGAGTCCCTTTCTTTCAGTACGCTGTTCGGCTTGGACGTCATATACTTGCAGCACAGAGTGAGGCCCGCCCCGCTGCAGCACGTCATTGGCAGGAGGAGGGTCTCACAGTTGAGTTCTTGGCAGCTTTTTGGCAGAGGCTGTGGGACTCTAGACAGCCAAGGCGCGTCACCTTGTTCCAGTGGTTGGTTGCACACAGAGCCACAGCAGTAGGGAGCTGGCTTGTACATAGTGGTCTCTCGGCCGCATGTACAGCCTGTGACCAGTTGGTGGAGAGTCAGCGTCACTGTCTTTGGGACTGTCCCTCGGCCCAGCAGGTGTGGCTACGAGTTCTTCGGCTGATGCCTGCCCTCTCCACGGCTCGACAGTACACTTGGGGGGCAGCGGCTTAGTCCACCCTCACGGGCCCGGCACTTCAGTTTGAGCTATCTTCCACCAGCAGGATGATAGTGATACAGGGGGGTCGACCTACACTCCAGCCTGCTACAGACCTTACTCCACAGGAGTGGAGCAGTGAGAGAGCGGAGTGTTGGGAGCTCATCAGCGGCCTAGCTCTCTGGTTCATCTGGTGGGCCCGTTGTTTCCGCATCTTTGAGGCTCGTCTTGTACCACCAGCAGAGACTGTTCGTGACTTTTGGCTAGAGCTGATCCATACTCTCAGAGGACAGCTTGAGGGACTACAGGGCAGCTCCGACCGCATGCGGGAGTGCCGCGAGGCTTTCCTTCGACTCTGGCGCCCTGGGCCGTTCTACTCCATGGTCCAGGGGGTGCTCAGATGGCACTACTGTCCACCTGTGTGGCTTTTCCCTCCTCCCATCTCTTGATTTAGCCCCATTGTACATATGCTGTTTTTTCATTGGGAGAGTCTCCCGAACATGCTTGTTGTAACCCTCTCTTGCAGAGGTGGATGTAGCCCTATGGGCAGTTTTCATTAACTAATAGAAGGATCTTTTTCTCAAAAAAAAAAAAAGACTACCTAATCGTCTACGGATAGTTTCAGAAGGCATAGAAGCCATTTCCGAAGTCCGTTTGCGTTTTTCGGTACAAAAACGCAACCGGATTGACCTACGGCTTGTGTATTTGGCGTTTCTTCAATCCGTTTGACCTACGGCTTGCCATAGGCGCTCTTGACATTTCCTAAAGACTACCTAATCATATACGGATGGTTCCAAAAGGCATAGAAGCCATTTCCGAAGACCGTTTGCGTTTTTCTGTAGAAAAACGCAACCGGATTTGACCTACGGCTTGTGTATTTGGACTTTCTTCTATCCGTTTGACCTACGGCTTGCCATACGCGCTCTTGACATTGCCTGAAGACTACCCAATCGTCTACGAATGTTTTCAAAAGGCAAAGGAGCCATTTCGGAAGTCCGTTTGCGTTTTTCCATAGAAAAACGCAACCGGATTTGACCTACGGCTTGTTTATTTGGCGTTTCCATTGGTTAGACCTGCGGCTTGACATACACGCTCTTGACATTGCCTAAAGACTACCTAAACGTCTACCGATGGTTTCAGAAGGCATAGAAGCCATTTCTGATATCCGTTTTTGTTTTTTTGTAGAAAAATGCAGCCGGATTTGACCTACGGCTTGTGTATTTGGCGTTTCTTTGATCCGTTTGACCTACGGCTTGCCATACGCGCTCTTGACATTCCCTAAAGACTAGCTAATCGTCTACGGATGGTTTCAAAAGGCATACAATCCATTTCCGAAGCTCGTTTGTGTTTTTTAGTAGAAAAACGCAACAGGATTTGACCCACGGCTCGTGTATTTGGCGTTTCTTCTATCCGTTTGACCTACGGATTGCCATATGCGCTCTTGACAATGCCTAAAGACTACCTTATCATCTACGGATGGTTTCAGAAGGCATAGAAGCCATTTCCGAAGTCCGGTTGCGTTTTCCCGTAGAAAAACGCAACCGGATTTGACCCACGGCTTGTGTATTTGGCGTTCTCTCATCCGTTTGACCTACGGCTTGGCATACGCGCTCTTGACATTGCGTAAAGACTACCTAATTGTCTATGGATGGTCTTAGAAGGCATAGAAGCCATTTCCAAAGTTCGTTTGCGTTTTTTCGTAGAAAAACGTAACCGGATTTGACCCACGGCTTGTGTATTTGGCGTTTCTTCTATCCGTTTGTTCTACTGCTTGCCATTCGTGCTCCTGACATTGCCTAAAGGCTACCTAATCGTCTAGGGGTGGTTTCAGAAGGCATAGAAGCCATTTCCGAAGTCCGTTTGCATTTTTCGGTACAAAAACGCAACCGGATTTGACCTATGGCTTGTGTATTTGGCGTTTCTTCTATCTGTTTGACCTACGGCTTACCATAAGTGCTCTTGACATTGCCTAAAGACTACCTTATCATCTATGGATGGTTTCAAAAGGCATAGAAGCCATTTTCGAAGTCGGTTTGCGTTTTTCCGTACAACAACACAACCGGATTTGACCTACGGCTTGTGTATTTGGTGTTTCTTCTATCCGTTTCACCTAAGGCTTGCCATACGAGCTCTTGACATTGCCTAAAGACTACCTAATCATCTACTGATGGTTTCAGAAGGCATAGAAGCCATTTTCAAAGTCCGTTTACGGTTTTCCGTAGAAAAACGCAACCAAATTTGACCTACGGCTTGTCTATTTGGCGTTTCTTCTATCGGCTAGACCTAGGACTTGCCATAAGCGCTCTTGATATTGCGTAAAGACTACCTTAATCGTCTACGGATGGTTTCAGAAGGCATAGAAGCCATTTCCGAAGTCCGTTTGCGTTTTTCCGTAGAAAAACGCAACCGAATTTGACCTACGGCTTGTGTATTTGGCGTTTCTTCTATCGGTTAGACTTACGGCTTCCCATACGCGCTCTTGATATTGCTTAAAGACTACCTAATTGTGTAAGGATGGTTTCAAAAGGCATAGAAGCCATTTCCGAAGTTCGTTTGAGTTTTTCCGTAGAAAAACACAACCGGATTTGACCTACGGCTTGTGTATTTGGCGTTTCTTCTATCCGTTTGACCTACGGCTTGCCATACGCGCTCTTTACATTGCCTAAAGACTATCTTATCATCTACGGATGGTTTCAGAAGGCATAGAAGCCATTTCCGAAGTCCGTTTGCGTTATTCCGTAGAAAAAAGCAACCGGATTTGACCCACGGCTTGTGTATTTGGCGTTCTCTTATCCGTTTGACCTACGGCTTAAAATACGCGCTCTTGACATTTCCTGAAGACTACCTAATCATCTACGAATGGTTTCAGAAGGCATAGAAGCCATTTCCGAAGTCCGTTTGCGTTTTTTCGTAGAAAAACGCAACCGGATCTGACTCACGGCATGTGTATTTGGCGTTTCTTCTATCCATTTGACCTACGGATTTCCATACACGCTCTTGACATTCCTTGAAGATAACCTAATCGTCTACGGATGGTTTCAGAGGCATAGAAGCCATTTTCGAAGTCCGTTTGCGTTTTTCGGTAGAAAAACGCAAACGGATTTTACCTACGGCTTGTGTATTTGGCGTTTCTTCTATCCGTTTGAGCTACGGCTTGCCATACGCGCTCTTGACATTGCCTAAAGACTACCTTATCATCTACTAATGGTTTAAGAAGGCATAGAAGCCATTTTTGAAGTCGGTTTGCGTTTTTCCGTAGAAAAACGCAACAAGATTTAACCTACGGCTTGTGTATTTGGCGTTTCTTCTATCCGTTAGATCTATGGCTTGCCATACGCACTCTTCACATTGCCTAAAGACTACCTTATCATCTACTGATGGTTTCAAAAGGCATAGAAGCCATTTCCGAAGTCCGTTTGCAATTTTCCGTAGAAAAACGCAACGAGATTTGACCCACGGCTTGTGTATTTGGCGTTCTCTCATCCGTTTGACCTACGGGTTGGCATACGCGCTCTTGACATTGCCTCAAGACTACCTAATCATCTATGGATGGTTTCAGAAGGCATAGAAGCCATTTCCGAAGTCCGTTTGCGTTTTTTCGTAGAAAAACGCAACCGGATCTGACTCACGGCATGTGTATTTGGCGTTTCTTCTATCCATTTGACCTACGGATTTCCATACGCGCTCTTGACATTCCTTGAAGATAACCTAATCGTCTACAGATGGTTTCAGATTGCATAGAAGCCATTTTCCAGGTCCGTTTGCGTCTTTCCGTAGAAAAACGCAATCGGATTTGACCTACGGCTTGAGTATTTTGCGTTTCTTCTATCCGTTAGACCTACGGCTTGGCATAAGCGCTCTTGACATTTCCTAAAGACTACCTAATCGTCTATCGATGGTTTTAGAAGGCATAGAAGCCATTTCCGAAGTTCGTTTGTGTTTTTGGTAGAAAAATGCAACCCGATTTGACCTACGGCTTGTGTATTGGGCGTTTCTTCTATCCGTTTGACCTACGGCTTTCCATAAGCGCTCTTGACATTGTCTAAAGACTACCTAACCATCTACGGATGGTTTCAAAAGGCATAGAAGCCATTTCCGAAGTCCGTTTGCATTTTTCTGTACAAATACGCAACCAGATTTGACCTACTGCTTGTGTATTTGGCATTTCTTCTATCCGTTTCACCTACGGCTTGCCATACGCGCTCTTGACATTTCCTAAAGACTACCTTATCATCTACGGATGGTTTCAGAAGGCATAGAAGCCATTTCCGAAGTCCGTTAGCTCTTGACATTTCCTAAAGACTACCTAATCGTCTAAGGATGGTTTCAGAAGGCATAGAAGCCATTTCCGATGTCCTTTTGAGTTTTTCCGTAGGAAAACGCAACCGGATTTGACCTACGGCTTGTGTATTTGGCGTTTCTCTGATCCGTTTGACCTATCGTTTTCCATACGCGCTCATGACATTGCCTAAAGACTACCTAGTCGTCTACGGATGGTTTCAGAAGGCATAGAAGCCATTTTCGAAGTCCGTTTAAGTTTTTTGGTAGATAAACGCAACCGGATTTGACCTACGGCTTGTGTATTTGGCGTTTCTTCTATCCGTTAGACCTACGGCTTGCCATACGCGCTCTTGACATTGCCTAAAGACTACCTTATCATCTACGGATGGTTTCTGAAGGCATAGAAGCCATTTCCGAAGGCCGTTTGCGTTTTTCCGTACAAAAACGCAACCAGATTTGGCCCACGGCTTGTGTATTTGGTGTTCTCTCATCCGTTTGACCTATGGCTTGGCATATGCGCTCTTGACATTGCTTGAAGACTACCTAATCGTCTACGGATGGTTTCAGAACGCATAGAAGCCATTTTCCAGGTCCGTTTGCGTCTTTCCGTAGAAAAACGCAATCGGATTTGACCTACGGCTTGAGTATTTTGCGTTTCTTCTATCCGTTAGACCTACGGCTTGGCATACGCGCTCTTGACATTTCCTAAAGACTACCTAATCGTCTATCGATGGTTTTAGAAGGCATAGAAGCCATTTCCGAAGTTCGTTTGTGTTTTTTGGTAGAAAAACGCAACCCGATTTGACCTACGGCTTGTGTATTGGGCGTTTCTTCTATCCGTTTGACCTACGGCTTTCCATAAGCGCTCTTGACATTGTCTAAAGACTACCTAACCATCTACGGATGGTTTCAAAAGGCATAGAAGCCATTTCCGAAGTCCGTTTGCATTTTTCTGTACAAATACGCAACCAGATTTGACCTACTGCTTGTGTATTTGGCATTTCTTCTATCCGTTTGACCTACGGCTTCCCATACGCGCTCTTGACATTTCCTAAAGACTACCTTATCATCTACGGATGGTTTCAGAAGGCATAGAAGCCATTTCCGAAGTCCGTTAGCTCTTGACATTTCCTAAAGACTACCTAATCGTCTAAGGATGGTTTCAGAAGGCATAGAAGCCATTTCCGATGTCCTTTTGCGTTTTTCCGTAGGAAAACGCAACCGGATTTGACCTACAGCTTGTGTATTTGGCGTTTCTCTGATCCGTTTGACCTATGGTTTTCCATACGCGCTCATGACATTGCCTAAAGACTACCTAATCATCTACGGATGGTTTCAGAAGGCATAGAAGCCATTTCCGAAGTCCGTTTAAGTTTTTCGGTAGATAAACGCAACCGGATTTGACCTACGGCTTGTGTATTTGGCGTTTCTTCTACCCGTTAGACCTACGGCTTGCCATACGCGCTCTTGACATTGCCTAAAGACTACCTTATCATCTACGGATAGTTTCTGAAGGCATAGAAGCCATTTCCGAAGTCCGTTTGCGTTTTTCCGTAGAAAAACGAAACCAGATTTGACCCACGGCTTGTGTATTTGGTGTTCTCTCATCCGTATGACCTACGGCTTGGCATATGCGCTCTTGACATTGCTTGAAGACTACCTAATCGTCTACGGATGGTTTCAGAAGGCATAGAGGCCATTTCCGAAGCTCGTTCGCGTTTTTTCGTAGAAAAACGCAACCAGGTTTGACCCACGGCTTGTGTATTTGGCGTTTCTTCTATCCGTTTGACCTACCGATTGCCATACGTGCTCTTGACATTGCCTAAAGACTACCTAATCGTCTACGGATGGGTTCAGAAGGCATAGAAGCCATTTCCGAAGTCTGTTTGCGTTTTTCGGTAGGCAAACGCAACCGGATTTGACCTACGGCTTGTGTATTTGGCGTTTCTTCTATCTGTTTGACCTACGGCTTGCCATACGCTCTCTTGACATTGCCTAAAGACTACCTTCTATTTTCGAAGTCCGTTTGTATTTTTCCGTAGAAAAACGCATCCGGATTTGACCTACGGCTTGTGTATTTGGTGTTTCTTCTATCGGTTAGACCTACGGCTTGCCATAAACGCTCTTGACATTGCATAAAGACTACCTAATCGTCTACGGATGCGGATGGTTTCAGAAGGCATAGAAGCCATTTCCGAAGTCCGTTTGCGTTTTTCGGTACAAAAACGCAACCGGATTGACCTACGGCTTGTGTATTTGGCGTTTCTTCAATCCGTTTGACCTACGGCCTGCCATAGGCACTCTTGACATTTACTAAAGACTACCTTATCATCTACGGATGGTTTCAAAAGGCATAGAAGCCATTTCCGAAGTCCGTTTGCGTTTTTCCGTAGAAAAACGCAACTTGATTTGACCTACGGCTTGTGTATTTGGTGTTTCTTCTATCCGTTTGAGACCTACGGCTTGCCGTACGCGCTCTTGACATTGCCTAAAGACTACCTAATCATCTACTGATGGTTTAATAAGGCATAAAAGCCATTTTCGAAGTCCGTTTACGTTTTTCCGTAGAAAAACGCATCCAGATTTGACCTACGGCTTGTGTATTTGGCGTTTCTTCTATCCGTTACACCTGCGGCTTGCCATACATGCTCTTGACATTGCCTAAAGACTACCTAATCGTCTAGCGATGGTTTCAGAAGCCATAGAAGCCATTTCCGATGTCCGTTTGCGTTTTTTTGTAGAAAAATGCAGCCGGATTTGACCTACGGCTTGTGTATTTGGCGTTTCTTTGATCCGTTTGACCTACAGCTTGCCATACGCGCTCTTGACATTGCCTAAAGACTACCTTATCGTCTACGGATCGTTTCAGAAGGCATAGAAGCCATTTCCAAAGTCCGTTTGCGTTTTTCCGTAGAAAAACACAACCGGATTTGACCTACGGCTTGTGTATTTGGCGTTTCTTCTATCCGTTACACCTACGGCTTGCCATACGCGCTCTTGAAATTGACTAATGACTACCTTATCATCTAGGGATGGTTTCAGAAGGCATAGAAGCCGTTTCCGAAGTCCGTTTTTTTTTTCCGTAGAAAAACGCAACCGGATTTGACCTACAGCTTGTGTATTTGGCGTTTCTTCTATCCGTTTACCCTACGGCTTGCCATACGTGCTCTTGACATTGCCTAAAGACTACCTTATCATCTAGGGATGGTTTCAGAGGCATAGAAGCCATTTCCGAAGTCCGTTTGCATTTTTGCGTAGAAAAATGCACCCGGATTTGACCCACGGCTTGTGTATTTGGCGTTCTCTCATCCGTTTCACCTACGGCTTGGCATACGCGCTCTTGACATTGCTTGAAGACTACCTAATCGTCTACGGATGGTTTCAGAAGGCATCGAAGCCATTTCAAAAGTTCGTTCACGTTTTTTCGTAGAAAAACGCAACCAGGTTTGACCCACGGCTTGTGTCTTTGGCGTTTCTTCTATCCGTTTGACCTACCGATTGCCATACGCCCTCTTGACATTGCCATTTCCGAAGTCCTTTTGCGTTTTTCGGTAGAAAAACGTAGCCGGATTTGACCTACAGCTTGTGTATTTGGCGTTTCTTCTATCTGTTTGACCTACGGCTTGCCATACGCTCTCTTGACATTGCCTAAAGACTACCTAATCATCTACAGATGGTTTCAAAAGGCATAGAAGCCATTTCCGAAGTCCGTTTGCATTTTTCTGTACAAATACGCAACCAGATTTGACCTACGGCTTGTGTATTTGGCATTTCTTCTATCCGTTTGACCTACGGCTTGCCATACGCGCTCTTGACATTTCCTAAAGACTACCTTACCATCTACGGATGGTTTCAGAAGGCATAGAAGCCATCTCCGAAGTCCGTTTGCGTTTTTCCGTAGAAAAACGCAACCAGATTTGACTGACGGCTTGTGTATTTGGTGTATCTTCTATCCGTTTGACCTACGGCTTGCCATACGCGCTCTTGACATTGCCTAGAGACTACCTAGTCATCTACTGATGGTTAAAGAAGGCTAAGAAGCCATTTTCAAAGTCCGTTTGCGTTTCTCCGTAGAAAAACGCAACCGGATTTGACCTACGGCTTCTGTATTTGGCGTTTCCATTGGTTAGACCTACGGCTTTCCATACACGCTCTTGACATTGCCTAAAGACTACCTTATCATCTACGGATGGTTTCAGAAGGCATAGAAGCCATTTCCGAAGTCCGTTTGCGTTTTTCCATAGAAAAACGCAACCGGATTTGACCTACGGCTTGTGTATTTGGTGTTTCTCTGATCCGTTTGACCTACGGTTTTCCATACGCGCTCTTGACATTGCATAAAGACTACCTAATCGTCTACGGATGGTTTCAGAAGGCATAGAAGCCATTTCCGAAGTCCGTTTAAGTTTTTCGGTAGAAAAGCGCAACCGGATTTGACCTACGGCTTGTGTATTTGGCGTTTCTTCTATCCATTAGACCTACGGCTTGCCATACACGCTCTTGACATTGCCTAAAGTTTCAGAAGGCAAAGAAGCCATTTCCGAAGTCCGTTTGCGTTTTTCCGTAGAAAAACGCAACCGGATTTGACCCACGGCTTGTGTATTTGGCGTTCTCTCATCCGTTTGACCTACCGCTTGGCATACGTGCTCTTGACATTGCTTGAAGACTACCTAATCGTCTACGGATGGTTTTAGAAGGCATAGAAGCCATTTCCGAAGTTCGTTCGCGTTTTTTCGTAGAAAAACGCAACTAGGTTTGACCCACGGCTTGTGTATTTGGCGTTTCTTCTATCCGTTTGACCTACCGATTGCCATACGTGCTCTTGAAATTTCCTGAAGAGTACCTAATCGTCTACGGATGGGTTCAGAAGGCAAAGAAGCCATTTCCGAAGTCCGTTTGCGTTTTTCGGTAGAAAAACGCAACCGGATTTGATCTACGGCTTGTGTATTTGGCGTTTCTTCTATCTGTTTGACCTACGGCTTGCCATACGCTCTCTTGACATTGCCTCAAGACTACCTTATCATCTACTGATGGTTTGAGAAGGCATAGAATCCATTTTCGAAGTCCGTTTGTATTTTTCCGTAGAAAAACGCATTCGGATTTGACCTACAGCTTGTGTATTTGACGTTTCTTCTATCGGTTAGACCTATGGCTTGCCATACACGCTCTTGACATTGCCTAAAGACTACCTAATCGTCTACGAATGGTTTCAGAAGGCATAGAAGCCATTTCCGAAGTCCGTTTGCGTTTTTCGGTACAAAAACGCAACCGATTGACCTACGGCTTGTGTATTTGGCGTTTCTTCAATCCGTTTGACCTACGGCTTGCCATACGCGCTCTTGACATTTCCTAAAGACTATCTTATCATCTACGGATGGTTTCTAGAGGCATAGAAGCCATTTCCGAAGTTCGTTTGTGTTTTTCCGTAGAAAAACGCAACCGGATTTGACCTACGGCTTGTGTATTTGGTGTTTCTTCTATCCGTTTGACCTACGGCTTGCTGTACACGGTCTTGACATTTCCTAAAGACTACCTAATCATCTACTGATGGTTTAATAAGGCATAGAAGCCATTTTCGAAGTCCGTTTACGGTTTTCCGTAGAAAAACGCATCCGGATTTGACCTACGGCTTCTGTATTTGGTGTTTCCATTGGTTAGACCTGCGGCTTGCCATACATGCTCTTGACATTGCCTAAAGAATACCTAATCGTCTAGCGATGGTTTCAGAAGCCATAGAAGCCATTTCCGATGTCCGTTTGCGTTTTTTTGTAGAAAAATGCAGCCGGATTTGACCTACGGCTTGTGTATTTGGCGTTTCTTTGATCTGTTTGACCTACGGCTTGCCATACGCGCTCCTGACATTGCCTAAATACTACCTAATCGTCTACGGATGGTTTCAGAAGGCATAGAAGCCATTTACAAAGTCCGTTTGCGTTTTTCCGTAGAAAAACACAACCGGATTTGACCTACGGCTTGTGTATTTGGCGTTTCTTCTATCCGTTATACCTACGGCTTGCCATACGCGCTCTTGAAATTGACTAATGACTACATAATCGTCTACGAATGGTTTCAGAAGGCATAGAAGCCATTTTTGAAGTCGGTTTGCGTTTTTCCGTAGAAAAACGCAATCGGATTTGACCTACGGCTTGTGTATTTGGCGTTTGTTCTATCCGTTAGACCTACGACTTTCCATACGCGCTCTTGACATTGCCTAAAGACTACCTAATTGTCTACAAATGGTTTCAAAAGGCATAGAAGCCATTTCCGAAGTCCGTTTGCGTTTTTCCGTAGAAAAGTGCAACCGGATTGGACCTACGGCTTGTGTATTTGGCATGATCCGTTTGACCTACGGCTTGCCATCCGCGCTCTTGACATTGCCTAAAGACTACCTTATCATCTACGGATGGTTTCAGAAGGCATAGAAGCCATTTCCAAAGTCCGTTTGCGTTTTTCCGTAGAAAAAAGCAACCGGATTACCCACGGCTTGTGTATTTGGCGTTCTCTTATCCGTTTGACCTACGGCTTAAAATACGCGCTCTTGACATTTCCTAAAGACTACCTAATCATCTACGGATGGTTTCAGAAGGCATAGAAGCCATTTCCGAAGTCCGTTTGCGTTTTTCCGTAGAAAAATGCAACCGGATTTGGCCTACGGCTTGTGTATTTGGCGTTTTTTCTATCCGTTAGACCTACCGCTTGCCATACGCACTCTTGACATTTCCTAAAGACTACGTAATCGTCTATAGATGGTTTCAGAAGGCATAGAAGCCATTTCCGAAGTCCGTTTGCGTTTTCCGTAGAAAAACGCAACCGGATTTGACCTACGGCTTGTGTATTTGACGTTAATTCAAACCCATTGACCTACGGCTTGCCATATGCGCTATTGACATTGCCTAAAGACTACCTAATCGTCTACGGATGGTTTCAGAAGGCATAGAAGCCATTTTCGAAGTCTGTTTGCGTTTTTCTGTAGAAAAACGCAACCGGATTTGACCTACGGCTTGTGTATTTGGCGTTTCTTCTATCCGTTTGACTTACGGCTTGTCATACGCGCTCTTGACATTTGCTAAAGACTACCTAATCGTCTACGGATGGTTTCAAAAGGCATAGAAGCCATTTTCGAAGTCTGTTTACGTTTTTCCGTAGAAAAAAGTAACCGGATTTGACCTACGGCTTGTGTATTTGACGTTAATTGAAACCCATTGACCTACGGCTTGCCATACACGCTATTGACATTGCTTTAAGACTACCTAATGAACTACGGATGGTTTCAGCTAGTTGTTTTAGCTGCTTAGTCCACACCCAGCAGTTTAGGATTCCATAATATGTTATTTTGTCATTTTGTTATTCTAACCTAGTATCAGTCTACCACATTGTAACTTTCTGGTCTCATAGGTCCCTTTGGCCTTTTGAAGAGTTAACATAACATTTCATTTCATTTAATTTTTTACGCAAATCATATCTCTCTCTGTCTCTCTCTCTCTCTCTCTCTCTCTCTCTCTCTCTCTCTCTCTCTCTCTCTCGTTTTAATTTCCTACGCACATTTTTCTCTCTCTTTAATTTCCTACACGCACACACACTTCTCTCTCTCTTTCCTACACACACACACACCGCTCTCTATCTCTCTCTTTAATTTCCAACACGCACACACACTTCTCTCTTTCTCTCTCTCTCTCTCTCTCTCTCTCTCTCTCTCTCTTTCCTACACACACACACACACCGCTCTCTCTCTCTTTCTCGTTCCTACACACACACACACACACCGCTCTCTCTCTCTCTCTCTTTCCTACACAAACACACACACATACCGCTCTCTCTCTCTCTCTCTCTCTCTCTCTCTCTCTCTCTCTTTTTCCTACATATACACGCACACACACCGCTCTCTCTCTCTCTTTCTCTTTCCTACACACACACACACCGCTCTCTCTCTCTCTTTCCTACACAAACACACACACACTCCGCTCTCTCTCTCTCTCTCTCTCTTTCCTACATACACACACACACACACACACACACCGCTCTCTCTCTCTCTTTCCTACACACACACACACACAGGATGTGGGGGGAGAGAGAGAGAGAGAGAGAGAGAGAGAGAGAGGGGTTAGGGGGGGGGGGAAGAGTGCCATAATACCTCGCAGCAGGTTTCGGCCAAGATCTGAGAACGCGCGCGTTGAGGGAGAAAATGGCCCCTTTGCGCGGGTTTGGCTTTTATTCCCCCAAATTACTTCCGTCGATACCTGCATCGATATACGCGTGGGAAAAATGAGCTTTCGACGCGTATATCCACGGGTATATCGACGCCCATATCGACGCGTTATCGACGGACGGTAAGTACGTCAATATGAACGTGGAAAGGCACGGGCGTCGATATATAAAGCGTCGATAACTTTGGGTTATGTAGTAGTGTATCTTTGCTTTTTTGGGTGTCTCCTTAAAGGTTTTAGTTGGGTTAGAAATTGACCCGAAGTTTTGAAAGCCTGACTTGCTTGAAGAAGCTGATCCATGAGGGTTCTTTGATGTAGGGGCATATGTTGTCACACCTTTTGTGTTAATCGCTGGAAGGTCCACTTTGGCTTTACCTTTGTCTGCAAGATTTTCCATTGATTCTCGTGACTTTTGCAACTCTGAAACTAGCATTAACGGTACTCATATTTGGTGCTTGCTATCTCTTGAAAAGTAGAGTATCAACATTGTATCTTCTTTGTAGGCCTTGTGTTGGTCTAACCACTGATGTCCAAGGATGACATCTACAAGCATTTCTTTTTAAGGCTTTATTTGAAACTTTACATGCTCTTCATGTTGTTGGATACTAAGAGTATAAACCATTTCTTTTTTACTTTTAGCCTTACCCTTGATTTCTCTATTATCTGACTTGCCTTGAGTAATCTCTAGAATGCTATGGATGTTGTCTGCAACCATATTTCACTTTGCTTCTTTACTGAGTAGAGCACTGTATCTGACACTCAGTCCAATTGTATTATTGAGGACTATAGCTATTCTTGTTGTTGGTTCTATTGACTTTTTCCATGGTCTCATCTTGATCTAATTGTGTCTCTATGGAGGGTGGCTTGAGACTCTATTTTCCAATCTGACTTACATCGATAGACTATGTCTAGATTTGTAGACTTCCTATAGCTTCTTGGTTGTCTGCAACCCCATTCTTCTTAACTTCTGGCTTTGGTGGAATTATCTCCTCAATAGCTATCGTGGTTTCCCTTTGCTCTGTCATAAAATCTAATATCTAATATCTAACCAACCCAAATTATTTTCTCATATTAAATTGATCACTTAATGTGGGATAATAAAAGGGAACAAGGGTTAAGATATAGACATGTGCTTATAGATCTATCTCAACACGGGGCCAATGGTACAGGGGCCCAAATGAGAGATGGTCTATCAAAGAGCAAGGTTAACCAATGGAGCATAAGACCTTAGGGTTAGCTTCATTGAAGACCTCCAATAATGTGTGTAAAAGTCCTTTGATCTTAGGTAAGCTGGGACTAAGCTTGAGGGGGGAATCCGACCCAGCTCGAGGTGCTTGCCCTGCTTGTCATGCTTGATGACTAAGGTGCTTGAGGTCCTTGATGATTTAGGTGCTTGAGATGCTTGAGGTGCTTGACATGCTTGACATGCTTGATATGCTAGGGTTGCACTTGAGGTGAGAACCCAAACCAAGCTTAAAGTGCTTAAGGGCCAAGCTTGTGGTGGGAACTGGGCCTATGCATGAGGGGCTTGAGGTTTCAAAAGGTCAAGATTCAATCCTTACAAGGAATGGGCGAGCCATACAAGAGGGGGGGATGAGAGAGAACACCCACACACTCACACAAGGCATGTATGGTACGAAGAAAGAAAAAGGGACACTTGTCAAGTTCCTCCTCATGGTGTGCCTGAAGCCTATCAGTTGGCCACCACCCAAGGGGTCCAATGATAATTTAGGAGATTTAATTAATTGATTTTTCATCTATCAAGTCCTCTCTCTCAAAAGGGAAAGGGGGACAATTGTCCCAAGGATACCCTTGCTGCTTGTAATGCTTCCTCCTTGTGATTGGATAGGCCTGGAGGGGTCCAATGAGCTTCAAGCATGAGCTACAAGGGGGGGTCGACCCAAGAAAGCTGGGGGGTTTCTTAGGGGGTATACTCACCCACACACACACTCACAAACACTCTCATTGTGTGCTATGCAAAGTCCCGGGGGTGTTCATTATGTGTAAAACTACCATATCACGTGCGTTCAAGACATGTTTGTAAAACCCCTTATCTGTGAATTTTGTTCATAATATAATGTACCCTTTTCTTTTAAAATCTGTAAGTTTTTTCCAATTTTGAAAAAATAATGCCCTTATGTATATATATTTTTGTAAGTTTCGAGAACTTTAAATACCCTTCTTTTGAACTCATGTGATAGGTTACATTTTTATTAGGTGACCTCCCTGGGTGCAAAGTGCAAGAGCTCCCTCTCCTTCTCTAAGCAAGTATAGGTTGAGATCCTACACCAACACTCTTGTCTATGGAGTGAAAATCCAACCAAGAGCCATGCTTCAATGCTTAAGATTGCCATCTCCTTCTTCTTCGTCACTATGATATATATATATTCTAGCAAGAAGATTTATGATAAGCGAGGAACTAATTCTTTCTCCTATGAAATGTTTCTTCTTCCTCTTCCCTACCCTCATTTCCTGCTAGCTCTCTCCACCTTCAAAGGTGTTTGAGGTCTTGGGACTGAGGCTTGGGATAATTAAATCTTTCTTCAAGTCTATGTTATGCTTGTGATGAATGAAGCTTTCCATCTTCATTGCATCACCTAGGTCACAAGGAACACAAAGACTGTATTGTAACAAGTCTCTCTTAATGGGAGAAATCATAATACAAATGCCTATTGGAGGGGGGACTGGCTCCACATAAATCTGGTCCTCAACTGTTGTCATGTTCTCTAAATTCTCTCTCTTGCAAAAGTATTGTTCATGCCAAGTTAACTAATGATTATGTTTCTATCTTCAATTATATTCACCCGTTATGCTCACAAAGTCACTTCTCAAAATTACTCTCATTAATTTCTGCTACTCTCAAGTTAAATAGGCCAATTTCATTACATTGGTATCAGAGCATTTGGTCTCTCTTTTCTTGCTTAAGAAGAGAGGTCCTTAAGTAGCCTATAAATGGTTCATGTTGTTAATTATATTAGGGTAAGTGGAACTGGAAGCTATTATCGATTTTGTTGAGCCCACTATGTGAGATATGGTGCACACCTCGGGAGCTTTCGACTTAATAATGGAGTCTTTTTAGACTTGCCTAAGGCTTTACCATTATTGAGCCATAAGAAGTCCGAAAGGAGCTAGCCCTCAACAACTCTACTATGTTAGACCTACTCCTCTACTCTCTATAATTAACAACTTTGAGCCGTGGGTGTAGATACTTAAGAGAAGATTTTCAAAGACTAAGAGGAGTGGCAACTAAGGTTTTGCATTTCCAAAGCATACACTAAGTACATACATAAGTTTTGTTAACATGGCTGACAATAATCAAGAGAGTAGAATGAACATTGATATCTTTGATTTTGCACATGAAGGTGCTAATGATGATGCTCCCATGTTTGTGAACTATCTCATCACTAGGTTGCAGCAAGCTATGGGCAACCCTGCTTTGCAAGCCAAACTTACTCAACAACTTCGTGCTTATGGAATTTCCCTTCCTCTCCAAGAGGAGAGAGAGCTTAGGAGGCCTCTTCAAGAGACCCCCAACAGAAGACACCCTCCCATTTGAGAGGAGGAATCCAAAGAGCAAGAAAGCAATGAAATTTTAAGTTCCTCTAAAGATGTGGCCCCACGAAGACGGCGGTCTAGACGATCGCCCACTCCTCCCAAGAGGAAAAGATCAACACATAGTCCTTCTCCTCGTCACTTCGAAAGGGAAGAGAGGAAACAAAGGAAGAAAAGGGCTAGGAACAAGTCACCCTCTTCTCCTTCTTCTTCACCATCCTCCTCTTCCGACAAAAGCTATGGCTGAGAATACAAGAGGGAGGACATCGCAAATCATTTCCTGCATAGAAAAGGTCAAAAAAGCTAAAGAAGTTCAAGGAGGGAGGAAAGCGTATCTCTTTTATCACCTATGATGGCACCTTTGGTGCTACCGACAAAGTGTTGGCCTTCATCCAGAATTTTGATGAGGCCTTTGGAGACGAGGGAATCACAAAGTCCTCTTAGCTATGCCATGTAGCTATGCACTTCCAAAAATCCGCTCGTCAATGGTGGGCTAGACTTTGTGGCAATGGTGAAGCCCCAAAGACATGGAAAACTCTACGAGTTTCCATCATGAAGCAATTCCTTGCAAGCGATGCAAAGGACAAAGTGCTTATTGAATGGCGCAGCTTGAATCTTCTCTCTCATGAGTCTATCCACAAGTATGTAGACAAGTTTTGGGATTTACATCTCAAGGATATTGTCTTTCAAAAGATAGTCTTTGCCTAGCAAAGGCAACAATTTTGTGCGGGATTACCTGAAGAGATGACCGAATACATCAACTCTCAATGGCCTGGTACTATTAGCGAGGTAATCCATCACACCATGGTTTCTTCACGCATCAATTTTCATCAAGGGGCTAGACGTAATGTGAAGCCCATGGAAAAAAAGGACAAAAATGATGCAAAGGGGAAAACCAATGTTCAAAATTCTTTCCAAGGCACTTGCAACAATAACAATAACAATCGGTCCAATGAGAAGGGAGTTTATAAAGGTAAAAACAAACTCTCTCCTGAAGAGCTTGAAGATTTTTGCAAGGACCATAATTGTTTCAAGTGTGGGGAGCAAGGACATGGCTATCGTTCTTGCCCCAAGAAGAATACTTGCAATGAGACTCCCAGGGCTTCAACCATCGAAGCTCCAAAAGAGGATGCTCATTGCAAAGGATCATCACTTTCCTATGCTTGGGGAAAGGTAAGAGAGCATGATTCCTTCATCTTGTTTGACCCTGGCTCTACTCACAACTTCATATCTATGGAGTTGGCCACCAAGTTGGGCATTCAAGACTTTGAGATAGAAGATATGGTAAGACGCAGTTTTCAAGGGACAACAAGCCTCCATTACTCCCTTGATTGGGAAGTTGAGGCTTCATGTCCAAAGCTATGTCGACAAAGGAGACTTCTTCATCTCTCCTCTCCAACATGAGGATGTTATCCTAGGGGCGCCATGGTTGATCGCATGGCTGCCAGCATGAAGTTTCCTGAAAGGAGAATTTACTTCACCTACAGGGAAAAGAACATGTATATAGATGGTAGTGAGCGTGGTCACACTATTCCACTTGTAAATCCTCTTTCTTTTGATGAGTCAATGAAGAGCTCAGCTTCTGTGTACATGATTTTTGTTAAAGAGTCTCTAAAATATCCTAATGTTTCATCAAATGTAAATGGTAGGAATCAAGAAGAGTTAGGCTTGTCTAATTTTTTAAAAGGATTCCAAGATGTGTTCATCGATGATACTCACCTCCAAAATGAGGGGATGATGACCATCGCATTAAGTTCCTTCCAGGGAGCTCACCACCTAATAAGATTCCTTATCGAGTCTCACAAGCTCAACAAGAGGAGATCATGAAGCAAGTATATGAATTGGTAGACAAAGGGATGGTGAGGCTTAGTTCCATACCGTATGTGTGTGGACTATCAAGCACTGAGCCATATCACTATCAAAAACAAATCTCCCGTGCCTAGGGTAGAAGATCTGCTTGATAAGCTACAAGGATCCACCTACTTTAGTAGGATTGACCTTAAGAGTGGCTATCATCAAATAAGGATAATGGATGAAGATATCCTAAAGACCGCGTTTTGCACAACGTTTGGTCTTTATGAATATCTAGTCATGCCTTTTGGCTTGACTAATGCACTAGCTACATTCAATCATCTAATGGAGAAATTTGTTAGACCTTATCATAAATTCATTGGAGTGTTCTTTGATGATATCATTATCTACTCCAAGTATTTGGAGGAACATAAGCAATATCTTCAAGTGATTTTTCAAGCATTGAGGGAGAATAAGCTTTTTCTCAACCAAAAGAAAAGTGAATTTTTCCTTCAAGAGATTCAATACCTAGGTCATATTATCTCTCAAGATGGTATCCGTATGGATCCATCAAAGTTAGAGGTAATAAAAGCATGGCCTAACCCAAGGAATTTACATGAGCTTAGAAGATTTATTGGTATGTGCGCATACTATAGATGCTTCATAGCAAAATTCTCTCAAGCAGCACGACCACTACACGAACTAACTAAGAAGGACGTTAAGTATGTATGAACTGCTAAGGAGCAAAATGCTTTTGATAAGCTCAAAGATAAGCTTACTTCCCAACCAGTCCTCATGCTTCCGGATCTCTCAAAGCCATTTGAGGTCCAATGTGATGCTTGTGGTGATTGCCTTGGAGCAGTTTTGCTTCAAGAAGGGCATGCCATAGCATATGAGAGTTGAAGGCTCAATACTGATAAACAAGTCTTAGGCATTTATGAGAAAGAGCTTTTAGCTGTTCTACATGCCCTAGACACATGGAAGCACTACTTATTGGGGACTCCTTTCATTCTACAAACCAATCACCAAAGTCTCAAGTATTTCATGACGCAAATCAAGCTTTCCGACAAACAAATGAGGTGGGTAAATTTTCTTTCGCAATTTAATTTTTATATTGCTCACATTTATGGTAAGCACAATCAAGTGGCCGATGCACTTTTATGACGATCGAAAGTTAATGCGGTGTCTATAGCTACTCACAATGATCTATCTTCTATGATAGATTAGTATGCTACTAACCTTGACTTTAGAGACATAATGTCATCCCTTGCTTTGGGGAAGAAAGAGGAACCATTCACCTTGCAGGATGGTTATCTTCTCTACGGAAATAGGCTATGTGTTACCCATTTCCTTCGTGAGAAAGTCATGTATGAATCCCATGCTCCTCCATATGCGGGACATAGAGGTATTCAACCTACTCTCTAAGGAGTAAAGACGTACTTCTATTGGCCTACCATTAAAATGGACATACAAGAGTATGTTTCAAAATCTGTCGTATGCCAAAATACCCAGTATGATAGAGGGAAGCAACCTGGATGTTGGCAGATATGCCACGACGGATGTCAGCACAGCGAGAACTCACCTAACAAGATTTGTCAGCTAAGGACGAAGCTCGACGCGCAGGCGTGTGGAAGCAAGCATAGGCTGTCAACCTACACTCGACCGACTCTCGACTACTTCCTACAGAGGTATCTACCCAATGTCTAAGCTACAGCCTTCAGGAGTGCATAAGAAGAGATTTCCTACAACGCTTTCAAGAGCCAAATACCCATCAAACGTTCTCAAAACGCCATAGAACTTGAAGGAGACCCTATGAACACCAATAGGTCGCTCTCCCTAAGGTCCATGAACCAAAATCCCAACCCTAAATACCTAGTGCAAAATCACGTAGGATGTCTGGTCGAAATTTGCAGGCCGTTGTTTCCAAAAATTAAAGTGCCTAATGTGTAGCTCTACTCAATGCAAACACGTGGATATGTTGAAATGCGAAAACAAACAACGTATGCTCATCGAATCACCAGATGTAGCTCGTGGGTCGAGTTTGCAAAACCAGACCGTACACCCGCAATGTAGGTATTGGCGCATAGCTCTCGTCAGGGGAAACACGTTGCACTTCTTCGCACTCAATTCCGACCACCGGTGTGCGCGTAGCGTCAAGATGAAACTCTCACACTCTCTCGTACACACTACGCTCACTCACAGACAGAACTCTTTTTAAAAATGACAAAGGTTTTTTTCATTAAGGTCAAAAGTGGTATAAATACCTTACAATCTCAAACCCTAGTGTTCCAATTTAACCATCTACTCAATCTAAATGTCAAAAATGGGATACAATCTGGAAGCTTCTGCAAGCCCTACTATTCACAAAGGTGAAATGTCGGGTTTTCTCAATCAAAGAATAATTACAAAAAATAATATTCCGCCGAGCAATCTTTCTCTGTAGGGTGTGTCCAACTGCTAACACTCCCCACCTCCTTGTTCACATCGTCCCCGACATGGCAGTAGAGCTGCTTCTTCAGTGTAGGCTTTCGTGCATCTTTAGAAGAGACTCATATCACGCATGCTGGGCTAGTAACGTCGGGCCGAATATATCTGTGTTGATGGTAAAGAAGCCAGTGTAGAAGGCTTCTTCAAAGGCCTGGAGGTGATAAGAAGGCAAAAACATAATTCTTTGATACAATGCATGTATCACCTCGTGAGAAGTCTGAGCAGACAGATCGTATGCACATCTGTATGTATCTTGAGAGAAAAAGATATTGTCTATCGCCTGGCCTAGTTTGAAGGTTTCGAAGACTGCCAAAAGGGTTTTACATATTTTTCTCAGCATGATGCAGGATGGGTCACGCGAGCCAGTGAACAATTTGATGGTGCTCGTTAGGGTTTTCACCATGTATTGCTCACTCATTCTCTCGCCTGCCTTCAAGCCTCGCAGCTTCGGGTAATTGAGCCAAGTGGGTTGGCTTCTCTGCAACAGTTCTTGGGCCTTCCATGTCTGCATCCTTGGTAGAGGGCAGAAACTGAGGTTGTCTCTGATCACTTTAGGTGCCTCTACCAGATGGACTAAATATTGCGGATATTTTGTGAGACATGCCTTTCTCCACCTGGGCTGAGAATCCACTATCAGCTTGACTCCTTCAGGTTTGGAGATATCTGCTTTTTACAATGGCACTGTTGGCTCCTCTTTTATCCGTTTATTGATAGTAGCAGCTTCGTACTTTAGTAGAGGATATGGGAGAGAAGGCTGTAGCCATTCACACCGAAGGATACTGGCATCTATCTTATGAATGGTCATATATTTAAACACCCTCTGGTCCCACTCCAATGCTTCTCTGGCTGTGCCGTTTACTGTCACTTCTATGGCCTTTTGTAGCTTTTCTTCTTCTTCTTGTGTCAGATCTTGGGGCTCTTGTGAGGGTCCCACCAGGATATCCTCTTGCATGGTGATGTCCACTGGATCCGACACATTTTCTATGTCAATGCTCTCCATTGTTGCTAGCCCAGTGCTAAACTGTTGCTCTTTAGTTTGCTGCTGGCCTTTCAGCTCATCTATCTGCTATTGAAATGCCCTCTTTTCTTCTTTCGCTTGATCTCCCATGTTCACTAGGAGGTCGTTCAGATCGGCATTGATTTTCTCCGCCTCCTCGAGCTTTCTCTTGATGTCTTCGTTTTCTGCTTTCCATCTCTGAAACTCCTCGTCCATCTTTCTTTTTACGGCTTCTAGTTCATTCTTCATGGCCTCGTTCTCTTCTTCGAAGTGGTTTTGCATTACCAGAGACCCCTCGGCCAGCATCAGCCTTCGCCTCTTCTCCAGTGTTAACTCCTTTTGGAGTTCCTTCATTTGTTCTTCATACAATTCAGTCTCTGAAGTTGTGCCAGTCGAGCTACCAGCTCGGACTCTGGCCGGAGATGCTCTTAGCCTTTGGATGGTCTGATCTTTTACTTTCATATGATCTTTCAGCTCGATCACTTCATCCTGGCTTGCCTCATGCTCTATCTCGGCCTTTTCCTTGGCATTTCTCAGTGTTTCCACCTCTTTGGACTCTTCAACAAGTTGTAGAGTCAGGTTGTCACTTTCTCTCTCTGCATCTGTCAATGACTTGCTGAGTTTCTTGTATTCTTCCTTTGCTCTTTGGAGTTTGTGTTTGGCTGTTTAATTTTGTCGTTCCATCTCTTGGCATCTTTGTAATGCCTTGTCTAGACTGGCTTGCAGCTCTGTTTGTTTCTCTATATGCTCTTGGCCTTGTTTTTGTAGTGAGTCGACTTCAGCCTTGATCTGAACTTCATTGGTTTTGAGATTATCAATCTCACTCTCCGTGGCCATTGATCTTGCTCTGAGCCCGGTTAGCTTTTGCATCACCACATCCCAATCATTGGTTGGTGGCTGTAGGTCGACTGTATCGGTGGCCATCTCTTTCAATTCCACTAACCGAAGGCTCTGCATATGTTACGTGGGCCTTGTGCTTTTCAACTCAAAGGCCACAGTAGCTGCCTCTTCTCGAGAGTAACCATCAGCTAGTAGATCAAGAAATATTCTGAAATTATTTTCTTCTAGATCCAACTTCTCCTCTTTTGGTTCAACTTCTTCTTCCTGCTCTTCCTCTTGGCTCTTCTCTTGCTTGGACTCTTCCTGTTCATCCATTCTATTCAGCTCCTCCTTTTGTTGGGTTTGTGGAGGGCTAAGAGGAGGTGGTGATGGGGGTGTGCTGGACTCCCTGCTTGATGGTGGAGTTGCTGGCTTCTTCTTGAAATCTTGATCTGCCTTGGTTTTTCTTTCTCTTTCTTGGCCTTCCTACTCTTCTAGCAGCTGTCATCGTACTTTGTCCACTTCTTCTTCTATAAAAGGGACATTCGGGATATTTTCATTGTAGCATCAAAATCTCAAAGTTTTTGATGTAGTCTGCACCCTTCGAGATGATCCCGACATGGCTTCTAGGGATGGCTTCCACAACTTGTTTAGATCTCCCTTGAGTGCTCTTTCGGCTATGAAGCTTTCCATTAGCCTTTCTAGCCGCGCCGCTTTTTGTGACTTGGTCTCTTTGATTGGCACTTGTAGACTTTCTTTCTTTCCTTTCTTCGACTCTGGCGGCTCTTCTAGCATGGTCTCTAACCGGTGCTTCAACCGTGTGGCTACTCGGGGTGCCCTGGGAGGTTCTTCTTCTTTATCTTCCTTTAGCTTTAGCCAATCATTCTGTGAGGGAGGTTCAGGCAAGTTTCCCTTGGCATGCAGTGCTCCATGACCACTTTCGTTATCAGCTCACCAGGTACAATATAGGTGGGATTTTTTGTTCCCCATCTTTACCAGGTTGTCATGGATGTAAGCATCATAATTTATCACTTTTGGCTTGATCTTCTACATTTCCCAGGTGAAGGTGGTAGCAATGGCTCCAAGTGGCATCCTGTACTTTTGTGGCCGCTTTGTACACATGTGGAAGTATTGGTTGTAGAGTTGGCTCATGATAGCCACTTTTGGGTTTGGAATATCTTCAAATGTGTAGTTGTTCTTCTTTTTTGAGTAGACCTTGACTTCATCTCTCCTCTTTGTCACACCATCTCCTATGTTTGAGATGTCAAGTGCGGCCACCACCCTCTCTGTGATGACAATCATGGTATCTGGCTTGCCTTGCAGATCAGTGACTCGGGCCACTCCATCTTCCTTGATAGTGGTTACAAATTCCCACACTCTTTTGATGTCAATCCCTGCTGGCAGATCTTCAAAGTAGTTGTGTAGATCTAGCTTCCCCAGGTAATCCCCCATCTTGCTTCTGACAAATTCATTGAGCTCCGTGGTATCATGGGTAGCTCCACTTTATTTCCCTCAGGATCTTTGAATACTCCTTGGTAGATTCTCAAATCATTAGACTCTAGCAAATAATCTTGAATCCATGTGCTTGTGGGCTTCAAAGTTCCTTCTGGGATCACAAACGGCTCCACTACTTCCAAGTAGTCTTTTATAGTCATCCTTTTCTTCTTTGCAAGTGATTTTGCGGCTGCCATGGATCCTGTTGCACTCAGTAGTCCAAAGTTAGCGTTTTTTCCATATTAGCTGATAAACTGAGTTCTAACTTCCCAAATGACTTGAAAATTGAAAATAAAACTTAAAAGGAACTAGGGAAACTTCCATTTGCCCACAGTAGCTTTCTGGCAAAAAATTATCATTTAGACATCCTACGCGTAGGATGTCTACCTTGCCTGTTTTTGGTGAAACTTGCTAGGCTGGTGGCCCTTGACATGTGCAACATGGCTATGTGATTGAAATTGGGTTTGGGTATCAAAAAGTGCATTTTTGGGCAGATTTAGGCTTTAGGCTCACAAATTGGATAGGATGTCCTCAGCAGGTGGAAAATGATATTCAAATGGGTTGAAATTTGATATACAGGCTTCTTGCACCCTGTTAATGGCTCCCATGAGGTCAGATCCTGCATAGTAGGTCAAAATCACACTGGAGACATCCTACGTGTAGGATGTCTTTTTCATCAAAATGAATTGAAGTTGGTTCTCGGGTTAGCTCTTGGCATGTGGAACATGGCCCTGCTCTTGGATTTTGATTTGGACAAGAATTGGTGTTGGTAAGAGCATGTGCAGTGTTTTTAGGCTCAAAAAGTGCATCTTGGAGGTGTTGGGGGCCAAATGTGATGAGAATGGCTTGAAACTTGATATATGAGCCTATGAAGGTGTTATAAAGAGATCTGGAACTCAAAAATGCCAGCTGGGGCCCAAATTGGTCATTTAGACATCCTACGTGTAGGATGTCTTTTTCATCATTTTCCACATATGACCCCACATATAGCTTGGCAATGAGCTCATGCATATATTGTGCAAGTTTCATGTGATTTGGACTAGTTTTGGTAGGTCTATGGCCCATTATTTCCTCTAAGCTCTGACTTTGCGTTTTTTGGTGCACATGAGGTCAATTTTTGTCCAAATGTGATGAAACTTGGTGGCTAGCATGTTCAGGCTATCCTTTAGTCACTGATTATCCCCATATTTTTTGTTTTTCATTACGACCGTATTTCACCTGCTTTTTGTATTTTTGAAGTTTTTTTGTCGATAATTAGTAAAATTAAAAAGAAAATAGCAAATTAAACCCAGAAAATCTCCAAAAATCATAATAACTCAAAACATCCCCGCAAAACACTATATACACTCACATGCAATTTTTATGGCTGGATTTCTTCGTTTTACCTATAGTTTACCCGAAAAATGACTATTTTTACCTATATACACACACCTAGGGGCTTGATTTAGCGTTTGGCCCAATATACTTGTCTATTGATACAGTATAAGGACATATGTACTTAGGTTAGTCCAAAAAATTTCACAATCAAACGACAACCCTTAAACATAGTCGAAAAACATGCCCTTTTTTGCTCTTTTTACCATTGGGTCCGCATTTAAGAATGCCTCCCCCCCTCCTAGCCGGAATCCTCCCAGACAACAAGGTATCACCTCAGAGTATGTGCCGTGCATGGGTTAAAAATTGTGTTAATGCTTGGCCGTGTAATGTGGCCCTATAGGATGCATACTCGGTCAATGCATGGAAAAATTAATGCTATGCAAGAGGAGGGTATAAGCAAGATGCTTATTGGCATTTGACATTGAGGTTTCCTTGTTGTTGTTGATTTGGTCGGCAGATTTTCTTTGCAAGTAAAAGTTGTAACTCTACCGCTCTTTGGTTGATCGTCTTTCTTGCAAAAGTTGCTTGGTTTGCCACTACTGTCGAAATGGCCATGGTTATCTCCTTGGAGAGACTTGTCATGGAGGAGTTGGCCGTAGTCTTTGTCTCTTTTGCTTTCCATTTGTAGCTTTGTTTTGGAGGTCTTTGTAGGTTTATTGCTACTTCCGCGGTTGTCATTGTTGTGCTGCCAATTGGCACCCACATTGATCGGTTTGCCGGTTTCATATGTAGTGTGTGTCTGCATGCTGATCTTGTTTGTACTAAAGGGAGTTCCTGTTGCTTTGGTTTCGGGATCCAAATGTGAGTCACATTTAAGTTGTTACTGAGCATTCTCTTTGGGATCCATATCTTTTTTATTCCCTTGTTTTTTGGTTTAACTGTGTGCTTTTGTTGACTTCTTCTGTTGTATTGTGGTTTGTCTGCCATGTCACCTCTATCCTTCCGCACCCATACTTGTTTGTCGCGTGTTGCTAACCTTGATCTTGGTACTACGGTCTATGTAGTTTTATGTTTGTAGTGAACATGGTTGGCAATTCCCTGTTTGTTCGCCATGGGTATCATGTTGTTATTTAGTGGCACCCATCCTTTTGGTTCTTTATCTAGTGATTGCATTGCTTCCATCTAATTCTTCTGGGGTTGCTGAGCAAAGTCTACCACTTGTTGTTCTTGTGCATGCTGAATTACTACATCCGCATTCCAATCTATCTGCACATTATACTCTTTTTGCCAAGGTTGTCCAAACAACATGGGGTGTTGTGTGCTCTCATCCTCAACCACATAAAACTTGTGTGGATAAATATATTGATGTATTTGTACATGCAATATAGTCCAGCCCAATGTTTTCATTCAATGTGATGTACTACTTTCCAGCACTTGTGGAGTAGGATGTAGTTGACCTTTGGGCTTGAGCTGTTTGTATAATCTGTAAGAGATTAGATTTTCTTGAGCTCCAGAATCAAGCAATGCCGTCGATTCAACTTGATTGCTACCCACTTTGACTGCAATTATTGGCTCCACTGTGTCTTCATCAAAATTCGTTAGTTGAATAGCATTTATTTGCAACGGTGATCCACATTGTTGTTGTTGTCGTAGAAACCTTCTTTTTGCAATGCGTTCTTTTGCTTCTGCTTGGGCCTCTTCTTGTATCCTCTGTTTCTCCTTCATCCGTTGTTTTTCTTGATGTATTTGTTGAAGCATATCCTGTGTTAGTGGTAAATGATATTTTTTTAATCGACACCAACTAATCCAATTTGGCATTTCTTCCCCTGCTAATGTAGCAAGCTTGACAGCTCCACTTTGTAATAAGTCACGAACCACAAAGGGTCCCATCCCTCGCTTTTTAAGTTTCTTAGCATGTTGCTTCAAGGTATAAACAAGTACATAATCACCTGTTTTGAATTCTTTCGTGCTCACATGCTTGTCAAAAAACTCTTTTTGTCTTCTCTTTTTAGCATAGATCGTAGCTACAGCTCTCAAGCAAAGTTCATCTAGCTTTTCAAGATCATCTATTCTTGAAGAGAGCTCATACCCTATCCATTCTAAGCTTTTCACTACTTGTAGAGTCGGAACTAAAAACTCTATGGGTAATATAGCGTTTAGACCAAACAACATGTTGTACGGTGTTGTTCCTATTGATGTTTTGTAAGTTACCTTGTATGCCCATAGTGTTGGGTGTAACTGCTGATCCCAGTCTATCCTTGAATCTGATACAATTTAAGTCAGAATAGTGCATAGTGTTTTATTTGTAGCCTCAGCTTGTCCATTTGCCTGTGGATGATATGGAGTATATTTTCTATGTATGACCATGAATTCCTCTAGCACATATTCAATGGATTCATTAAGAAAATGTGCCCCTCGACCACTGAAAATTTCTATTGGTAATCCGTTTCATACAAAGACATTCTCGTACAAAAATTGTACAGTGGTTCTTGCGTCTGCTTTTTGTGTTGCCTTGGCTTCCGCCCATTTTGTGAGATAGTCCGTAGCCACAATGATATATTGGGTATGGGTGCGATATGCAGGGGGTGAAATAGGTCCAACAAAATCAATGTCCCATTTTGCAAACTCCCTTGCTCCCATCATTAGCCGTAGTGGCATCTCATCTCTCTTTATCAGCACCTTGGTGCGCTGACATGCATCACAACGCTTTACAAACTCCTCAACATCCATATGCAATGTAGGTCACCTTATTCCTGCGGTTAAGAAAATTTTGGCCGTCTTATCACCTAAAAAATGGCCTCCACCTATATCTCCATGTGCGTGTTCTAGAATCAACAGGTATTCACTTTCACTTGCACAGATTCTAAGTTGATTTTCCTTTCCTCACTTATAGATTTGATTCCCAATTAAATTAAAGTCGCGAGTCTCCAGCTCTATAGCTCTTTTCCGTGCTTTTGTTATGTTTTCAAGAGATGTCCTTGTTGTTAAGAAATCAATGATATATTGACTCCATGCAGGTGCAATGTTTACCTGAAACAATGTCGCTTGATCCACTGGTCGTTTGGCACTATGAGGGCCATGCCCGGGAACCACCGAATGTACCATCTCCACATGGATACACCGTGATCTCCGACATCCCTCCCGCTTGAGATCGACACCAAGACATGACTCCTCCTGCTCTTCAATGCCAACTCAACGGGGCGATAACATTCAATTTCTCTCATATGGATCCCTTAGCCCCGAAGAACCTTGCTTACCGATCAATCTTATCAATCGAAGTCATCAGACTAACGTGGAACTCAACCTCCCAGGGTCAACTGGGGGAGTTCTCTAATTCACCCTTGGTTCAAGGTCATTGACGCTTTTTTCCCGGTTAGGACCAAGCACAGCCGTCAATGCGTTCCCCCAAGGTGAGTGTATTATAATCTTCATGAATCCCTCGATCCCAAGTTGTTCCCCGCTCCGTACATCGGGGAACAATCCCTTTTCCCCCTGCTTTGAACTTAATTGCTAAGACAACATAAAATTGAGTCAAACTTTCCGGCCAACAATTAACCCTCCGGAATCTGCCCACCCACCGAACCGTTTGATAAATGCACCTTCAGAAGGTAGTACTATGATACTAGAAGATAGTATTCCAATCATGGTGAACCAAGAATACATTTCAAGAATTTGAAAGCAGCATGCAAACTGTTGCATACCCTTGCAAATGTGCATTTATCAGGTCGTTCCCACCTTTTCCTTCATAGAATATTTTTACTTCCTTTTTCCTTTAATATTAGTAAGATTATCTAGTTATCTTTCAAGCAATCACATATACTTCTCCAGGCATATCCTGATCCTCATCCCAGGACTCGGGTATCCTGTCTCCTCAGCCATATGAGAAAGCGACACCTTTACACAGATTCTAGTTCTCATTTTTCTTTATCTTGTGTGGGAAAGGCTTCAAAAATAATCTACTTTAGGTTCCTTTTAAATCAATAATCCCAAGAAGAAGAGCAAAGGTCCCCCGACTGATGAGGACAATTGCAAAATAGCCCATTTAGGTTCCTAGCCTTTCCAAGGTTCCTTTTTCCCAAACAATTTGAAGAGTTCCTTAATTAAATCACATCTTCCTCCCTTATCATGATCCCTCCGTGGATTTTTTTCCTTCCTCCTTTTCCCGCCAGCATCAGGCCTACCCGGACTAGGCCGATTTTCAGACGCATACGCGGGTCACATCTACCCAACTGGGACACACTCCCATTCAATCCCATTTCTAGGGCAATGAATGAACCCTAAGCTCAAGCATAGACCAATGGTTATCAGCCCTAGCCAAAAAGGACCATCCTCCGTTGTATCCCACAGGTAAACACCTATGCCGGCCTTTTTCCAAACATGAAGACAAGTTCACACCTAAATCGCTATGTTATGATAGGGCTATCCACGTCACTCTTCTCGGTAAAGTTTTTAATCCTAGTTTAAATTTTTTTAATTAACCTCCTTGAGTTATAAACCCTTAATTCCTAATTCCTTTTAATTTTCTATTCAAACAAGACCTTAAGAAAACAACTAATCTCATGGAAGTTTAAGGTTTTGTCTCCATGTAAGTTTCAAGTTATCCCCGACTTTGATGAATCCCATTTTGGTCCCTTTTTATCATTTGCAATCCATGGGGCAACTCCATGGAAGCAATGGGAGTTTTATGTTCAAGCAACACGGTCACGACATCCATGAAGCTATCCCCTTACTCCCCCCTTCGAATTTGCAAAACAAACTTGAAATGGACAATGCATATGCTTTCTATAATGATTTTTTGCTTTGGTGTGATCTATGCGTGATACACACAAAAAATTCGAGATGCACCAACTTACAACTTAGGAAATTAATCAAAACTTCCTTTGAGTGCTTATGCAAAAGTAAAACCCTTCTATGCATGGTAGTGTAAAATGGCAAATTTCCTATGAGTGGACTTACTAGTGTATCGTAAAATATGCATGTAATAGTGTATGAATGATTAACAAATTATTCTTTAGAAAGGGATTTAGCGTACCTTTAATACCGTGGAGAGGATTAATCAAGAGGCTTAAGGTTTCGAAACCTTACTGTGTAGATAGTAGAGTCTTCTCCTTGCTTTGGACGAGTAACGGCAAGTATATTGACGTGGCCGGATCTTTTTCGCTCGCCTTTGCTTTAAAACCTCCAATTTGGTTATGGGAATAGAAGGAGATTAAGAAAACTTCAAGCTATGGAAAGCTTGTACGTTAAGAGAGAGAAGGTGAAGAGAATAATGGTAATCTAGATTATGGTTATGGCTTCTCTTGAGGAGAGAAGTGTGTGTAGGTGTGTATGAAGAAGGATTAGCATTGGTTTTTCATGGCTCACTATCAAGCTTGCACTATCAAAATGTGTAGAGAAATGAAGTGAAGTGAAGCGTAGCGAAATGTAGCGAAGTAAAGCGAAGAAGTGTTTAATGAGTAGGGAAGGCCTCCTTTTAAGGTTAATTTGATAAGGCCTTTAACTTATCGTGACAAGTTACTTTACATATTTTGATAGGCTTTCTTCCTTCTCAAAGCTTCTCCAACAATCTACTTATGCAAGAAGCTAATTTCCTACAAGTGGCTTATGCATGAAGCTACTTTTCCTACAAGTGGCTTCTTCAACAAGCTACTTTCAACTAGTGGATTTGTTTTTTCAACAAGTTACTTTTTCACCTTACCCTATTCTTTCTTTGCTTTCTTATGCACATTTATATTTTCTTGAGATAAAACTAATATCCCATGCATAGGTATATCCACGTTCCCACGGTGATAACCGAAAGTGTCTCATGGATAGCTTTGCATTGATTATATCCATGTTCCCATGGTTAAAACCGAAAGCATCTCGTGGGTAGCTAGGGTGCTTTATTCGATTGTATTTGAAAAGTTGACGCTTAGATACTTCTGCAAGAGTAAGGCTAAGAGGAGGACCTTACAAACTCCCGAACAAAAAGCAAGAGCTGTCTTCAGCTCGAAATAAATAAGGAAGCTGGGAAATCTTCTTCCGCACGTTACACTTTCAACTTCTGGGTAACGCTAATTTACCCTTCCTTGGCTGGCTAGCCTATAGAAGGTGCACTATATTTTCATTTCTTCCAGTATTATTTCTTTTATCTTTCACTTTTCTTTCCATCCCTTGTCAAAATTCCTCAAGCTTGTCTCTTTACTCATTGTCTTACGTTATGGATCGGTGGCAAGAGTTAATTTTATTTGTAGCCATTCTTCATCTACAACAAACAAGTGAATCCGTGAGGAGAGATTTTGTGGAGCGATATGGGCGCCTGCTATTTCCTCACTTGGGAACTTCAGCAGCTCAAACCAAATGGCGGACATTTCAAAGTGTAACAAGGGTGACCCTTTGGGGTTGGGATCACTTTCGTAATAATGTCCGTTTGGCTATGGTTATTGAAGCTATGGGTTTGGGTCCTCGGTATTACTGCGTGATGAGGTCAATGCATCGAGGTTTTTCAGAACGGGTCTTTTTTCTTACTCAATTCCTCCCTCATTAAAAGATATATATTTACCCTCATTTTTGTTTACCACTTAGAGGGCCCTTTAACTTCACACCTCATACTAGAGAGATTAGTGCAATAATTTCAGAGCGAATCTTTCCAATTGATGAGAGGCCTAATATGTGCCCTCCTTGTGATAGTTTCTTTTGTGATCATGTAATGGATGGGCTTATCAACCTCTAGAAAATGTATCTTTGTTATATCCCTTAACAAGCTCATCATGTTCTAAGATCTTGGTGCCTGTCTTAAGTCCTTCTTTCTCTTATTTATCTTGATGGATATAATGAAATTGGTCATGAGTTCTTATATCTTGTATTTGATAGAGTCCTTGAGAGGATTTCAAACTTAGCTAAATCTATTTATTGATTTTGTAATTCCATACACAAATCCAAGTCACAAGATGTAAAGGAAAACGCTAATCTCGTTATTATTTAGCAAAAGATCAATTACAAAAGTTCAGTAAGAGAGAACTTGGATTTTGTAGTTACATGGGTTAGCATGGTTTAGTTTGAGTACAAAAAAGAGAAGAATCCTTATAATAAAGATGAGGAAACTGAGAAGTAAGGCGTTCCTAATCTTCCCAAGAGGCATCTTCAATGGGGTAGCCCTTCCACTGGACTAAAGCCTCCCGAATTGTTCGATGTCGTAGCTTCCGCTCCTTCATGTTCAAAATTTGTTCTGGCTCCATCTGGAATTCTTCATGTGTGATAAGAATAGTATCTTCGTCATTTAGGATGTGAAGGGGGTCTGCAACATATCTTTTTAGCAAGCTGACATGAAAAACATTGTGCACATGCAAGTGAGGGGGTAAAGCGAGTTCGTAAGATTGGTCCCCTATCCTTCTCAAAATCTCAAAGGGTCCACAATATCTATATGCTAACTTCTTGTATTTTCCCGATTTGAGTGAACTTCTCTTTGGCTTGAACCTAAGGAAAACTCTATCTCCTGCCTTAAAAATCCGGGGGGATCTATGTAAATCGGCATAACTCTTTTGCCTCTTACTTGTTCTCTTAAGGTTCTCCCTTATTATTTTGATTTGACGATCCATTTCTTCAAGTGTATTCTTTGTTGTAGGTACTGGGAGACTTGGGTCGGCCATTCTGAGTGGAATGATACAATCTTGTCCATAAATATCTTTGAATGGTGACATTCCTAGGCTTCTATGGTAGGAAGAATTATAAGCAAATTCCACTAAGGGTAAAAACTTGATCCAAAGATGAGGTTACTGGCTGCAGTATGATCTCAAAATATCTTCTATGACTTGATTAACTCTTTTAGTTTGTCCATCTGTCTCTGGATGATAGGCTGAACTTAAGTTTAATTGAGTGCCTAAGGATTGGAACATGGCCTTCCAAAACTTAGAGGTAAACTTGGCATCACGATCACTGATTATCCTGGCAGGTATTCCATGTAATCTGACAATTTATTTTACAAAAAATTGAGCAATATCTTTTGCAAAGGCAGTGGTTTTGACTGGGACAAGGTGAGCTACTTTGGTGAGTTTATCCACCACCACAAAAATTGAATCAAAATTTCCAGCAGTCTTGGGTAACCCTGTTACAAAATCCAAACTGATTCATTGTAGGTATATCCAATGGTTGTAGCTTTCCAGGAATCTTAACTCTTTCAGACTTCACCTTTTGGAATACCAAACACTTCTTAACATACTCTAAGGTATCCTTTTTCATCTTAGGCCGGTAGAAATTCTGTTTAAGAGAGGCAAACATTTTGTGATAACCTGGGTGAGCTGCAAGGGGAGTTTCATGAGCTTCCTTTAAAATTTGCATCCTTAAGCATGTAGGTATGCACAATCTATTCTTGAAGAATAAGAGTCCATCTTGAATAGAGTAGCCTTCCAGATATCTTTTCTGAACCTGAGCTTGGATTTCTTGGACCAAATTGCTCATCAGTATGGAGGGCGTTTTGAACTTCTTCGGGTAGAGTTGAATGGACTAGCGTAATGGCAAGGGCCACTACTCGTTGGCTTAGAGCATCGGCAGCTTGATTTTCCTTGCCTGGTCTAAATTTGATCTCAAAAGTGAGCTCTTGTAGGAATTCAACCCATCGCCTTTGTCACATATTAAGATCTGGTTGGGTAAAAATCCACTTGAGACTTTTGTCGTCAGTAACAAGTTCAAACATGTGACCTAGAAGATAGTGTCTCCACTTGAGCGCATGAACCACAGCCAGTAGCTCGAGGTCATGGGTGGGATAATTCTTCTCATGAACCCTGAGCTGTCGTGATTCGTAAGCTATGGGATGGCCTTCTTGCTGTAGGATTCCACCTATACCCTGTATGCAAGCATCCACTATCACCTCAAAGGTTTTTTGAAAATCTGGAAGTTTGAGAACAGGTTCACTGGCCAAAATCTCCTTTAGTTTGTTGAAGGCTTTATCCCTCTTTTCTGACCAGATAAAGGGTTCCTCCTTCTTAGTGAGTTCAGTGAGAGGGCGTGCGATGAGAGCATAGTTTTTAATAAATACTCTACACCATCATGTGAGGCCAAGAAATCCCCATACTTCTGAAACAGTCTTGGGAATGGGCCACTGAAATACAGCTTCCACCTTAGCTGGGTTGGGAGAAAGACCATCCTTTGAAACTATGTATCCCAAATAGGCAACCTTCTCTACAAAGAAAGAGCATTTGCTACGCTTGGCGTAGAGTTGGGCTTTTCTGAGAATCTCCAAGACATGGCGTACATGTCTTTGAATATATAAGGATGTCATCAAAGAAGACTAGAACAAAATCATCTAACTCTGTCCTGAAGAGGTCGGTCATGAGATGGTTAAATGTGGCAGGGGCATTAGTTAGGCCAAAAGGCATGACAATGAACTCATAATGCCCAAACCTTGTGTTAAAAGCTGTTTTTGGAATATCCTCCCTTTTTATCCCAACTTGGTAATAGCTTGACCTGAGATCAATCTTGGTGAAAAATTTGGAACCACCGAGTCGATCAAGCAGCTCATCTATGCGAGGCAAGGGATACTTGTTCTTGATAGTGCACTGATTTAGGCCTCGAAAATCTATGCAAAGTCTGAACGTTCCATCTTTCTTCTTTTGGAAGAGTACAGGAGCACCCCAAGGAGAGACACTGGGTTTGATGAAACCTTGTTCCAAAAGCTGAGTCAACAGATTCTTTAGCTCTATGGATTCGGAAGGTGACATCTTGTAGGGAGTACTTGCTATTGGTTGGACATTCCTGGTTGGGCACCAGGAATGAGCTCGATCTCGTGTACTAATTCCCTAGGTGGTGAAAGAGTTGTCAATTCATCTGGGAAAATATTTTGATATTCATTTAGCCATTCAGGCTCTGATTCTTCTAATTTGGTCTCTAGTTTATTGAGCCTTATAACAAAAATTGACAATCCTTTCTTTAACCCCTTAACCAAATGACTGGCTTTGACCACTTTCAAGGGAGCTTTCCCTGTTCTGCCTTGCACTAAGACTTGTTCACCCTTTGAGTTTGAAAAAGAGATGCTTCCTTCACTGCAATGGATGTTGGCTTTATTTTTTCTCAGCCAATCCATCCCTAAGATTCCTTCAAATCGGCCCATCTTCAGGATTCTAAATCTTTGTTGGGTTGAGTGACCTTCTAGTTGAAAGGATAGGTCTACCATCTGTTCATCTGTCAGAATGGTGGATCCCGTTGCTAGAGAAACCCGTAACTTACGGCGTGTGGGTTGGGAGGTGACTTGCAATCTTTTTACAGTGTTAGGTGACAAAAATGAATGTGAGCTACCCGAATCAATAAGAAAGGAAAGAGGTTTACCCTCATACTCTCCCTTAGTCTCAAGAATGGAGAATTGTCGATTTCGGCCACTGGGGTCCAAGGCAGCATAGATGTGGGCTTGCTCCTCCATCTCATCCTTTACTGAAACAAAGTTCACAGATGATGATCTAGGTGGGTTGTTGGTTGGATTTTGTCCATGAAGATGAGGCATAGGATTAGGTCTTGCCTGTGCTCGATTTCTCCTTTTGGTTTGAAGGTTTCTAAATTGTCCCCCTTGATTGGGTGGATTTAGACGGTTAGTAGGAGGCACAAAATAATTTGAGTCATTTTCTTTAGGGAATTCGCACTTCTTATGACCAAACTCTAGGCACTTGTAGCATTGAGTTTGTCTTCCACTTTGAGTGATAGGAAGGGCATTCACACGAACAAGGTGGGGTGGCGGTTTGGGCTGTTGGCTTTGGGATAAATGGTACTTTATTTTCTTGACAGGGCTGACCGTGGTAAGAAGGAGATTCCCGCTTCTTATTAGTGTGGTGCTTCCCTTAAAAAGGCTCTTATGTTTTGACTTGGCCCGAATTAAAGCGTCTACGAGTGAAACAGGTCGAAGGACTCTACTTTAGAATCCAAATCTCCTCCAAGTCCAAGGATGAAGCGACTTAGATTTTGTTCCTCTGTCATGAGAGGAGCATATTGTGAAAGCCGGACAAACTCCTCATAGTAATCTTCGACAGACCTATTCCCCATCTTGCATGAAAGAAACTCATTCATCTTAGTGGTGGAGTAGTCTAGGGGAAGATAGCGTTCCTTGAGAAAATGCTTTAACTCATCCCAACTTTGAGTCACTTCTGCTACCTGGCGAGTTTGACAGTTGAGCTTCCACCATGTTTTTGCAGGTCCTTCTAGCTTGGCTCTTCCCATTATTCCTTGAGCTACTGAATTGTAACCAACAAGAGCAAAGTAGTCATCCATCTGAATTATCCACTCTTCTAGTTGGGTAGGCACATCATCACTCGTGCCTAAAAATGGATGCGGTTGCACGGATTTGAGAAGGGCCTTGAGATCTTTGTCACGCCCAAAATCCTCTACAAGGGCTGCAGCAAGCGACATTTGGTTGGAACGTGGCACAGGTGTAGCTTGGGGTGTTGGTGGCACTTGTGAACCAAGGGGTGCATGATCTGAAGCACTAACTATTGGTACATCTCGAGTAGCCTGACTCCTTGTGAGTCTACGTGGCATTTTGCTGTGACAAAAAAATATCATTTCTCTTAGCAATCGAGTTGAAAAACCTTTCAAGTATACAAGACTAGTTAATTTTATTTATTTTTTTAATTATCATATATATATATAATATATATATATATAATTATCATTCAAGTATACAAGACTAGTTAATTTTATTTATTTTTTTAATTATCATATATATATATATATATATATATATATATATTTAGAGATAGACCTTTCAAAAAGGTAAATTCTTTGTTATTTTCTCTCATTCAAAGCCTTTTTTTTTCTTTCTATTATGACAAAAACTTTATACATCTCGGGGAAATAATTACTGATATAGGCTAGCACTTCTTTAGTACTTTCTAGACATCAAGTTCTTCCATTTGCTTTTGGACAATTTTGAGTACTTCATCTTCTTGAGAGGTCCACATCATCTGCAATTTGAGAAGTTATTTTCCATTACCTCACCCTTTTCTACAAGACTTAGTTAAGAGCTTTATCTATCCAAGGATAGAAACTGCGCTTTGATACCACTTGTGAGGGCCATGCCCGGGGACCACCGACTGTACCATCTCCACATGGATACACCGTGATCTCCGACATCCCTCCCGCTTGAGATCGACACCAAGACATGACTCCTCCTGCTCTTCGATGCCAACTCAAGGGGGTGATAACATTCAATTTCTCTCATATGGATCCCTTAGCCTCAAAAAACCTTGCTTACCGATCAATCTTACCAATCAAAGTCATCAAACTAACGTGGAACTCAACCTCCCAGGGTCAACTGGGGGAGTTCTCTAATTCACCCTTGGTTCAAGGTCATTGACGCTTTTTTCCTGGCTAGGACCGAGCAAAGCCATCAATGCGTTCCCCTAAGGTGAGTGTATTATAATATTCACGAATCCCTCGATCCCAAGTTGTTCCCCGCTCCATAGATCGGGGAATAATCACTTTTTCCCCCACTTTGAACTTAATTGCTAAGACAACATAAAATTGAGTCCAACTTTCCAGTCAACAATTAACCCTCCGGAATCCGCCAACCCACCGAACCGTTTGATAAATGCACCTTCACAAGGTAGTACTATGATACTAGAAAACAGTATTCCAATCATGGCGAACCAAAAATACATTTCAAGCATTTGAAAGCAACATGCAAAATGTTGCATACCCTTGCAAATGTGCATTTATCAGGCCGTTCCTACCTTTTTCTTTATAAAATATTTTCACTTCCTTTTTCCTTTAATATTAGTAAGATTATCTAGTTATCTTTCAAGCAATCACATATACTTCTCCAGGCATATCCTCATCCTTGTCCGAGGACTCGGGTATCCTGTCTCCTCCGCCACATGAGAAGGCGGCGCCTTTACACAGATTCCAGTTCTCATTTTTCTTTATCTTGACGGTGGGAAAGGCTTCAAAAATAATCTACTTTAGGTTCCTTTTAAATCAATAATCCCAAGAAGAAGAGCAAAGGTCCGACTGATGAGGACAATTGCAGAATAGCCCATTTAGGTTCCTAACCTTTCCAAGGTTCCTTTTTCCCAAACAATCTGAAGAGTTCCTTAATTAAATCACATCTTCCTCCCTTTTCATGATCCCTCCATGGATCCTTTTTCCTTCCTCCTTTTCCCGCTGGCATCAGGCCTACCCGGCCGATTTCCAGACGCATACGCAGGTCACATCCACCCGGCCGAGATACACTCCCACTCAATCCCATTTCTAGGGCAATGAATGAACCCTAAGCTCAAGCATAGACCAACGGTTATCAGCCCTAGCCGAAAAGGACCATTCCCTGTTGTATCCCACAGGTAAACACCTACGCCGACCTTTTTCCAAACATGAAGACAAGTTCACACTTAAATCGCTATGTTATGATAGGGCTATCCCCGTCATTCTTCTCAGTAAAGTTTTTAATCCTAGTTTAATTTTTTTTTATTAAGCTCCTTGAGTTATAAACCCTTAATTCCTAATTCCTTTTAATTTTCTATTCAAACAAGACCTTAAGAAAACAACGAATCTCATAGAAGTTTAAGGTTTTGTCTCTACATAAGTTTCAAGTTATCCCCGACTTCGATGAATCCCATTTTGGTCCCTTTTCATCATTTGAAATCCATGGGGCATCTCCATGGAAGCGATGGGAGTTTTATGTTCAAGCAACACGATCACGACATTCGTGAAGCTATCCCCTTACTCCCCCCTTCGAATTTGCAAAACAAACTTGAAATGGACAATGCATATGCTTTCTATAATGATTTTTTGCTTTGGTGTAATCTATGCGTGATACACACAAAAAATTCGAGATGCACCAACTTACAACTTGGGCAATTAATTAAAACTTCCTTTGAGTGCTTATGCAAAAGTAAAACCCTTCTATGCATGGTAGTGTAAAATGGCAAAGTTCCTAAGAGTGGACTTACTAGTGTATCGTAAAATATGCATGTAATAGTGTATGAATGATCAACAAATTATTCTTTAGAAAGGGATTTAGGCGTACCTTTAATACCATGGAGAGGATTAATCAAGAGGCTTAAGGTTTTGGAACCTTACTGTGTAGATAGTAGGGTGTTCTCCTTGCTTTGGACGAGTAACGGCAAGCGTATTGACGTGGCCGGATCTTTTCCGCTCTCCTTTGCTTGAAAACCTCCAATTTGGTTATGGGAATAGAAGGAGATTAAGAAAACTTCAAGCTATGGAAAGCTTGTAGGTTAAGAGAGAGAAGGTGAAGAGAATAATGGTAATTTGGATTATGGTTATGGCTTCTCTTTAGGAGATAAGCGTGTGTAGGTGTGTATGAAGAAGGATTAGCATTGGTTTTTCATGGCTCACTTTCAAGCTTGCACTATCAAAATGTGTAGAGAAATGAAGTGAAGTGAAGCGTAGCAAAATGTAGCGAAGTGAAGAGAAGAAGTGTTTAATATGAGTAGGGAAGGCCTCCTTTTAAGGTTATTTTGATAAGGCCTTTAACTTATCGTGATAAGTTACTTTACATAGTAGTTTCCAAAGCTATTCTTAACAGTGGAGTAGGAGTGGCTATCGCCACCAAGGAAATCTGGAAAAAATGGGGAAAACCGGCTTTGAGAGCTACCAGAATGAAATTGCAACTGGCATATGGGTTCATGGAAAAGCCTCTAGGACTTTTAGAAAAAGTATTTGTCACCTCGTGTGGAATCGAGTATGAGCATGCATTTGCAATAGTCGATTTTGACAAAAAGAGCAATTACGAGATCATCTTGGGAAGACCATTCATGAGACAATTAAAGATCGTCCAGGATTGGGGTTACGACCACATATGCCTCAGACATAGTGAGACTACAACCAAAATACACATAAAAGACCATAGTTACAAAGATGTTAACCAGACACCCGTGGAAGAGTTTGATTCAGCTACATTGGCAGGGTCTGAACTCCTTAGTTGAGGCTTGTCCAATTCTTTGATCCCTTCTTGAAGCTTCGAGGTGGTCCACATGTTTGGTCCACATGTTTTACTCCAAATTTTTTCTAAGCATTTGCCTACGGTGGTCCATATGTTTGGTCGGAACCTCAGGAGTTCACCTATTGTGATTGTGCATGCCACAGGGGTGGACAATAACTCAATCAACCCTTGTGAATCCATCACTCTGTTAGAATAAAGTCTTTGAGATGGGATTGCTCTCACCTCAGACTTGGCTTCATACTCCCCTAGGTAAGAGGGTAGAGTTTTTAGCGAGTTTGGTTGGCTGTGCCCCGAACTAATTGATCCCTGGTCTCCCCCTTGTGAATGTATATCAAAGTTTATTTGTGATCTTGCCTCAAATTCTTCAATAGGAGGTAAGATCTCATTTTTCTCTTTTCTCGTGCTATGCATTTGGTAACTCACCTTGTTGGCTTCGTTGGAATCACGGATTTGCTTTCACAGGTCATCTAGACCGTTACAATCCTTACCCATTTCTACCACTGTTTTAGGTTGGAACCCATCACTTGTCTCATCTGTTGTATTTGGCACTATGATAGGATCTCCCCTAGACTCAGAGGCATTTGTGAGTCTCTCCTTACTGTCTACTTGTTTCTCTAAAGTTGGTTTGATAGGGGTCGGAGCTGGTACTTCATGCCAGCTTGCAGGTTTACCAAGTGGGTTTTCTATCAAGGATTGGGCTGTTTCAATCATCTTTCGACACATTTCCAACCTCTGTTTTCCTATTTCTGCATATGGATAAGTCATCCATCTTTGCTCTTGGGTTTGGTTGTTTTTGAGTCTAGCTTCGTAAGCTTTTAAAAGTGCGTTTAACTGCTCATTTACCTTTTCTGCCAACACTGATTCTCCTGATCCTGCACTTTTGGGTTCTTCTATTTCCTTGGGTGCCATGGTTGCCACAGTATGTGAGCTTAGACTAGCTAGATCCTCTAACCGTTCTAATCTATCCTTTGTGTGTTTTAACTCCTCGGATAGAGCCATTTGCTCTCGTTCTCTCCGGGCTTTCATACGCGCCTTTCTGGCTTTCCAAGTGCTTCTCTGATTTTTCATTTCTGAACTTGGGGCATCGGTTTTGGGCTCTTCAATTATGGGTTCGTTCGTCATTCTTTGAGCTTGGGCTCGTGTCACTGCCTGAATAGGTATTACTGTCTCATTTTCTGACCCTCCACTGGAAGGCACTGCTTCCAACATGTTCAAGGTAGTTTTTGCTCCTTTGCTCGGGTTCTTAGGGAAATCAGGAATCAAATGAGTAATTCCACACTCGATGCAATATGCGTTGACTCTAATGATTTCATCATGAGGACAGTCTCTTAGCCAATGGTCTCCACCACACTTGCAGCAAGGTCCCTTAGGCTGTTGAGGTGCTCCTTGAGCTTCTCTTTGTTGGTATGCATGTCTCTACCCGCCCATGCCTCCGTTGGCTATGAGCAACAATGTTCATTCATCCAAGCTATATCTTCCTTCTCCTGCTGCCTGTGCAGCTGTTTGTGGTCCTGCACTTCCCATCATGCTCCAAGGTTCTGGCGTTGGGGGTTCTTCCGGTGGACAATAGACAGGATTTGTAGCATATCCATTGGGATCTTTGTAATATGCATGCATAGGCACCAAAGCCTTCTCTTCTGGTTCGATTTACTGTTGGTGTGTATCTAATGCCGACTGGTCGTAATCCTGGTAGGGGTGGTTGCTGCCCCAACACTGGTTGTGGTCTTTCTACACCTACAAGTCCTGGTAGGTTGCCTGCTTGATACCTAGGCATCGGTGGAAGTTGAGGAGATGCTACCTGAGCCTGGGGAGCATAAGGTTGTTCTCTCACATATCCCTTGTTATGATAACATTCCTCCGTCACATGGTTTGTCCATTTTTGTTCAATCGCACACCATTTTGGCTGTTTAGCCTGAGGTTTGGCATACATGTTAATTTTTTTTAGCACTTCCTCTACAAGCTACTCCTGGCTTACAGCTGCTTCTCCTTTCGATGTTTTCTTAGCGGACTTGCCTCCACTTTGTTGTGAGGATGAATCGTCATCAAGATCCTTGAATTCACCCTCCTTGTAGACCGCACAATTGTCTACAAGGTAAAGAGCCTCCTTAGTTAACTCATTTAACGTCGTGCTCCTCTTCATATGTAAGTCCTTCTGGAGATCTGTATTTCTCAGTCCTTGAATAAATATAAGCATAAGTCTAAACTGAGTTGGCAGTTCTTCCACAGGGCAGAACTTAACATATCTTTTTAGTCTTAGGGTGCCTTTCGCACAGATTCCCCTTCTTTTTGTTTGAATTTATGGATTTGTGAGACAATATTATGAGCTATCCCCCTTTGTGAGAATTCCTCAATAAACTCGTCAAACACCTCCTCCATAGACTCAAAGTCTCTACGCTCCACACAGTCAAACCAAGTAGCAACATCCTCCTCTAGGGTCAGTCCAAACCCTCCAAATTGGGTAAGGAAGTCTAACACCTCTTCAGCTCTAATTACACCCATAAAGGCTGCTACATGATCTCTAGGATCTCTGTTTCTCGTGTATTTCTTGTTTATCCATTTTTGCACTTGAGAAGGTCTAATTCTACGATGGTCTACAAATCTCATCATTGGATCTCCTCGTCCTAATCGATATACCTCCTCTGGCCTTCGGTAGTGGGCAGGTTCCTCTCCCAGTGGTGCTCCTAAGCCATAATTTCTTATGGTTCTTGCAAGAGATGGTTCATCTCTTTGAACTCGCTCTATGGGTGGTCTTCCAGGCTCTGTTGACCCTTGCGTTTTTGGCTTACTCTCGCCTTGATACCGTGAATAGAGTGGTGGTTCTTGTAAATCCCTTAGCCCTCGTGCGGCTAGATAACCATCTCGGTTTTGGTCTTGTTCTAATGTTTCACTCTGTCGAAGCCATGCCTGCAACGATGGTTGGGTTGTTGGTTGGTTCTGGTAGTTGGACGTCTGTTGTCGGTTAGAATGTGAGGTCGTGTCGTACTCTTCTGAAAATGGATTTGTCGATTTTCTAGGAGTGTAGGTGACCCTTGGCACTTCTTTGGGGACATATGTTGATGCTTCTAGAACTGTTGCCTTTTCTATCTCCTCTAGGAGAATATGTTTGCATTCTCGCCCGTACCTATCAACAAAAACAATATCCTTCCCCATAGCAATTTCATAAGAGAATAAATCAAGAACTTTGTCTTTGCTTAATTCGTTTGGGTAGGGTTCTTTGCAATGAAAGTAAGAGACTACTCCCTCGCTCTCATGCTTGTAAATGCCCACATTCTCATTATAGGTTGAGACCCTGGTTGTTTTCTTATCATACATTAAAAGAGCTCTAGGTCGATCAATGTTTGGAGGTGGTTCTTGAGTCTCTGAAACCATTTTTCCTTTTGCCACGTTATCTCCATATCTGTAGTAATCCTCGGGGTTACTAACTATCAGATAGTGGTTCCCCTTTTCGTCTCGGAATCTATCTCCATCATCATAGACTCAAATTATCTCCAGTCTATGAGCAGGCCTTTCTTCAATACAAATACACTTGTGTCCTCGATAGTCAGAATAAACTAGGGCTCCCCTAGAGTTTGTTTCTTCTAAGAAGATTATAGTGAACTTGGAATCGTTCAAAGGATTTAGGGAGGTGCTTCCTCCTAGCATTGGTCCTTCATCAGAGAAACCTCCTGGCTGTTGACTACCCATCATGAAGAAGGACTTATCTGATGAAGTGTCAGTATCACTACCCTCCTCAATGATCGGTGCTAGTGGATCTAGCCTTGCCTGAGTTACACTCTCCTTGGTGGACACTAAGCTATCTTGGTCACCTGCCACCTTTTGATCTCTAAGAATGTGTCTTCCTGATCTTAAATTCATCAAACTTAGCAATACAATTTAACACAAATCCAACCACTCACTTGGCAAAGGATTAGTTTCCGCCCAACTTCTTGCTTTGCTGTTGAATATACCTGTACACAAGCGTTTAATCTCGGCAATCAAATCAAAGCATTTAACCGCTAGAGGTGGTCTTACTAATGATTGGTATAACTGGAGGTTTTAACCTCGACCACTACTGTATTTTATACACTTTTGATGTTCTGGATTAGGTCTGCTAATCTGGAACTGTACTTCCCTCGGATGTTGGTCAATTCACATGGAAAGTCTTAATTCCGTCTTTGCTTCGTCAAAAGGTCAAACAAAGTTCAATTTCACTTCTGAAAGAAGTTTTGGAACTCTTAAGTCAATTGGAACATCACTCTATGTCCTCAGTCAGCTTTTCACTTCACTAAGCCCCAGTAGACATCCTACGCATAGGATGTCTCCTGCTCTGTTTTGCCTGGTTTTTGCACTATAGATTCCCCTTGATGTGCTGAGTCCACAACTGTTTTTACTTTTTTATTTGGACACCTATAAGCTGGTCAATTGATCAGAAATCTGTTCCGGTAGCTTGATGTTGGTCTCACCAGTCAAATCAACTCCAATTTGGACCAAAATTGAATAGGAGGCTTGCCTCAGGCTATACAACACCCTGCTATGCCTACAGTCAATTTCTGGCTCCAATTTCATGCATTATAAATTCTACGTGTAGCATGTCTAACTGCTCAAAATAGCTTTAAATGCAAAGCACAGACTCCTCTTAAGGTGCTTATCACTTTGTTATGCTCAAAATTAGGTTTGGAGTGCTAAATCACACATAACACATCATACGCGTAGGATGTCTATATGGCGTGTTTGACCCCAAACTTGAGCCACAGCTTCCCCTTGATGTCAGCAACCCAGTGCTATGCTTAGATTTTGGTTTGGATTTCAAAAGATCCCAATTTTAGCTATTCTAGCCCTTTTCAATAAAAAATGCTAAAGTCTGTTTAAAACCCAATTTTCTCACCCTATTGCGATGAAACCTTTCTCAAGCACTCAATAAATCATGCAGGTCATGCTCATGTAGCCATCCTATGGTTTTGGTCTTAAAATAATGCCTTGGAACAATTTGGGTAGGATGTCTAGCAATTTTATGTCTATCTAGCCTATCCTGTCAAGATATGGTCAAACTTCCATTTTCCAGGTGAAAATAGGGTAGAACCTACCTTCTAAATACACTGGTGAACTCAGAATTTCAAAATTTCCACCAGATCACCCTGTAGACATCCTACGCGTAGGATGTCTCCTGGCTTAAAATTTATTTTTTTCCTTACAGAAATGCTCCTGATGCTCAGCAGCTCTCTCAAAAACACTCACAAAAACTTTTGAACTTCACTTCAACTTTCAAACACTCTTTTCAGTCTTTTACAACCTTGTGATGAACCTAACATCAAGTATAACATGCATGAAGTGCTCCAGATCATAAATCATGATGTCCAACTTACCCTACTCCTACTCAGCATGTGAAATGGTGATATTGGTGTCTTGGTTGCTTCCTGGCCTCTCTGGACTCTCAAGCTCTCCTTTCACCGCTTCTACCACTCCAACTCCTACTCTCTACACCACAACTCAACTAATACCTAAAAACTATCTAAGTCTACCTGAGTCTACCTAAGTCGAAGGATCTAGGCCAGACACACGCTCCCTAGACTCCCTCTAAGACCTAGAGAGTCCTCCACGCTCTGATCCTATCTAAATGTAAAACGAGACTCTGGCAAGCCAGAGAATCCCTATCCTCAAGGACTAGTCTCGGTCACCTACCTAGGGTTTTCGTCCCCGGCAACGGTGCCAATGTTGACGGATACACCGCAACGGACGTCAGCATAGCGAGAACTCACCTAACAAGATTTTTCAGCTAAGGACGAAGCTCGATCCGGAGGCGCGTGGAAGCAAGCATAGGGTGTCAACCTACACTCAATTAACTCTCAACTACTTCCTACAAAGGTATCTACCCAATGTCTAAGCTACAGCCTTCAGGAGTGCATAAGAAGAGATTTCCTACAACGCTTTCAAGAGCCAAATACCCATCCAACGTTCTTGAAATGCCACAGAACTTGAAGGAGACCCTACTAACACCAATAGGTCGCTCTCCCTAAGGTCCATGAACCAAAATCCCAACCCTAAACACCTGGTACAAAATCACGTAGGATGTCTGGTCAAAATTTGCAGGTCATCATTTCCGAAAACTAAAGTGCCTAATATGTAGCTCTACTCAATGCAAACGCGTGGATATGCTGAAATGCAAAAACAGACAACGTATGCTCACCGAATCACCAGATGTAGCTCACGATTTGAGTTCGCAAAACCAGACCGTACACCTGCAATGTAGGTATTGGCGCGTAGCTCTCGTCGGGGCAACACGCTGCACTTCTCCACACTCGATTCTGACCACTGGTGCATGCGTAGCGTCAAGATGAAACTCTCACTCTCTCTTATACATAGTACGCTCACTCACAGACAGAACTCTTTTTAAAAATGACAAAGTTTTTTTTCATTAAGGTCAAAAGTGGTATAAATACCTTACAATCTCAAACCCTAATGTTCCAATTTAACCATCTACTCAATCTAAGTGTCAAAAATGGGATACAATCTGGAAGCTTCTGCAAGCCCCACTATTTACAAAGGTGAAATGTCGAGTTTTCTCAATTAAAGAATAATTACAAAAAATAATATTTCGTCGAGCAATCTTTCTCCGTAGGGTGTGTCCAGCTGCTAACACTGGATTACTCCAGCCATTGCCTATACCAAATTCACCATGAGAGAGTATATCCATGGATTTCATCTTTGGATTACCCAAGTCTATCCATGGGAATACAAAAATATAGACAATAGTCGACAGGTTTAGCAAGCAAGCACATTTTATTCTTGTCAAAAAGACTATTAAGGCACATCAAATGGCAACTCTCTTCAATTCTCAAATTTTTAGGCACCATGGATTACCCACATCCATTGTGTCAGATAGAGATCCTAGAATGACCAGTAATTTTTGGAAAGGTCTCTTTGAAAATCTAGGAACAAGATTGAATTTGTCTTTGGCCTATCACCCCCACAAACAGATGACCAAAGTGAGATAGCCAATCTTACGATACTCGATCTACTCAAGACTTATGTTACCGAAGTAGATCAACGCTCACAATGGGAAAAGTACTCACCTCTTGTAGAGTATGCCTACAATAATACTGTACATACTTCTACAGGAAAAGCACCGTTTGAGGTCATTGAGGGAAGACCGAAAAGTCCCTTGCTACTCAAAGTACATGGAAAGATTTTCGCCGCCAATGAGTATAGCCATGACCTACAAGAATCTTTTCAAAAGATTAAGGAGGTTATATCCATCTCTCAACAAAGGCAAAAGGTTGTTGCTGATAAGCACAGAAGGGTCTTAACGTTCAAAGAAAATGATTGGGTCTTACTTGAGTTTCCTAAGGCTCAATTAAGGCAAATGACAGGCAAAAATCCTACCAACCACCAAAAGTATTATGCTAAACTAGCAAAAAGATACTATGGTCCTTTCCAAATCTTGAAGCCCATCAATGAGACCGCTTATCAACTCAAGTTGCCCAACCATTGGCTCATACACAATGCCTTTCATGTAAGACTACTTAAGCCCTACAAAGGAGAGCCATAAAGTGAACCAATTATTGAAAACCCTCCCAAAGTTGAAGACCAAGAAGAGGTGCTACAACCCAAAGCTATTCTTCGGCATGAAGACAAGGTACTACAACATGGTAAGATTATCCGACGGTATCTTATTAAGTTCAAAAATTATCCTTTTGAAGATTCTAGATGGATCAAAGGAATACATCTTAAGGATAGTATGAATCTTGCCAGCTACATTAGAGTAAGAAAATGTCATAATAATCAATACCTAATTCTCCTAAATGATTTTCTCATGTTAAAGTGATCATTTAATATGGGCAAGTGCCAGGGGAGAAAAAGCTAGAATATTGGTTAAGCTAGCAGACCGGGCCACAACAGGGATCCAAAGGGGGGGCCATCTGCAAAAGAGCAATGTGCAACAATGGGCTTAAAAGACCCTAAGGATCAGCCCACTAAGACTTCCAAAATGCTAAGGTTCCAAAATTCAAAGGTTGTGTCCAAAGGCCAAACACTAGGGAAATTGGATGCTTAGTGTGTGTCACAAAAAGCCTTTGTCAATCCCTACATAGGAGGGGGTGAGCCTTGCAAGTGTGGGATGAGAGAGAAACTCACACACACACACACACACACACAAGCTCCCTTTACACAAAGGGAATGAGGGACACATGTCACCTCCCTAGCCCAGATGCCCACAAGGTGTACCCAATTCCTATTTGATGGCCTTGGAGGTGGACCAATGAGAATTAGGCTAGAGTAAATCTAGTTTAATTAATTTTAAAACACTTAATAAAAGAACCAATAAGAATTAAGCTCTCTAGAAGACTATTGGACAGTCTCCCAAGGAGACCAATGAGCATTCAACATCCCAATGGCTTGCGTGATTCATATTGGCCAGGAGGCAAAGGGGTCCAATGAGAGTTTAGTTGAATTAAACAATTACCTAAAGCTCCCACAAAAGGGGAAAGGGGGACACATGTCATAAGGCTATCAATTATGCTACTTAAAATCACCATTGGTAGGTCCAATAGGATGCTAGCAAGATCAAATAGCAAGAGGGGTCGACCAAGAGAGAGAGGGGGCTAATTTTTACAAGGCATTATCACACACACTCTCACATAATCTCATGTGTGAAGTAAAGAAGACTCTCTCTCCTTCTCAAGCTTTAATGGAAAGCTTACCACCTACTTCAAGCTTGTGAGAAGGGAGGCCTACACCAACAACTCTTGGCTTTATGATGCAAATCCAACCAAGAGCCAAGCTTCAATGCATGCTCATCTCCTCTACCATGCTAATTACTAAGCTAATCTATGCTAGTATGAGTGATTGTGTGAGGAGATGTACATCTTTCTTGTAAGAATATTCCTTCTTCCTCTCAATATACTCTCAAACCCCGCTAGCTCTCACCATCTTTGCAGGTGTGTGAGGTCTTGGGTCTGGGACTATGAGGGAATTGATGTTGTGTTTGATAAGTATTTTGCTTAGTGCATGAAGTTTCCATCTTTGTTGCACTAGCTAGTATTGAAGGAACACATCGTATTGTAAAATGTCTCTCTTGATGGGAGAAACCATAATACAAAGCCTTTTGGAGGGGGGACCGGCTCCATGAAAATCCGGTCCTCAACTGTTGTCAATTGCTTAATTTATCTCTCTTTTGAAGTATTGTTCATGCTATCTAACCAGGTGTTATGCTTTTTGTTGCTCTCTCCACCCAAGCACTCTTGTTAGTCTCATTAGGAAGCTATTCTAATGAAATGCTCACTATGTTCATGCTATTTTCCGCTACACACAAATTACTAGACCATTAAATGTTACATTGGTATCAGTGCACAAGGTTTCTCTTTTCTTGCTCAAGAAGGGAGGTCCTCAAGCTAGCTATAAACGGTTGGTACTATTTATTGCATGTGAGTAAGTAGAATAGGGATTTTTCAGCCTTGCAGTGTGCCTGCCTTTGTGCAGTTAACAAGGCATCACCGTCGAGAGCTATGGTCTTAATAGTGGAGTCATACGGGCTTGCCTACGGCTTTTGCCTACGGCTTACTACTATTGAGCTATTAGAAGCCTGACAGGAGCCGGTGCTGTTTTGGTGTTGAATGACCCTCTCTTCTATTCCTTGCAATTAATGGTATTCGAGCCATGGGTACAATAGCTTATGTGATTTTTCTAAAGGGGTAAAGAGGAGTAGCAACTAGGGCTTGAAGTGCCAAAGTACACCAAAAAAATTTACACCTAAAAGTTGTTAGAATGGCTGACAATAGTAAAGAGAGTGAAATCAATGTTGATAACTTTGATTTTGCTAATTAACAAGCTACTAATGATGCCCCGATGCTTGTTAACTATTTTGTTTCTAGGCTTCAACAAGCCATGGGCAATCCATCCCTCCAAAGTGAAGTGCAACGGCAACTTCATGCTCATGGGATTCTCCAAGCTCCCCACCATGACGAGAGAACACCTAGGAAGTCTCCTTGCGAGACTTCCAAAAGAGGTCTCTCTCCAATTCGGGAAGTAGAAGAGGACCCCTAGGAAGGGCTTAGAAATTTTCTCCTTGATGATGCATCTCCTTCTCAAAGGAGAACTCAAGAGCCTCCACCGAAGGAACAAGAAAGAAGTGAGCCTCCCGCCACCTCGACGGAGATGGATCCACAAAGACGGCGGGCTAAACTCTCTCCATCACCTCCAAAACGGAGAATACCATCGCATACTTCTCCGCACCATACTTCAAAGAGGGATGACAAAAATCAAGAGAAGAAAAAGGCGAGAAAGAGGACACCCTCTTCTCCATCTTCTTCATCCTCTTCCTCTCATGAAAGTGATGGTGATGACAAAGACAAAGTACTCACCGAATGGCAACGCTTGAAGCTCTCTCCCTATGAATCCATCCACAAATATGTAGACAAGTTTTGGGACCTACAACGCAAAGCCACAGTCTTCAAAAAGTTGGATTTTGGAGAGAAAAAGCAGCAATTTTGTGCGGGCTTAACCGAAGAAATGGCGGAGTATGTCAACTCCCAAAGGCCACGCACCATATCGGCGGTAAGACATCATACTATAATGGCCTCTCGAATCAATTTCCAAACAGGGGCTAAGAGGAATTCTAAGCCCCCTGAAAACAAGGGTTCCAATGAGCCTAAGGGGAAGGACAATGTCCAAAAGTTTCATAAGGGCAATTCCAACAAAGCTAAGGAGAAGTGAGTTTACAAAGGCAAAAATAAACTCTCTCCTGAAGAGCTTGAGCGTTATCGCAAGGATAACCGGCGTTTCAAGTGCGGCGAACAAGGGCATGTGTACCATGCTTGTCCCAAAAAGAACAACCGCCATGATCCTCCTAGAGCTACCTTGGTCGAAATCCAAGAGGAGGAAACTCACCACAAAGGATCTCCTCTATGCTATGCTTGTGGAAAGGTAAGTTTTATTCTCTTTGGCTCTGGTTCTACTCATAATTTTATATCTATATAGTTGTCCACCAAGCTAGGCATACAAACCTACGAGATGGGAGATGTCCTACCCATAGACGACGCTTTCAAGGGGCAAGAAGCTTCAGTCACTCCCTTAATCGGGAAATTGAGGCTCCATGTCCAAAGTTATGTGTACAAAGAGGACTTCTTTTTCTCTCCTCTCAAGCATGAGGATGTAATCCTAGGGGCATCATGGTTTGATCGCATGGTTGCCAATGTTAAATTCCCTAAAAGAAGAATCTCCTTTTAAGTTCATGGAAAAAGATATGTATATAGATGCTAAGGAAATGGGTAACACTATACCCATTGTACATACACAAGCTTTCAACAAGTCAATAAAGAGCTCTATTTCCGTGTACATGATTTTTGTTAAAGATTCTCAAAATGAACTTAATTTTTTAGCAAAATAAAATACACACAATCAAAAGGAATTAGAGTTATTTGATTTTCTCAAGGGGTTTCAAGATGTCTTTATTGACGACATCCCTTGTGAGCTACCTCCTAAACGAGGTAATGATGACCATGCAATTGAACTTCTTCCAGGAAGTTCACCGCCTAACAAACCTCCTTATAGAGTTTCTCAAGCTCAACAAGAGGAGATTATGTGGCAAGTGCATGAGTTAGTTGAGAAGGGCATGGTTAGGCCTAGCTCATCTCCATTTTGTTCTCCTGTGCTACTAGTGCAAAAGAAAGACGGCACATATAGTATGTGTGTCGACTATAGAGCACTAAATAGGATCACTATCAAGAATAGGTTTCCCGTTCCACAAGTAGAAGACCTATTTGATAAGCTACAAGGGTCCACCTACTTTGGTAGGATTGATCGAAAAGTGGCTATCATCAAATAAGGATAGTTGATTAAGACATTCTAAAGACCGCATTTCGCACTACGTTTGGTCTTTACGAATACATTGTCATGCCTTTTGGCTTGACCAATGCACCAGCCGCATTCAACCTCTTGATGGAGAAGCTATTCAGGCCTCAGTGAACCTTTATTGGAGTGTTCTTTGATGATATCATCATCTACTCTAATTCATTAGACGAACACAAGCGACACCTCTAGGTAATATTTCAATTCCTAAGAGAGAATAAACTTTCTGTTAATCAAAAGAAAAGTGAATTTTTCTTACAAGAGATTCAGCATTTAGGTCACATTATCTCTCTAGATGGCATCCAAATGGATCCATCAAAGCTAGAGGTAATAAAAGGATGGCCTAAACCAAGGAATCTTCATGAGTTAAGAAGCTTTATAGGTATGTGCGCATACTATAGATGCTTCATAGAAAAGTTTTCACTAATAATAGGACCATTACATGACCTAACAAAGAAAAACTTTAGGTACACATGGTCTTCCAAGGAGAACAATGCTTTCAAAAAGCTTAAAGAAAAGCTTATCTCTCAACCTATGCTTACACTATCGGATCTCTCAAAACCATTTGAGTTCCAATGCAATGCTTGTGGCGATTGCCTTGGAACTGTTTTGCTTCAAAAAGGGCATGCCATAGGCTATTAAAGTCGCAGGATCGACCTTGTTGAGCAAGCTTAGGCATATATGAAAAGGAACTCCTTGCAGTTCTACATGCCTTAGACTCATGGAAGCACTATTTATTGGGGACTCCTTTCATTCTGCGAACGAATCACCAAAGTCTTATGTACTTTATGATGCAGACCAAGCTCTCCAACAAAAAAATGAGGTGGGAAAATTTCCTTTTGCAATTTCATTTTCATATTGCTCACGTTGTTGGCAAGCATAATCAAGTAGCCGATGCACTCTCAAGACGGACTACAGTGAATGCCGTTTCCATAGCAACTCACAATGATCTATCTTCTATGATAGATGAGTATGCTATTCATCCTGATTTTAGAGATGTGATTTTAGCGCTTACACTAGGGAAGAAAGAGGAACCATTTACTATACAAGATGGTTATCATCTCTATGGCAATAGACTATGTGTTACTAGCTCACTACGTGAGAAAGTAATGTATGAATCTCATGCTCCTCCTTATGCAGGGCATAGAGGGATTCAGTCTACCTTAAAGGGGATTGAAACATATTTCTATTGGCCTGACATGAAAGCAAACATACAAGAGTATGTTTCTAAATGTGTGGTATGCCGAAAGACAAAGTTTGATAGAGGGAAGCAACTTGGATTGCTTCAACCTTTGCCAATCCCTAATTCACCATGGGAGAGCATATCCATGGATTTTATCTTTGGATTGCCTAAGTCTATCCATGTGAATACGAGAATATGGACAATAGTAGACAGGTTCAATAAACAAGATCATTTTATACCTGTCAAAAAGACTATCAAAGCCCATCAAATGGCAACCCTCTTCATTTCACAAATCTTCAAGTACCATCGCTTGCCAATGTCCATAGTGTCGGATAGAGATCCTAGAATGACCAGTAACTTCTGGAAGGGTCTCTTTGAGAATTTAGGAACAAGGCTAAAATTCTCTTTGGCCTATCACCCTCAAACGGATGGCCAAAGTGAAACAGCTAACCTAACAATTCTCGATCTACTAAAAGCCTATGTAACGGAATTAGATCAAAGATCCCAATGGGAGAAGTACTTACCCTTAGTGGAGTATGCCTACAATAACACTGTACGTACTTCCACCGGAAAAGCACCTTTTGACGTAATTGAGGGAGGATCAAAAAGTCCTTTGCTACTTAAGGTACACTGGAAGATCTTCCCTGCAGATGAGTATAGCTGAGACCTACAAGAATCTTTCCAAAAGATTAAGGATGCTATCTCTATTTCACGGCAAAGGCAAAAGGCTGCTGCTGACAAGCACAAAAGAGCCCAAGCCTTTAAAGAAAATGATTGGGTCTTACTCAAATTTCCCAAGGCTCGATTAAGGCACACGACAGGCAAGAATCCTACGGGACACCAAAAGTACTATGCTAAGTTAGCAAAAAGGTACTATGGTCCCTTCCAAATTCTTAGGCCAATCAATGAGATGGCCTATCAACTCAAGTTGCCCAACCATTGGCTCATACGCAATGCTTTCCATGTGAGCCTACCAAAGCCTTACAAAGGAGAGCCACCTCAAGAACCAACTATTGAAGACCCACCAGAGATCAAGGACCAAGAAGAGGTGCTGCAGCCCGAGTCCATTCTCCAACATGAAGACAAGGTACTAACAGGCAGTAAGACTATCCGACAATATCTTATTAAGTTAAGAATTATCCTTTTGAAGATGCTAGATGGATGCAAGGCATACAATTAAAGGATAACCTAAACCTTGTCAATGCTTACAATGCTTCCCAAGAGTAAGCAAATGCTTAGATCAAGTTTGTGGAGACGCACGCCTCCCAAACACCAAGTAGACCTTGTCACTCTCCTATGGAAGATTGATAGGGCTAATGTGCAGACATGTTTGCGGCATCTTAGGCTCTCAAGCGCCAAATGGACTAGTCATCCATTCTAGAACGATGTCGTAGGGTAACATAGGGATCCTCTACCCGCTACGAAAAGGACTAATGAATATGCTTTATCTTCTCTACCCCATAGTCAAGGACAACTATGATTTCAAGAGAGAGGTAATTTCATAATAATCAATATCTAATTCTCCTAAATGATTTTAAACTAATCATTTAATATGGGAAAGTGTCAAGGGAGAAAAAGATAGAATATTGGTTAAGCTAGCAGACCGGGCCACAGTAGGGATCCCAACCAGGGAAAATAGGGATCCAAAGGGGGGGCCATCTGCAAAAGATCAATGTACAACAATGGGCTTAAAATACCCTAAGGTTGAGCCCATTAAGACTTCCAAACTGCTAAGGTTCCAAAATTCAAAGATTGTGTTCAAAGGCCAAACACTAGGGAAATTGGATGCTTAGTGTGTGTCACAAAAAGTCTTTGTCAATCCCTACATAGGAGGGGGTGAGCCTTGCAAGTAGGGGATGGGAGATAAACACACACACACACACACACACACACAAGCTCCATTTACACAAAGGGAATGAGGGACACATGTCACCTCCCTAGCCCAGATGCCCACAAGGTGTACCCAATTCCTATTGGATGGCCTTGGAGGTGTGGACCAATGAGTATTAGGCTAGAGTAAATCTAGTTTAATTAATTTAAAAGCACTTAATAAAAGAACCAATAAGAATTAATCTCTCTAGAAGACTATTGGACAGTCTCCCAAGGGGACAATGAGCATTCAGCAGCCCAATGGCTTGCGTGATTCCTATTGGCCAAGAGGCAAAGGGGTCCAATGAGAGTTTAGTTGAATTAAATAATTACATGAAGCTCTCCCAAAAGGGGAAAGGGGGACACATGTACAAAGGCTATCACTTATGCTGCTTAATTACCATTGGCTAAGCCTGGGAAGGTCCAATAGGATACTAGCAAGATCAAATAGCAAGAGGGGTTGACCAAGAGAGAGGGGGCTGATTTTTGCAAAGCACTATCACACACACACACTCACATAATCTCATGTGTGAAGTAAAGAAGACTCTCTCTCCTTCTCAAGCTTTAATGGAAAGCTTACCACCTACTTCAAGCTTGTGAGAAGGGAGGCCTACACCAACAACTCTTGGCTTTGTGATGCAAATCCAACCAAGAGCCAAGCTTCAATGCATGCTCATCTCCTCTACCATGCTAATTACTAAGCTAATCTATGCTAGTATGAGTGATTGTGTGAGGAGATGTACATCTTTCTCGTAAGAATACTCCTTCTTCCTCTCAATCTACTCTCATACCCCACTAGCTCTCACCATCTTCGAAGGTGTGTGAGGTCTTGGTTCTAAGATTGTGAGGGAATTGATGTTGTGTTTGATAAGTGTTTTTCTTAGTGCATGAAGTTTCCATCTTCATTGCACTAGCTAGTATTTAAGGAACACAAGAAATTATATTGTAAAATGTCTCTCTTGATGGGAGAAACCATAATACAAAGCCTTTTGGAGGGGGGACCAGCTCCATGAAAATCCGGTCCTCAACTATTGTCGATTGCTTTATTTTTCTCTCTTTTGAAGTGTTGTTCATGCTATCTAACTAGGTTTTATTATTTTTGTTATTCTCTCCACCCAAGCACTCTTGTTATTCTCATTAGGCAGCTATTCTAATCCGCGGGGATTCACCATGGAAAACTTACCGCACCATGTAAGTGCAGGGGAGGGGATTTTTTTTACAAGTTACATAAGTGTATAAGTTAGGGGTAGGCATCCAGTAATTTATCTTCCAAGCTTAAAAATAAGGAAAGGGGTATCATATTTATGTTGGGGGGGGGGGGGGAGAAGTGAGAAAAGGGAAACATGAGAGGAAGTTTTTGTGTTTCAAAATCATGGCTTCCCAAAAGATTCTTCCCTTGATCTTGTGAGTCAATAGCTACAAAGATACATGCAAGAACTAACACAACTTTGTATATAGTCCATTTGTTTAGTTTGTATAGATGCAGTACATCTAGTTATCATTAGAAGTGGCTCCTTAGTGCGTTGCCAGTCACTATGCTACATGCTATTTGACTAGTTTTACTCATTTAGATCATGTAAGGGTACATCTAGTTATCATTAGAAGTGGCTCCTTAGTGCGTTGCCAGTCACTATGCTACATGCTATTTGACTAGTTTTACTCATTTAGATCATTTGACTAGTTTTACTCATTTAGATCATGTAAGACCTAAATTTTATATGTAAGATAGGGGTATGATAGTTTTTTGCATGGATTGTCGTATAAGCGTAGAAAGGGGGGTCATATTCCCTAATATGAGTCGTATATAGGGGTTTTATCAAAGTTGTCCGCTCGCAGGTGGTGTTCCATTTTGTATATAGAGTGAATCCCCCGGGATTCTGATGAAATGCTCACTATGTTCATGCTATTTTCCGCTACACACAAATTACTAGACCATTAGATGTTACAACAAATGTACAAATTTCTTTTAAATGACTCATGTTTTTGTCTTATAAGACTAGTCCTCTTTTTAATTGTGCACAAATTTAACTAGTATGCATGCTTAGAATCATGTTTGTGATGACGACGTCTCTCAAACACCAAGTAGAATTTGTCACTCTACTTTGAGAGAATGAAATGGACTAAAGAATAGACATGCTTGCGACAGCTAGGTCTCCGAAGCACCAAATGAATTAGTCATCCATCTTGGAAAGATGTCATAGGGTAAAAAGGGATTCTCTACCCCCTAAGTAAAATTGATTAATGACTAAGGCTTTATCTCTTCTACCTCATAGTCGAGGTTGACTATGATTTCAAGAGAGAGGTAATGCCATAAAATCTAATATCTAATATCTAACCAACCCAAATGATTTTCTCAAATTAAACTGATCACTTAATGTGGGAGAATAAACCGGAACAAGGGTTAAGATATAGACATGTGCTTATAGATCTATTTCAACATGGGGCCAATGGTAAAGGGGCCCAGATGAGAGAATCAAAGAGCAAGACTAACCAATGGAGCATAAGACCTCAGGGTTAGCTTCATTGAAGACCTCCAACAATGTGTGTAAAAGTCCTTTGACCTTAGGTAAGCTAGGGTTGAGCTTGAGGCGGGAACCCGACCCAGCCCGAGGTGCTTGTCCTGCTTGTCATTCTTGATGACTAAGGTGCTTGAGGTGATTGATGATTGAGGTGCTTGATGACTGCGATGATTGAGATGCTAGGGTTTCACTTGAGGTGAGAACCCAACCCAAGCTTAAAGTGCTTAAGGGCCAAGCTTGTGGTGGGAACTGGGTCTATGCATGAGGGGCTTGAGGTGTCAAAAGGTCAAGATTCAATCCTTACAAGGAAGGGGTGAGCCCTACAAGAGGAGGGGATGAGAGAGAACACCCACACACTCACACAAGGCATGCATGGTACAAAGAAAGCAAAAGGGACACTTGCCAAGTTTCTCCTCATGCTGCCCTCATTGTGTGCCTGAAGCCTATTGGCTGGCCACCCAAGGGGTCCAATGATAATTTAGGAGATTTAATTAATTTATTTTTCATTTATCAAGTCCTCTCTCTCAAAAGGGAAAGAGGGACACTTATCCCAAGGCTACCCTTGCTGCTTGTAATGCCTCTTGCTTGTGATTGGCTAGGCCTGGAGGGGTCCAATGAGCTTCAAGCATGAGCTACAAGGGGGGGTCGACCCAAGCAAGCTAGGGGGTTGCTTAGGGGGTATGCTCACCCAAACACACTCACAAACACTCTCATTGTGTGCTATGCAAAGTGCAAGATCTCCCTCTCCTTCTCCAAGCAAGTAGAGGTTGAGAGCCTACACCAACACTCTTGGCTATGGAGTGCAAATCCAACCAAGAGCCATGCTTCAATGCTTAAGCTTGCCATCTCCTTCTCTTTCATTACTATGATATTATTTATGCTAGCAAGAAGAGTTATGATAAGTGAGGAACTAATTCTTTATCCTATGAAATGTTTCTTCTTCCTCTTCCCTACCCTCATTCCCTGCTAGCTCCTCCACCTTCGAAGGTGTTTGAGGTCTTGGGACTAAGGCTTGGGATAATTAAAGATTTGTTCAAGTCTATGTTATGCTTGCGATGAGTGAATCTTTCCATCTTCATTGCATTACCTAGGTCACAAGGAACACAAAGGCTGTATTGTAACAAGTCTCTCTTAATGGGAGAAATCATAATACAAATGCCTATTGGAGGGGGGACCGGCTCCACATAAATCCGGTCCTCAACTGTTGTCATGTTCTCTAAATTCTCTTTCTTGCAAAAGTATTGTTCAGGCCAAGTTAACTAATTGCTATGATTATGTTGCTATCTTCAATTATATTCACCCGCTATGCTCACAAAGTCATTTCTCAAAAGTACTCTCATTAATTTCCACTGCTCTCAAGTTAAATAGGCCAATTCCATTACATGCTCTGTTTGATTTGCACTTTCTATTGCCTGATTTTCTTTAAGCTCTGTTGAAGTTCTTTTTGATGGAGATGAATTATCTTGAATAAGGTCTGCTTTCATATCAGTCTCCATTTTAACTGTACTTGAAGACTTTGTGCAGTCGTCCATGGGTGACCATTGTTGGTGTTCATTCTTTGTTTTCTTTGATGACTACATCTTCATTGACCTCTGTCACTCTAGGGGTGAAACCATGTTAATGTGTCACACTTTTTCATGTCCCAGACAATGCGAACTAGCACAATTTTGACATATGCTAACTAGTACAATAACATGAGCTACATCTCCAAGATCTATGACATATGATATATCAGTAGAAATCTCTTGAAACAAGGAATCCAAATGTACAACCTCTAGCAAATTTTGATATAATTTGTAAAAAATTTACCGGACACCCAACTTTTTAAAAATGTACTGACTTGAAAATGCTAACTAGCACAAAAAGCGTGACACATTAATATGCTTTCATCCCTAGGACCTTTTGGGCCAATGGAATTCCCAATATGAGGCCATCAAGTACTTCTTTTACTATGATCACATGGAATTGGGCTTGAATGTTTTGTAAACCTACTTTAATGGTGGTGGAGATTGTTCCCCCGAATTTTGGTTGTTTGTTTCCTGATATGCTAACAAATTTAGGAGCATCTTCCAACTGTGGTTGGCCACATTTTTTCCAAGTGCGAAAGGACATGAGGTTCTTGTCTAACTGAAAATATAGCTTTACTTCACTTGAGAGTTTTTCTTCATTCTCACCAACAATGTTGGACTTGATCGTCTCAAGATTTCTTTTTGTATTGATTGATTCTTTTTTGGCAATATCCATGGATTGAATTTTTTCTTCAATTTTTTTGCTTTGACCATTTTATTCAATCAATATTGACTCTATTGACTGTAATGTTGCACTTTTTTCTTGCAATTATTGAGCATTGTCTACCTGCATCTGACTAACCTTTGATCTTAAAAGATCCATTGCACTGTTTGGCAGAATTTGTCTCTTTGAAGGATATTTTGGTGGCGACCTTGGTGTATCCTTCTGGACTTTAGCTTTCATTGATTTTGAGTTTTCTGTCACGTGTTCTGGAAGCTTGAGGCTTTGCATCATCTTTAGATAGTCTTTGACTTCAATCTTACCATCCATAGGGGTTTGTATAAGGTCATGATCTTACTAATATTCGTTACTATGTGCATCACGATATGCATATGTGAGCTTGGTCACATGTAGCTGTTTGAACACTATTGGATTTGGTGGATTTTGACTTTGACTTGTGAAGATTAGCTAAAACTTTTGTCCCTGATAATCTTCATAGAGGTATTTATTTGTAGAATCTGATGGAATCTAGGTCAATTTGAAACTTTCAACAACCATATGATCTTTCAATGGTTTTTGCTTTGAAGGGGTCTGTTGGCTAGAAGTTCTAGGGCTTCTAACTAGCATTGCAGTTCTTGGTACAAGAGCTAATTTTGATGAATTTACAACTCCCCCCTTCCTAGCGTGATCACTATAGCCTACTTCATTATGAGAGTTTGAAACTGTTTTAGACTTACCATTTGGGATTGTGAAGGCACACTTTGGGTGGCATTGTTGATGTTTGGTATATGTAAATCTTCTGCATAGTTTTCTATGTATCTTCGTGAAACATGACAAATTATTCCCCAAGTCAAGCTGTAGTTAGCATTATCTTTGCTCTGATATTGTCTATCCCATGGGTCTCCTATGATATGAGCTTCGGTGATTTTGAGGACCCAAGACATCATAGATTTTAGACTCTCATCTATATCTACATCTATTTTGGTCAAAGTATATGCTGGTTTGGTCACAACGTTGAATCCTGACTTCTGATGGAGGAGAGTTTGGCTCTAAACTGGTTTTTGGGTTCACTCAGGTAATATCCTTTATCTCTACAGAGGATGGGCTATAATTATAGTTTCTATCCTTTGAAATGAACCATCCTTTCTGATCTATCACAAGACGCACTTCTATGAGTTGGGATGTGGGCCGTTCAAACGCTGGTTGATCCTTTTTGTACAATTGCCTTTTTTGGTCTACATAGTGTGCATATGAATTATGTGTGTCATACAAAGCTAACATCATTCTCTTTGATGTGTCCCTTAGACTCATGAATGATTGCACACTTGTGGCACTGGAAGCAGAATCATTTGAAAACCTAACACTCTTTTCAACATTCGGTGATATCTAGACACCTTGACCAAATTCACACAGGAGTTTGTTGTTCAAAGAATCAATTTTGATATTTTCAAGTGCCTGTGCATCTTTATGCTCATTTTGAACTTGCAATGATTTTGCTGGTGCTTCTAAAAGGTAATGCAGAGCATCTGATTGCATTAAAAGTGACAAGTTAGATGCACTTACATCGAGATTTGCATTTCCAATTTGCTATGTGCCCTGCTTGGCATTTGATGTGTCCCTGTTGTCTGGATTTCTTGGATAATCTTCAAAAAAATGTCCATTTCTTCCTCCACAATCTGAGTAATACGCCATAACTGGTGGTATTTCATGTGGTCATGTCATGTCAAGCTCTAGCTGAGAAGTTTCTGTTTCTGTGCTTGCCATCTTCTTTTAAAACACTGAGCATCACGCTATAGACTGCTCCATCTTGACCTTTGTATTCTCTTTGACTCGGTTCTCCAATTAGATTGGCTTCAATTGGTTGATCTGTTGGATCTTCCATTTCTAGTTCTCAACTATAGATCTGACCACTGTAATCTATGTACAAAGATCCTGATTGCATATGCACTAAATGGATGCTTTGCTAGCTTGTGTAGATTTTTGGATAAACACTTGGGTTGAATTTTTGAACTTCTATCTCCACTTCATCTTTGAGCTTGCAATACCTAGATCCACTGAAATCTGTAAAAACATCCGAGAGTTCTCTAAATGTGGCTTTACTTTTATCAATAGGATCTTGTCTCCTGTGTTTCTTTTGTTGCTCATTAGGTATCTTTGGCCTTCCAAATCTATATACAAAAACTTATCTCCATTGTAGCCATACAGCCGTAAAATTTTCTCTGTTGCAGTTGTGTATGTGTTGCTACTGCTACTGGTTAGCTTTGGTTCTCGTGCATTTGAGCTCTCGGCTTGACTTGAGTCCATGTTGTCTCAATCTATAAAGATTGTCTCCTAGCAAATCCTATGTTGATTAGTAGCATTTCTCCTGCTCAGGTTCAACCTTGCTGCTTATGGAAAATCAATTTTGGTAGTTGACTGCTCTTTAGATTCACAAGAGTTCATCAACTTTAGCTTAAAACTGTCAGAATTGATTGCAGCCTTTTGAAATGATGAAAATTTGGTCTTGAATAGCATAACCTGCAATCCAATGTGATTTGTGCCCCTATTCGTCCGATTAGAAGCTCAATTTGCAATACAATTACTTGCACTTGCCTGTTTCTAGTAGGTATGATCAATTTTAGCTCCTTGATTGGATCGTGGAAACTCTTTCAAAATTTGGCTAGAACAATGATATTCTTGGCCAAAATAATTCAGTCCTAGGTCAAATTTTAGGTTTTGGCGAGACTTATGACTTGAATATTGTTAGTTTTTTACCAAAATCTGCTAATCTCAATCCTAATTCACAATTTCGACGCGTGAACAATGCCGTAACGGTCAAATTTTACGCAAAAATTCAATTTCAAATTCAGTTTTGTGTGAATGTATTCTAGCCGGTAAGCTCTCTACATGCTTCGATTTCTTAGGTACAATCGGTTCGTTTTCTGCTTAATTTTGAAAAATTTTAAGATTTTTTCTGTCGCTCATGGCTTTCAGTTGGTCTCTTTTCTCGCTTTTTTTGGAATTTTCGGCTGCTCTTCTACTGATCTGGTTCGCTTCTTCTTGGTTTCTTCCTTCTTGTTTTCTCGACGCCTTTTTGTAACTTTTTTTTCTTTTTCGACTCCTCTTCTCTTATTTTATTATTTTTTGTGAAATTTTGAATTTTCTTTAAAATTTTGGTATTTTTATCAGTATTTTTTATTTTTAGAATTAAAAATACTGCACGCCGTGCGCGCGAAACAAAGGGAGGGAGAGTTGGACTTTACATGTCGCTGACGTGGCAGCCTGTCAAGAGAGTGAGGGTATACGATAGTGGGAGAGCGAGAGTGGGTATGTGTGTTTAAGTGTGTTCATGCCACGAAGAGAGAGAAAAAGCAAGAGAGAGGTAGAGAGGGGTCCATGCCCACGCGTAGAGGGAGAGAGTGGGTTTCTCGCATGACAGAGGAAGAAGAGAGAGAGAGAGAGAGAGTTAAACTTTAATTAAAAAAAACCAAAGCCTTGTTTATTGCACCTAAAAGGCACAGAGAGAAAGGAGGAATAGGAGAGATCGTGAGGTGGAGATTTATATTTTTTCATTTTTTAAATTATTTAGCCTTTGATCATCGCAAGGGGCAATTCCCATGCACATGAGACGTCAAAATTGGTTTTTTGCATGAGGGCCTAAAATTTTACCGTAGAGTCCGCACGATGGTCGAAAACTTATCACAACATTCGTTCAAGTTCGTGATGAATTGGGTGGCGCTCGTTGTTACCAATTTCTCAATTTTTATTATCTTAATCCCTGAAAAAGCCAAATTTAGTCTGAAAATTAGCCGAAAACGTTTAAAATCACTCGGAAATTCAGACAGTTAGCAAAAAGATCCAAAAAAAATTTAAAAAATTCTAGAAATCTCAAGAAATTGTCAACAATCACAATCGAACACTTTCGACTCGCATAAGCACACCAAAAATAGCAATTTTGATCAAAAAATGATTTGCAACAAAATCAACAACCCGGCCCCCGAAAATAGTGAAACGCTTAGAACTCGACCAAGGAGGGAACAAATGCACTCAAAATGATGCCATAAATACGCATGCAAAACAGCTCGTCAAGATCAGAAGATATCAAATTTTTACGAACTTAATGCAAAAATTAGAAGAAATTATTCAAAAAATACCCAAAAAAACTAAAAATTCTCCACACATAGGGGATTAGTGCAGCCAAAATCAAATCACATCGATGCAATTGCCAAATAATTTCATCAATAAAATTTAAACTAGGCAATTAAAATCGGCAAAATTAGGTAAAAATTGACGCATTTGGAGTGTGTAAATCCTTATTTTGAGCTAAAAGACACAGCAATTATCCATTATACACATCAAATATACAATCAAACATTATTAATCATGCACATTAAGCACGTTTTAGGTGCATACACACTAATAATTGGTAGTTTTTACCAATTTTTAGGTGCACACACACAAGGGTTAATCTTGTCGAAATTGCAATTTGAATTCATGAATATCTACTTGGGCATGACCACAACACAAATCAATCATCACAATTGAAAAATCATTAAGCACACATTGATTTTTAGGTGCACAAAAAAAGCCAAAATAGTGCATACACACCTAAAATTAAGCATATACACACTCAATTAGAATGTACACACAATTGATTTTAGTGCACACACACTTGCAATTGACCATTCAAGCATGCAATTAGATCAATTAGGCACATAATTAGCAATGTACATTCACCAATTAGCAATTGAAGTTGTCAATTCCATACGTCTCCAAATTTGAAAATTTTCGGCATTACTATGGCATGAAAATGAACATCTCAAAAATTTTCATAGCATAACATAGCATCAACATGGTGTTAATTAACACATCATAACATAGCATCGACACGGTGTTAATTAACATATCATAACATAGCATCGATATGGTGTTGATTAGCATAGCATAACATAGCATCCACATGGTGTTGTATCATCATCATGGCATCTCTACGCATGTTTAGATTCTAGGGAGATTGAGAATACCACCTTGTTTACCTTTCCAATGACGATTGGTCGAACGGTTGGAAGCTCCAATACTCAGCAAAAAATTAGTGTGTAAGTTAGCAAAAATTAGTGAAATTAGCAAGGGGTTAGTGTAAAATTAGAGTGTGCAGGCACACAATTGGCCAGGTATGGTGACAAATCAGGGAAAAATGAACACATTGCTTCATTCACAAACATCCAAAATCCACAAAACCATAAACACATAAGTGAAATTAGTGAAGAAATCAATGAGGAAACACATCCAATTATGCCATAATGACACTAGCGTAGACCATCATTCCCCAGTAGTGGCGCCAAATGTAGGGGGTACCATCGTATTATAGCTCCAATGACCAAAAAAATTATCAATACGGAGAGAGGAGCTACCCAGCTAGGGCATGGAAACACTCATAGGATTAGTGAGCTAATCATGGCAACACAAATGGTGACTCTATGAAAAAATCTTCTCGGCCTATGGAGGAGCTAAGCCACAATGATTGGCAATCTCCACATCCACTTCCCTTCACTTCAAATCAACCCAATCACACACACTAACGATTGCAAGATGCACACATCGCTAATCCTATCACGCAACACACTAATCACAAGCGCACACACATAGATCTATTGAGCACCACACTCCAATCAAACATACATGCACACACAAGAAAAAGAGGGAAATCACACAAGATTAGAGCGGGATTAACCACTAATTAGTTACAATCTAGTTAATCAAAGCATCATTAGCTATCACAAGAAGTATGAGAGAGGCATAATGAGAGAGACTTAAGCAATGATTAGTGTTAATCAAGTCACATGAGCAAGGAGAAGTTCAAGGACTCCATAGCCACACACCTCATGAGCTCTCACTAAAGAGTGGTCTCAACAAATGAGCTTAAGAGCCGTAATTTCTTTTACACACTCCCTTATGTACTTAGGGTAAAATATGCAATGTCAAGGTGCCCAAGGCCTTTAGGGCTCCACCATTTACTGAATCTACAACCTAAGCACACTAATTGACCTGTTCTTTACAGGTTGGGACTTCCATTGAGCCCATAACACATTAAAAATACTACAATGGCTTGAAATAAATCAAGAAATTACAATACATGGCCATTTTGGAAAATGTAGAAAATGTATAATTCTAATCTTTACTGCTTCTTCACATCTATCTTTGATATTCCTTCGTATGGCTTCGGTCTTTAGTAGCTTTTGTTAACTGACTTTGACTCAGTTAACAGTTAGAAAGTCCTTTGACCTTAGGCAATTGACCTTAGGCAAGCTAGGTCTAACCTTAACGTGGGAATCCTACCCAAGCATGAGGTGCTTGTCGTGCTTGCTAACTAAAGTGCTTAAAGTGTTTGTGGGAACCTTGCCCAAGCTTGAGGTGCTTCTCATGCTTAAATGACTAAGGTTCTTGAAGTGTTCAATTCAAATGTAAACTCTCAAGAGGCATAAACAGTGGTACAGCCAAAGTTTGTTGACCATAGAAGACGGCATGGCAGATATGTGCAGGCTAGCACAAGCATGGCAAAAGGCTGGAGCAGCTAGGAAGATCATGGGCTGATGGGTAGCAGCGAAAATGTATGACTAATGCGGTTTATAGGCCAAGAAATTCTCCAAAACGGATTAGTTTGGGTAGCAGGTAAAGGTGATGCAAGGTGCATCTTTTGGGTCCAAGAATTTAGAGCTTGAAGTGCTAAAGGAGCAAGTCCAAACGGCTCATCCAACAGAGCTACGGAGCCCAAGTTATGGAAGTTTGAAGGTTCAGTGTGTTGTAGATTCTTGCCGAAAAAGACAGATGGGGACAGATGGTCCAAGTGGAAGTTAGGGTATAGGCGTGTAGTGCTCAATTTATGGAGCCTACCTGTCTTTTCAGATTTCATATCAGAGTTACGGATTGCAAGTTATGGCCAGTTGAAGTTTTGCCGAGGGCTAGGTTGGTGCCCACCTGCTGACCACATGGAGAAGCGTGTCATTTGGTGTCTTTTGGGTTGCGACAAGGTTCTAGATCATGGTATGCATCATACAAAGCTAGCAAGAATTAACTCCACGTCAAACGGAGCCCGGAGCAAAAAGATATAGAAGCCGGAAGATTGGGTGCACTTGTTCGGGATTGATTGCAGATGCTTTGATCGGTTTTTGCGGCGTCGGTTTGGGGGCTCGGGGAGTATTGAGTTATGGTTAGAGTTGGGGATTTTTCAAGTCAACTTAGTGTGTTTGCAGCTAAGCTTTGTGGATTGGGAGCAGGAACTCAGAGCCACACAGGGCAGAACTTTGAAGTTGAAGGGCATCAAAAGGGGGGTTTTTTTTCTCATAAAATTGATTTTTTTGCAGGCTTTGGAGGTGGGAGAGCTAGTGATTTCCACGTGGCCACATATTATCCCATATGCACAAAGAGGAGGTGCGATGCAGGGGTGCTTAACCCAAGCCGTGAGCTCCATTTGAAGTGTGTGAAGGGAGTGTGAACTCCTTGGCGATGGCGTGTGGCGGATGGTGTTGCGCAGGTGTTAACTTGGCAATGGTTTTGGCTGAGGTAGGTGACGGAGGGGATGCCTGTGGGGCACTGCAGTTGGTAGCGCACGCTAACGACCGTCGGCGCGACAGTTGCTGAACAGTGACGATGTGGCGGCCCTTAACACTAGGTTGGTAATGGGACACTTTTATGTCCTTGGACACTTTTATGTCCTGTTAAGTGACCATTTTCCTTGAATTATGTCAAGAGTTTCAAAATGGATTTTGAGGTGTTATCTGTCTAGAATGTTGTCTCATGAGGTGAAAAAAACTTGACATTTTTTTGGAATATCAATTCCATTTTTAACCTTGTCCTTGCACAACATTTCACAACTTAAACTGTGTCAAAAAACGGGTCCTGTTTTTTACTTTTTTCAACTTTTTGCAACTATACCACTCTAGAATTCATGTTTGTGAGGTCTATAATGCTAGAGAACTATCTTTAGTAGTCCTCAACATGTCCTGATGCTTCTAGGGGGAAATAAATGTTAAATTTGTAAGTTATGACCAAATTACAAAAATTGTCAAATCCTGTTTTTTAGCCAATTTTAGCTCTTCGATGATTTTTTTGGTGGCTTTCATGATATCCAAATGCAATTTTGATTTTCTATGTTGCATATTGTAACATAAAGCTAATATTCCTTGAGTTTTGGGGCACCTAATACCCTATTTTGCATAGTAGACAATGATGGTTGATTTTTTCAATTATAGAAGAAAACAAAACATTCTAGTATATCAAGTATAGCTTTTTCAATATTGTTAGTTTCTTGTGACAACCACATGCATTTTGTAGGTAGTAATCATATCTAGTCATAAGGATCAAATTTGGCTAGATATTGAATAGTTTCTATGGGATTCTACAACTCAAAATGTTGAACCCAGTTTTTTCATGTTTGCTGTATTTAGCACTTCATCTTTGTCGCCAAGATTCCCCTTGGTAAGAGATGTATTATTCTTTTGACATCCTCCATGGATCCTTATGAACCTAAAGCACAATAGGGAACTAAGAAAACATGCATATATTATTTGTATTGAGCGTGGCTATAGAAACTTTGATGATATGTTTGCAGAATGGTAAAAATTCAACTTTTTTGTACCTATTTCTTTTGGCAAAACAAAAAATAGTGAGTGAGAAGCAATCATATGTTTTGATCGCCAACCCATTGAAGTTAACTAGGGAATTTCTCTCAAGTCCTACAAAAATCCCTAATCTTATTTTTATGCAACAAAACGCAAGAAATGACTGTTTTGATGAAAATGTATTGGTTCATCAACTTTGGAGGCTTGGTGTGACCAAAAGATGAGAAATTTTCCAAGTTTCTTATTTTTTCCATGTGTAGTAGGCCTTGAACTATAACCTCATGAAAGGATTTTACAAAATGAGTGGATCTACTATGGTTTTGGAGGTTTTTTTCAAAACCCTGAAAGGACACTTTTATGTCCTGTTAGGTTACCAACCTAGTGTTGAGAGCTTGTGCCGGCGCCCGATGAGGCAAATTTTTTTTGAGGGCAAAGTGCCCCCCCAATAGCGATGTCGCTGTTGCTAGTAGAGGGAGGGGTCCCGCGGTAGTGCAGTGAGGTGACAGAAAAGAGAAGGGGCAATACAAGGGAAGTGGAGAACCAAGGTCAGCAAGCAAGAGAGGGAGAGTTTGAAAGCTTCAAGGGCCAATAAAAAGGGATCTATCCCGCCTGCCACAAAGGGAAGTGGAGAACCAAGGTCAAGCAAGGGAAGAGAGAGAGAGAATGAGTCTGAGAGGTATCCAAAGAAGCCAAAAGTGCAAGTACAAGGGTGGCCAAATCGGACAAAGAGAGGTGCCATGCAAAGATTGCCAAAATAAACTGGGCCAAGTGGTGACAATGCAAAGGGAGTTCCAAATGAAGTTACAAGTGAACTGCACGAGATGGGAGCTCACCCATTATTTTTGTTTTAGGTCTCCTAGACACACCCCTATAAAAGGATGTATACGTTCATTTTTTAGGGCCTTTTTGCCATTAGGGTCTTTGGGCCATTGGAGGTTTTGTCTGTGTAGGATTTTGAGCCATTGTTTTTTGTTGCTGAGGTTTATGCCGGTAGTGTATTGTTGTATTTGGTGTTGCATATGGGAGAAGGCTATTTTCTACTGTCTCTTGGCGTCATTCCCCCTTTCCCCTTCTCTTCTCTACTTGTGTACGTGTATTTCCGGGCGTGTGTCGACGTGTGCCCCCCCGAAGTTGGTTGTGCAAAGAGGTAGAGAGAGGCTGTGTGGTTGTGGAAGGCTGTGAATTGAGCAGAGTAGAGAGACTAAGTCTGTCTGGTGCATTGCAAGGGGTGTGTGCATATGGTTGTGTGCAAGCGGTGGTTTACTTGTGGGTAGTGTCAAGTTTTGAAGGTGAACTCTATTGGATTGGGGCGGTGTGTATACCTTGGGCTATAGTGAGGCATTGTGTTGTGTGTTGGGTGTGTTCCCCTTTCCCCCTCTCCAACGGTTTCCATACTTAAATGACTAGGTGCTTGAAGTGTTCAATTCAAACATCATATCTTAAGAAGCATAAAATATATGTGTCAAGATCCTCCCCATATGGCCGTCATGATGTGCTTGAATCCTATTGGATAGGCTTTAAAGGGGTCCAATGAGAATTTAGATACATAAAAATAAATAATTAAGTTCTTTCTCTTAAAGAGGAAAAAGAGGTCACATGTCCAAATGATATAATTAAATAATAGAAGAGAGAGAGAGAGAGAGAGGTGAACCAAGCATGAGAGGGAGGTATACTCTCTCTCTCTCACACACACACACTCTCATTGTGTGAAGTGAAAATTGCAAGAGCTCCATCTACTTCTCCAAGCTTGTTGAGAAGTTGAGAGCCTAGACCAATACTCTTGGCCATGGAATGCAAATCCAACCAAAAGCCATGCTTCAATTCTTAAGCTTGTCATCTTCTTCATCTTCTTTACTATGTTATTATGCTATGCTAAGCAAGAAGAGTGATGATAAGTGAGGAACTATTTCTTTCTCCTATGGATGATTCTTTTTCCTCTTCCCTACCCTCATTCCCCGCTAGTTCTCTCCACCTTCAAAGGTGTTTGAGGCCTTGGGACTGAGGCTTGGGATAGTTAATGCTTTTTGCAAAGTTTATGTTATGTTTGTGATGCATGAAGCTTTCCATCTTCACTGCATCACCTAGGTCACAAGGAGCACAAAGATTGTATTGTATCAAGTCTCTCTTGATGGGAGAATCTATAATACAAACGTCTTTTGGAGGGGGAACCGGTTCCAAGTAAATCCGGTTCTCAACTATTGTCATGTTCTCTAATACTCTCTCTTGAAAAATTATTATTCTGCCAAGTTAATTAAGTGCTATGTTTATGTTGCTGCCATCAATTAATTTCACCCTCTATGTTATCAAAGTAACCTCAAAAAAAATCTCACTCTAATTCTCTTAATTCCTCTCAAAGTTCGTAGGCCATTTCCATTACACAAGCTAATTAGGTGTATTTTCTATATTGTTAACTTCGATCAAGCATTCCCTCTGTATCTTCATTAGGAGTTCTCTTAATGAAATGCTCACTACTGTCATTTCTATTCCACTTCAGTCAATGTTACTACCCTAATTCCGTTACACCAACATAGAACAAAGCCCACAAATTCCCAGCAACCCTCCCCTTGGGGTTTGGACTATGACAATAGAAAATAGCTACGCCAATCCAAGATGACCATTATCCCCAATCGAGAGGACCATATCCAATCCAAGAGACAACTAATGATAAACACTCCAATCTAGTAGCACAACTCCAATCTAGGAGTCCACAACTCTAGCCTAAGAGTCTGCAAAAAACTTTCATTTCCACACCTTCATTGTTTGTCCTCCTCCACTCCTACGTCTTCATCTTTCAATTGTGGTATTTGCACCATCTTGGTGTTGTTGTTACTGTAATGTACCCAACATTTAGCCATATAAGTTGTTTCAGTTATTTTACAAAGTAATTGAGATCCTCAATTTTGTGAGTCATCACGAGTTTATCAGAGCAATCGGATTGAAAATCGGGTTCAGCATCCATTTATTTATGATCTTTCTTTATGTGGAACAATAGGTTTATGTGGGAACCTAATCTATGTGTGAAGAAAAAGCTTAAAGATAGTATTTTTATGAAAGAAAGAGAGGTGAGTCAAAATTAGGATACTTCTTTCTTTCTCTCTTTCAAAATAGAATGGGAGCTTGTAAGTATAGAGCTTTTTAAAATCGCGTATAGGATTCGTGTACCAAAAAAAAAAAAAAAAGAGCCGCGACGACGCGCAAGCTTTTTCCTTCTCCTATTCTTGAAACCTCTCAGTATTCTTAGCACCCCCCTAGGGCCTATATAAAGGACCCTTCTCCTCTCACTTGGAACACATATCTACATATCTACAGAAGCGGAAGCTCTCTTGCAACGACGCGCCGGAGGAAGCCTCTCTCTCTTAACCTCTCAACTCAAGCCATCTCCATCTCCAATCGTCAACGTGCCGTCACCCGATTTGTGAACACTCTCTCTCTCTCTCTCTCTCTCTCTCTCTCTCTCTCCAACAACGCGCTTTTCTTTTCTCCATTCCGAAGCTATGGCTCCGAAGCGTGTAACACGAAGTTCTAAGGACGCCCATGCCATTGCACCACCAAGGAAGGAGGGAAGGAAGGTGTCTACTCCGAACAGTTCTCATGCGGAAGCATCAACCGAAGAAGAAGTCGAAGCCGTCCAACCTCCAACACAGGAGTTAGCCGCACGCGCTCCAAATCCGGTAGGACAAATTTATAATTCTGCATTGCTATTCATGTTTGACTTGGGAAGCTAAGCATAGGGAACCCCTTAAACTGTCAGAGAAACGTGATTCTATCACATGAAACAAGTATAAGTTTTCATAGATTAGTGAAAGGACTATTTGATAAATTGCTACTGTTTGTTGAATTGTTATTGCTTAATAAATTGTTATTGTTTGATAAGTGGGTTTTGATTGATATGAAGGATTGGTTGATCATGTTTGATGAATCATTTAATGAGAAGAATTGTTTTGTTCTCGCGGGTAGCAAGATGATTCCGCGGTTAGCTGAGATTAAGCTAAGGTTATTGGCTCTCTTTTTGTTCCTCACGGATAGCGGGATGCCTGGCGGTTAGCAAGATGCCTCGCGGTTAGTGAGATGGGAAGGTTGAGCAATTCGCGGTTAGCGAATAAATCCTTTGCAAAGGCTCTATTGGTTAGACAGAGAAAGTCCACGGGTAGCGGCAAAATCATGAGAAATTGGGAAAGTTGTTTTTGTTAAATAATAGGGCTACCTTCATTAGCATTGTTTGAATTGTTTTGGCATTGTTTGAAGGCTGTATAAAAGAACCTGTGTTTGGAACTAATTAAGAAACACTGTTCGTATATGTAAAACAATGTGAAAAAAAAAGTGTGCGTGTGGGGTGGAAAGTGGGGACAAGCTTAGGTTGCCAGTCAAGGATGGGTGGTCTCGATTAGTCGAAAAACTCTCCACTCCCTCAAATCAAAGACTCATTGTGCCAAGAGTCGAGATGACCCAAATATACGTGACACAAAATTACTATCTACTTTAGACTAAGTCTCTTATCATATTTATGGTTTATGGATGGCGGCCGTGCCTCTTAAACGTGAGGAAAAAGGCGTTGTTTATGGATTGTAAATATGTCAATGGGATTTCATCTTTATGTTAAGAAATAGATTTCATTTGAATCTTAGATTTATCGACCTGGCTTGTGGTGTATGACCTTTATAACCACGTAAATGATGGATAGAGGACTTCCTCTCTTCTGTTGCTCGTATCCCTACTTTGTGGAAACGGAGTATGGTGTCGTCAACAGAAAAGGAGAATTAAGGAAGGCCATCTATCAAGTCGCCCCAATCTTGTCGGGATTGGGGACCTCACAGTTACCATGGTTGATGTTGTAGCTTGCTCAAGAGTTTAATTGAATGAAAATGCAAAGCTAAGTAACACTAATGCAAAACAAAAAATTGATGCTACTTCTTCTCCCCCTTGAAATGAGCTTTCTAATCTTCCAACCCCTCACAGTGCTAATGTCCCAACCCCTCATGGTGCAATGGAGTGGTCTTAGCCCAATACCAATGTCTACCTCTGAATAGACGCGCATGATGGAATACTTAATGATAATTACGGCATACATTGTGGTAGGTTGTACCATGGATGTTAAAAATATTAACTTTCGACTCACAACACTTAGAGAGAACTTAAGAGAAAGATTTCTTTTGAAGCCTTGCTTTGTGTGTCGAAGAGGCCATTGATGCTCAAGAGATCTGCCAAAGACAACTTTGAGCCAAAATTTTCCTTTAAATGCTTGATGCTTGAAGTTCAATGCGGTCTTTGATGCCTTGTTATTTTTTAAATTTCCTCTTAGAAGCAAAATATTGAGCTCTTTTTGAACCTTTTGAAAGCCTTTGATTGTTCTTTTCAAATCCTTAAGGCTAATGTCGAATGCTTGTTGCCTGAGTCATGTGGGCACTCTGTGAGCAATGTTGAGGATGTTGGGCTCTTCACCTCATAGGAATGCACTCATTTGAGGGTTAAAGGCTTGGAGCTTAGGAGTAAGTGGGGAAGATCATGCGATCTCCCGCCTATGGAGCCGATGGCTCTATTCAACACCGCCTTGCATTTCTCCACTGGGTGATGTGTGCTAGTTGTGAGAAGGGTTTCTTACAAACCGGCCATCTTCTTCAGAAAACCAAACTTATTTGCTAGGTCGGGTCCGCCCACATGCCTTAATATAGATTGCCCAATTTGATCATGGGACCTCATCCCCTAGCTTGAAATGGGATCAGCCCACTAAGCAACACAACCAAGCTATGCTTATGTGGAGCACACTGAAAAAGAAGATTTTATTCTCCCCTTTTGCAGGGAAGTGCTCACACAAACTCTCTCTCTCTCTCTCTCTCTCTCTCTCTCTCTCTCTCACACACACACACACACACACACACACACACCTTTTTTTAGCAAAATAATGGTGATAGGGTTGATAAACCCTACAAATTTTTTTGTCTTTCAAGAAATTTAATCTCATGACCAAGGGTATTTTGGGAATTTTGGAAAACTTGAAGGGAATTTTAAAATTTGTGACAAAATATTGGGGGTGTTTTGGGAATTTTTGAAATTTGAGGGGTATTTTGAGGATTTCCAAAATGAGAGGGGTTTTTTGGTAATTTTCCATGACCAAAAATCCCATAAGGAGGAAAGTCTTGCCACAACAAAACATCATCTTCACCCATGCAGGAGGAATCCAGTTCCATATGGATGTTTCTCAGAAATGCTTACCCTTCTTAGATGTGCTCCATCAACTCTTGGATGATAAACTTTTGTTCTTCCTACTAGCATTATGGATCGGCCTATCGGCCAATCTATCCCGCTTTTCTTCGGGTGCTTCACAACCAAAAGAAAGATTTTGTCCAAGCGATAATTATCTATCATCTCATTCTAAGTGACTGCTTCAATATATCATAGAAATTTTATGCAATGACATGGTTTATCACCCGTACAAAAGCACATAAAGTTTTTAGATGATATTTTTTTTCTAAATGTCATCTCTAGGAGTACTCCGTCTGATTGCGGGATATCTAGGTAAGTATACTCGACACACAAACAAACAAGTGAAAGGGTCATGACGGCTTTCAAAAACAATAAGAAAATGATAAAAATTATTAGGTTGAATTAAATTGGTATCAATGTTTGGGAAAGGATTGCCTCAACTTAGTCTTGAGTCGAGACTAGCTAGCTGCAAACCATGGTAAATGAAAGAAAAACCGATAAAATATGTGAAAAAGTCGTCCAAATTTCTACAAATCTCAATTTCTGCTAGTATTTTCAATTTTCTTCTTTGTGAGGAGGAAACTCGATCAGCAATTAATAAAAGAGACTTTCTTAAACGTTAGCACTGACTGGAATCAACTGGAATCAAGCTATAAAATGCAAGAAATATAAAGCCTTGTGACGTTGTGAAATGAAAGGTGAAAAAATGTGTATGTGTGTGTGTATATAGAATTTATTAGAATTAGCAAAGTGGAGCTTCACTTTAACATTCTAAAACAATAGAATGCAAAAAGAAAACATATGTGTGTGTGTATAAGATTTACTAATTATGCTTCACTTTAGCATTTTAAAAAAATAGAATTCAATAAAAGTAAAGACATGTCAGGATGTGAAATGAAAGGTAAGTCTCCATCATGCACTAAAAACAATGGAGTCTCCCTAAACCAGTACAACACTAAGGGTTTCTTTTAGAAATCCATAACACACACACACATACACACCTATTTAATCAAACCCACTCAAACTTGACATGATTGTCACAATGTGATCAATACTTCACAAGAGTTCAAAGCATGCATTTTACTAAGTGGTAGTTGTGCATTGCTGGGAGCAAATGAAATCCATAACACACACACACACATACACACACACACACACACACACCTATTTAATCAAACCCACTCAAACTTGACATGATTGTCACAATGTGATCAATACTTCACAAGAGTTCAAAGCACACATTTTACTAAGTGGTAGTTGTGCATTGCTGGGAGCAAATGAATACACACGACCCCACAGTTGAAGCCTACCTATACTTCACTAATGAATCTTATACTCTATTTCACTCAAGAGACAAAGACATGTTGTTTCTACTCATAACAAACTAAAAATAATCCCCACATAGAAAAAAATTAGTCTTGGAAGTATCCTCCTAAAACTATTGACAACCACATGTATTGCGTAAGAGAGAGAGGGAGAGAGAGAGTATGTGTGGTGGAACTGAAATCCACCCCATTTTAACCAAGATCCACACTCGGCAATGCCCAATAGTACTCATGAATAGAAATGCAAGAACTACACCTATAGAAAATTGTCGGTACGACAGGAGTCAACCGTTTCTTTTAGATGAGCTCCGTCAAGATACTTCAAGAATAATTCTCTTGCATGTAGCATTTCTAGATTTAATAGCAATTTTTTTACAAAGTTTCTTTTTTCGGTTTTACTTGTGTCAAATACTCTTCTAGTAAGCAAATTGACTTCAAAGAATTTTTCTACTTTGCAAGATACATTACATGACCAACCTTGGACAATTCTCCTAAGATCAATGTTCCACACGACAAAGCTTGGTTCCATATATCTTTATGTAACGCTGCACGAGAACCTTTTTTATCCGATTTTGGAGCTGACATCGACATCGTCTAGGATTCAGCAAGTCATCTCAATTTAGGGATTTCATTTGGCAATACCAATCTCTTGGTTTTGCAGTTGCTTGTCAACAAGGTCTATCTAACTTTTGAACATCCTCACAAAGTGGTTATTTTTACAACATAGTACTGCACAATGGATTCAGACATAGATATGCATCATCAGTTTGACTTCAAGCATCATGTACCCGATGCATATGCCACTCCCTCGCCATTAACTACTCCCACGGAGGGTGCCTGCAAAGCAGCATGCATAGATGATAGCATAGAGTTGCTAAATTTGCAAAAGTTTAGGGCATTATTACCTCTCATGCCTATCATGGAAATAAATTTTGCATGATTGAATGAAAACGTCACAAAGTTATTTGAGTTGGTAGTGCAATATCTACATCAGCAAGCCAAGGACCCTGTAGACCTACCTTTCTCATGTCGGATCAAGGCTTTAATCCGGATTTGTTATCTCTTCTTACGCAGAAAAAGGTGGATGAGCTGTTGAAAAATATGAAACCACCAACCTTCGATGGGAGGAAAAGGAGTGCAACAAGGATGCAGTGAATATCTTCCTGAGTAATTGGGATAGTATTCATGATCTGCATAGGACTCCAGATGCAGTCAAAGCACTACAAACTAGTTTGACACTAGAAGGTGAATCTTATAAGTGGTGGATGTCACTCAACGACAAAGACATTCTACCGTGCTCATGGGATTTTTTTGAGTATGTGTTTAGAAAGTGTCAACTAATGAGAAGGAAAAAAATTAGATTGCATGGGATAAGTGTTCTATGCACGCCAGTATAGAATGTTGCTTGAGTATATTTTGTACTGTTGAGATGTTATTTGCAAGCTTGAGGGTTTAGACACCTTCTAGTAGGTGAGAAGATTCATTTGTGGGCTAAATCCTAAGCTTAAGAAGCACACTAAAACACAAGATACCAAAATGCTTGAGGAAATGATAGTGTAGGTTCATATCGATGATGATCCAGTTGAAAAAATATTGCATAGTACGCACATGCATGACACTATAAATACATGTGTATCTCACAATTATAATAAGAGACAATTTGTGGTAGCCTCATTTGATGCCTCCAAAAAGCCAAAGGAGTCTCATGACCATATGTCAACTGAGAAGGTTGAAAACACAAAAGAGGAAGAAGCTATGTTTTGATTAATTGGGCAGCAAAAATGGCAAAAGGATCGTCCCAAGGAAAACTTATTGCCCAAAGAAAAAAGAAAGCTATGCACATGGTGCAATTGCTTCCACTATTCCAAGGTGAAAGTAACACACATTGAGGCAGTGCATGTGAGTTGTATTACAACCTCTATGTGACAGTCGACTTTTGGTCCACACGAGCTTGTTTGAGTGCATGGATCTATCAAGGGTCACAAAGTGAAAATCTTGGTAGATGATGGTGCATCTGATGATTTTTTTAACTACAAGCTAGTGAAACGTCTCAATCTAGTGTTGCAGACCCCTAGTACCCACTGCTACAAGGTAGCTATGGTAAATGGCCATGATGCTGAGGGGTGGGATACACAAGTAAAGGGGGTCCACTTGAGATTTAGGAATATAAGATAGCCTTGTATTTCCAAGTTACAAATACAGATTAGTCATAAGACAGATGTGGTCTTGAGTCGGGAGTGGTTGCATGGATTAGGGTCCTCATTACATCAAAGCCATGAGCATAATAGTGCAATGTCTGAATCCAATGGTATACACGTGATGTTGTTGGAAGAAAAGGATGTGGCTCCCTCACCACTTCTTTATACAACCAAACTTATGAATCTCTCTTCAAATGATGAAATAGAAGAGCTCTTTTGTGTTACTTCTTGTATTATTTTTAATCTAATGTTGATAATACTTCCATCGTAGTTGATAATTCCTCAATGTCTCATTCTTCTTCTTTTTCATCTGTTGCTACCTATCTGTCACCATAATAAGCGAATGTATTCACCTCCTAGATTACCACAAACACATTCTATGCAGTACAACATAGATGTGATTGCATGTATTAAATCCGTTCAGTAAACCGCCTTCATTAGGAAGGGAATGGGGTCTGAGGGGGCCTCTTTATTTGCCATGGGATTAAAAAGAAGATTATGGAAGGGTCAAATGGGTGGATTCCATGTGGACTGAAATGGTGGGTATGGCAGGGCCTAAAAGTAAGTGGTCAAACTTGTACTCTTTTATAAAAGACAAAGAGAAAATATCTTATAAATTCAAAAACATGAACTTTCCTCTAAATAGTTAAGTAAAAACCAATCCTTTATCTCTCTAGTGGCTGTCAGTTTCTCCCCCCTCTCTCCTAAAAAGGGATCCCTCCAAAAATGTGTTGATCATTCCCTCTCTCTCTCTCTCTCTCTCTCTCTCTCTCTCTCTCTCTCTCTCTCTCTCTCTCTCTCTCTCTCTCTCTCTCTCTCTCTCTCTCTCTACTATACCATCTCTCACTTCTCTGCACTTCACCTTGCAAGAGTTTCTTCTCTTTCATTCCTTTCAGTTTTCCCTCCCAAAAGCTTTGCAGCAAAAGTTTGAACCTCCTTTCCCTCCTCAAGCTTACTACATTCTCCTCAAGCTTTCTGGATTCTCCTCAAGCTGAAGTTCTCCATTTCTCCATGAGCCTCACTAAACACCTCTACCTAAAGCTGAAGATCTGCAGCATATCCTTCTGCTAGATCATCCCTCTTTCTAAACAGGTTTCCTGCTACTTCTGCATTGTGCTCTCTACAGAGGATCTACTTTCCTCTCAAGCTTTGCAACATTATCTTCCCTATTAAGCCAACAAGTAGGTGGAGCAATATAGCAGTACATAGTATCCTTGGTCTTTGTGTACCATCAAGAATATTTCTCTATATAACTGAGAACATGGATGTGCAATCTCTAACTCATAAGTGTTGTCTGCAGGTGTGCCACTATCCCCATGGCATCATCAGGTACTCGACGACTTAGGAGTGTCATTGACTCCATTTCATGCAGCAATGTACAAGACGACAGTGGATGTTGGGTGATGATGGAGTTCAAACGATTGATGTGGGTGACAATGCAGCCCAGTTCAAGAGGTGCACACAAGGTCTCAAGGAGACACATGGCTTCTCAAGCACACCATTGTAAGGGAAGGATCATGGAGTTCAAGCAAACCCATGATGGCAAGCGTCTTGCAAAGGTACAATATGTGTATGTTGCTTCACAACAACTGAAGCTAGAGACAACAGTGGCTCCATCGAGGTTTTTTGCAAACTGTAATTTCACTCCTCTATCAAGTTTTTAGATTGTATATTTTGTATTTCTGTTGTATATATTGCTTTGATGTCTATAAGGCTTTCATTGCTTGTTCATGTTTGCAGATGTATCCCCATTCTCTTTTGTAGAGTGGGAGCCAATAGAGTCCTTCATAGGAACTTTTGAGGCCATCCACGTTGACCTTGGCAAGCTACTCTATGCTGATTGTCCATCCGCGAAGCTTGTCTCACAGGACATTTCTTTTTATAACCATACTTATGTAATGCCTAAGAAAATTGAGTATGGTAATCTTTCTCCGGTTCATCCACCAACATTGCAGAGTATGGAATGGCCTAAGCCTGATAGTGCCTTAATCACAGCAGCCAAAAGGAGAATCAAGGTAGATGTGCATTCAACAATGAAGTGCACCTATGGTTCCCATAAAGCTTCCCTAACTTGGTTTATGTCCCTTCATGTGTTTGTGTTTATCATTCGACTGCAGAGTGTTCATAGGACACTAAAAATGTGGACTTGCAAAGGGGGAAGTGCGATCAATGGTTTCCTTGCAGTTGGATGGGAGACTAAGGTGGTCAACCACCAGGGAGACACAATCAAGTGCTCTGTAGTTTCTGAGAATGTGGCATGCGGATACCATATTGCCAAGCAAATATTGTCAATTGTTTTTCCGTGGAGAAGATGGAAGCTGACGAAGGGAGAATGGGAGGCACTAGACTCTGAGGTTGCTCCTAGAGAATCAATTGATTTGCAAATATGCCTCCACGACAATGCAGTGCACGACATCTCGGTGAATAATGACTAGAATCTTAGTCACCCTCGCGAGTATCTTAATCTTAGATATACCTTGCCCAATCAATATGTTTTTGTAATCAATGAAAAGGTTGTTCATTCCAGAAAAGAGAAGAGCTTTCTGCGTGAAAACATTGGTTTTTTGTGAGGTATTAATGTGAAAGCTTGTAATTGAAGCGATTTTTCTCCCATTAATATATATGGCATTCTGAATCTCTTTTTCAATTTTAATTTGTACAAGATTTTTTTTGAAATATGCAATTTTTTAAGTTTGGACCGTGAATACTTTCAATGTTGGTGTCTTTCAATGCTTGTCGCGTGATTTTGTTTATAATTATAGTTTTAAGTTAATTTGATGTTAATTTTATGTGCTTTTAAAATGTGACATTGAGTATAAAAGTGACTTTCTAGGTTTTAAACTTCATTTCTCACATTCACAAAACACAAGATTTCAGCTCTCTTCCCATCTTCTTCGCGAACAGACCCATGGCAACATCTTCTGATGCAGTTCTCACACAATTACAGAAGATAGGACTTGCAGATCGTGCACATGAATTAGTCACTATGTTTGAGGGGACGATCGACGTGCATGCCACTGCTAACCTTCATGTAGAGGGATTCCAAAGCTTTCTTGACTACATGATGGAGCACATGGAAGAGGATGCAATATTCTTCAAGGGATCCAACATGGCGTGGTTGCCAATGGATTTTCTCAAACACCTCTATGCGGCCAAAAAAAACTTTTCTTATCACTTGTTGAGGTTTATAAAAGGGCTTACTGACTGGGACTACAGGACAGAGGATGAGGATGACCTTATAGACTTGGGCATGGGGTGCATAGGCACCCAATTCATCTCTTGGGACATGGTTCTGGGATTCCTTGTGCTTGAGGGCATGGAGAAGGGAAAATCAAAGGAAAAGGCCGACCAAAAACCTCCTATAGCCATTGTGGAGGAATGAAATGAATTTATTGAAGAGGTTGATGAGCAGGCTGAAGCATCTATGCACTTGTCCTCCTTCAAAATCCCAGCTCCACTAGGGAGGAAGATGGGATGATAGAGGAAGACGAGGTGTTGGAGGAAGTTCCTGACCTCCAAATTCTCACTTTTCATGTAGTGGTGGTGGATGGTTGTCACTTCTTATTCCTTTATGACATTGCAAAGACACTAGGACTCTGAGAAGATGAGTTTCTCTCAGTGCTCGCTATCTGCCTGAAAGATCCCAGTGGAAAGCAAGAGAAGGTCAACTTTCAAATTGACTTTGAAGACGAAGGTCTCCCACCAAGCCTCTCATTCCTCCCTAGTGAAAACGAATAGAATTTGGTACAGACCATGGCAAATACACTTATGGAAATCAAATCATGTGTCTCATTTTATGAAAGCATCCTGGAAAGCACTTTTCTTCCACACAAATCGTTGATCATTATGGGTGGAAAAGATCGCTCTAGCATCAACCTTACAAGGAAAACTCTTGAAGAGATGGATGAGGAAACTGAGGTAACCACTTTTTAACTTTATCGATAGTAAATTGTATCATATAGCAAGTGTTGAAGTTGTTTAAAATGTTTTGCAGACCGCATACCATGTTGATAAGTTTGCAATGCGTACTAGAAATTCTTGCAATGTTCCTATAGGTAGAGATAGCTCCCTGTGGCACTACCTTGGCCATCTGGGGTCATCCGTTCTTCGAGTTTCACACACACAGTACTCCAAGCATGGTTCTGTGGAGCTGCTCAAGTGCAAGGCATTAAGTGCCATCCTTGTTGAAGTTTCCCTTACCCTTAATGCTCACAAGTGTATCTTGGTGGACCGAGAGGCAACATTGTATGCCTTTACAGGAAAGCACCCTAGATTAAGTGCCATCCTTGTTGAAGTTTCCCTTACCCTTAATGCTCACAAGTGTATCTTGGTGGACCGAGAGGCAACATTGTATGCCTTTACAGGAAAGCACCCTAGATCAGTCCTCTCCCATTGTGCCTTAAGCCTAGGTCAAGGGGTGACAAACCCAGAGACTATTGTCAAAACCTTTGGTGTCAAGTCTGCCATTCGCCCTATACCAAAAGATGTAATTTACAAGAAAACCAACCAGTCACGATGTAATATATCCACAGCAATATACAATAATTTTGTCTTAAATTTGTATGTTTTTTGTCACTTCCTGTACTTTTTTTTTATTGCACATATTGGCCAGTAAATCTTTTTCTTCAACACGTTTACACCTCCTCAACCATCCAAGCACCCATCTGACATGGGACGCCTATCGATGAATATTTTGCAAAACTGAGGCCGTGGGACCACCAAAAAGCACGCCGATGACCAGGGACGCGGAATGCGCGCGCATGGGCCAATTTTGATCAGGACATTTTTTTGGCCCGTTCTGTGTCGCTGGTCATCGGCGTGTATTTTGGTGGTCCCAAGACCTCCGTACGCACCCGAAACGGTTCTGTGTTGCAAAATATTCATTGATAGGCTTCCCACGTCAAACGAGTGCTTGGATGGTCGAGGAGGTGAAATCTAACTACTTAATTAATTCAAATACTTCAACAATAGAAAGTACACAATTAACTACTAAAGCTACATCGAATGGTAGAATATCGAGTCGTTCATATTATCTCAAAAGATTACAAATCTCATAAACAAACGTTACATGGGGAAACTAATTCTTATGGAGGCACCCTTCATTCCTCAGATTGAGCGCTATAGCTAGATCTATATTTTTTTAGAGTAACTCGCTTTGCATGCACCATACAAAATACGCTATCTTGGAATAACTACATCAAAATGTCCTCGGCGGCATCCTCTAAAGCCAAAAGAGCCTCACACTGGATACGTGTAATAGAATCTGAATATTCGTTCATTAGTTCGCTTATTACCCGAGACAAAGCTGCCTTTGGTATTATTGGCTCGGTGCTCTTTTGATATTTTCGGATCTCACGTAGAGCAACTATGCCAGGCATTGTTTCTTTTGCATTGTTGGCGATGGTGGAGGAGCTACTTGTCTTGCCGATTGAGGAGGGTCATTTTTGTACTTTTTCCTCCTCTCTTCTTGGGCTTGTTGCTCTTCAGGTGTGAGCTTGTTGTCCTCTTTCTTTTGTGCACATTGTTTTGATCTCTGAGAAATATTTGAAGGTCTGGAGCTCCCAGCCTTTTCTTGCTGGGTGGCTTGATCTCTATCCTCTTCCACTCTCCTCTCGACCTCTACTCTTGCTTGTAAATTATCCAAGTGAGCTCTCTCAGCCTCAACTCTGTGCCATTCTTCTTGCTCTCTCTACCTTCTTTGTTCTTCATGCAATCTCTATGCTTTTCTATCTGTCCTCTTTCTTTTCTAACTCTCTCATTCCCTTCCTCCTCTTAGCATCTCGTGCTATTGAAACAGGATCACCTGGTATGACTTTGATCACCCTATGTTTGACTCGCAGGGGCAATTTTTGTGACGTAGTTGCGGTTTATTGAGCTTTACGTGCAGTCGTTGCTTGAAGTTCAGGTGTTGTCGCTGCTTAATCTCCAGTTGCTACCGTTTCTTGAGCTCTAGGTCCTATTTCTTGTGTTGGTCTGTTAAGAGATGCAAATGGTCCAAGCTCCGGTAGAGGCGTACAATTTGCATGTTGTAATGCCTAGAGATCACCAAAAATCTATTGTATGGAAGTTATGATCCTCTGTAGTTGAAGGTTGGGGGAGCGGTTGGGTGTTTGGAGCTGGTTCTTATGGTTGAGGCTGTGAATTTGAAGCGGTGGATTCTGTATGAGGTGTTGGTTGCGGATTTTCAGTGTTGTTAGTGATAGTGGTGTCATGGTTGTGCGTGGTGGTGTACTCTTGTGTATCGTCCATGTTGTGCAAGATATAAGTGCGTGTACGTTTGGACTTGAGAGGATCTTCTAAAATGTGCAAACAAGAAATGAAGTTTAAGTTGTGAGTTTTGACTTATATATTACTTAAACTTCAAAAAAAATTTAAAAACTCAATAAAATCACCCAAAATAAAAAAAGACTCCAAAATAGACGAAACTTGATCCATGGGACTAATAATTGTCGCCTTTACAAATCTCTTTGCATGACAAGGCATGTTTACAATAGAAATGGTTAGTGTCAAAAGAAAATTAAATTTCTACCCAACGTCTGCCATCATGCCGCCTTGTCTCCAACCAGCGTCGACTTTTGCACTCGAAGCATGATCTGATTGTGATCGCCTCAAGCTAACCACTTTTTCTATTCTACATTTCAAACTTCTTTTCTCTCTTGTCTTATTTCTCTCTCTCCCTGCTAAAACTCTGTAGAACCAATTGAATATCTCGTGAAAGGCATTGCTCTTTTTTCTTCCACCTCTATGTCGTGTATTTTTAAAATACACTGCTTTTGCTTGATAGTGTGAGCGCTCCATTGCTTGGCTTCTTCAAATGCCTAATGAACCATAAGTGTCAAGAAAAAATAAAAAGAATGTGCTAAAAAAAACAAACTTTAGTTTCGCATATAGATGTATTTTGATTGAAAATATCAAATGTTCAACACACCATGTAATGTGTTATGTGTGTCTCCCCCCAAGCATCCACCATTTGTGCTGTAAAACTATTGATTACAAACTTTAGGGTGGCTCGATCTCATCATCGGTTAGCTTTGCCTTTTCGAGAAGACAAAAAATATCATCAGTAGATTGCCACACATGAGCACGCTTAATTCCTAGGGTTGCTTCATTACCTTTGTAGGTGGTAATGTTACACACCTTTTCCCATAACTAAAACTCGTTGGGACTTTGGGAGTCTGAATAGTTTGAAATAAAATGTCTCGCTTTACTACCACCCATACATACTTTATTAGGGCAATCTTGTGTACTTCCAAATGTGTTCTTATCCTTTGATAGCTCAATTGCACCCCCATGTAGACCCACACTTGTTAGAATAGATTTGAGTTCTTGTATACACTCTTCTCTTCTTTGTGCAGGCTCCATATTCCAAGCGTAATTAATATGGAGCATAAGCAACTTCTCAAGAATTTGTAGACGGGCCTAAAGGGTGTACACATGCACATTTATTAGTGGTATTGAAAGAATAGGATCCCAATTTGGATCATCCATGTTTCGATTAGGGGGTTCTTGTTGGTCACAACTGAAGATACCTTGAAACCATTATTGTAGTGCTTTACCCACTGCTTGTGTAGTGGGTACACCTTTTGTAGAGTTGATTATAACTTTGCCTCCCTTATCATTACCACCTTTCGACTTGCTAGCCTTTGCACCCTTGCCCTCAGTTCCCATTGAGACTTTACTTTGGCAGCAATAAATGCATGCAAAGAGGGTCATTGCACCTTGCTTGCACCCTAACATATACTTGAGTGTTTTCAAGTCTCTTGCCAAATGCCACTCAATCTGGAACATTCCAAGACCTGAAACATGCAATCTCTGCCCTTCTTGTTGTTGTCGAATGATTGCTGTGTGATTGAAATAGCATGATTGTTGCCCTTCTTGTTGTTGTCGAATGACATCAACGATTGTTGTGTGATTGAAATAGCATGTCAAAGTCTCATATGTGGGAGATGAAAACCTGCCAGCCACCAAATATTTTTCTCTGACTGAACACCTAAACAAGTGTTTCCCTTCTCATTGGCATTTAGCTCCACATCGACACCCACCAAGGCCTTGCTCATCAACGTAACACTTACTTTTTCGAGTTGTTGACCTTTAAGAACTTGGCACTCATCAAGCTTCATAAAAAATATCACTTTCCCATCACACTCTTTTTGTGTCAAACCATAAAATATTATCATTGACTCTTGGATCTTCAACAAGTCAACATACACATTGTTGAACTAGTTGTAGCAGAAGAATTTGTTGTCTTCTTCTAATGGCATGTCATCCTCCACATACTGAAATCCGCCCAACAAGCTTGCAACATCATTATTGCCGCACATTTTTGCAACACTGCACTGTCAGGAGTTGGCAAAAACCAAAACAAACCTTTTGTTCGGTGACCGAGTGTGACACTTCTATACAAAGCTTCATAGGCCTTAAAACTTATTCCTGCGCTGTCACACACCTCCATCATCTCTTGAGGTGACACAATGCTCTTTAGCACACTAAAATACTTCTGTCACAAAATAATATAGTAGCTCAACCAGCTCCTTTGGCTTGATGATATGCTACAGCAAAGCACGTCCGGTTGTTTGAGCATCAGGATCAATTCCCATCATCATTCGAGCTAAATTTTTGCATATTGAATTACCATTACACCAACCTACAGAACATGTAGGAAATCAAAATCTTGCATCAGTATTCTTACTGAATTAGATGGACACGTTTCTTTTGAGCTCCACCACTTGAGGAGAGCAAGGACATCGCTTGTCTCTTGCGCTTACAAATGTGGTAGCCAAGGGGAATGTGTGTGAGATGATGGATTTGCTGATGCATTCTCTGAAGCGTGTTGTAGTTGAACATAATTGTCTAGTCGACACTCCTGCTCTTTTTTTTATTGATGTACTTTTTCAGTGAGATTCGCCATCTCATCGTTCAGTTGCTTCATCTTCTTGTTGTCTTCCTCTCTAACTTGCTATAGATCTTTCACAGGCTTCTCTTGCAGTGATGAATAGGCAGCCAAGAGATGTTTACTTGCTTCTCTTTCATTGACAAAAGCTGAATACAACCTCCAGCAATAGCCAAACAATTTGTCTCTTCCATCTCCAATAAAATGCAAAAGCTCAATGACATTACAAAAGGGTAGTGGTTCATTAGTCATTGGATCACCTGGGTAAATGTGGCCATCAACCCATAAGTTGATTGCCTTGCACCCAATGCTTTGTAGCTGATCTGCAGCATTGGGATTTGATATGCCAAGTCGCACAGTAGCGTACTCCTGCTCCAAATCAGCGTTTAATTGATATTGTTTTGGCCTATTAGTAATGTCTTACAGTGGAGGACGATTGAATGACATGTTTGTTAGCTCATCAAGAAAAATAGAGAGAGAATGTGTAATGGTGACTGTTACAAGCAGGGAAAGCTGGCTATGGAGGGAAAAAGTGGAAGGTACTCAGGGCTAGTAGAAAAGGATTATGTTGTGGAGGGAAGAAAGAGAGGGAGTGTAGCTCAATCTCCTTTGTATTCAAAATGTTGATCATGAGAGCTTTAGAGAAAGAAATACAACTGCACACAAAGGTAATGGAGTTCTCCATTGCTCTCACCTGAAGCTGGAGTGGCAGAAGCATGAGAGAGAGAGAGAGAGAGGGAGAAAGACATAAAGGAAGAGAGTGGGAGAGAGAGTAGATCTACATCCTTGGAGGATCTGCACTTTCTGTCAGATGTAGGCAGCATAGAATGTTTGTTAGCTCATCAAGAAAAATAGAGAGAGAATGTGTAATGGTGACTGCTACAAGCAGGGAAAGCTGGCTATGGAGGGAAAAAGTGGAAGGTACTCAAGGATAGTAGAAAAGGATTATGTTGTGGAGGGAAGAAAGAGAGGGAGTGTAGCTCAATCTCCTTTGTATTCAAAATGTTGATCATGAGAGCTTTAGAGAGAGAACTACAACTGCACACAGAGGTAATGGAGTTCTCCATTTCTCTCACCTGAAGTTGGAGTGGGAGAAGCATGAGAGAGAGAGAGAGAGAGAGAGAGAGAGGGAGGGAGAAAGACATAAAGGAAGAGAGTGGGAGAGAGAGTAGATCTGCATCCTTGGAGGATCTGCACTTTCTATCAGATGCAGGCAGCATAGAATGTCCTCTTGATGATTGGGAGGTGGAAGTGACAAGAGAGAAAAAAGGGGGGGGAAGAGAAAGAGTTCGCTCACATTTTAGAGAGAGAATGCAGTGAGAGAATATGTAAAATCTTTTTTTTTGGCAGGGGGCTGAAAAGTGCTTCTTTTAATGAGAACTAAGTGAGAGAGAATGTTTTATATGTTAGAGAGAGATGGGGAAAATACATTTTAAAATTCAGTTACTCACCTCTCTTTTGTGTTAAAATAGCCTGTTTTCAAAATACAAAATATACAAATGGTATTTTTTTTAAATCTTAATATAGGCCTTGTTGCCCTCTCTTTTAGGCTTGGTCAAACTTGGCTTAAGCTTTAGGAATTTCCTTAAACTTCCAAATAAAGAGGCCATCCTATACCCCATTACCTTCCTAATGTATAGAAATCACCTTATATAAGTCGTTCTAAGGCTATTAAGATAAAATGTTCTATTGAGATAAAATGTTCTCTTGCTGATTATCTGAGTAGAGGGTTTATTCAATCAAGGCTTTCACCTTGGGCATCTACCATTTGCTGGTGAATAAAAAAGACGATACTATGTGCATGTGTGTAGATTATCATGGTTTGAATATGCCTACCATTAGGAATAAGTATCCTTTTCCATGAGTGGATGATTTATTAGATAAAATCCTCCATGTCCATATTTTTACCAAAATAGATTTATGGTCAGGGTATCACCAAGTGCAAATTCAGCTTGTTGATATAACTAATATTGCTTTTCGAGAAAGGTTTGGACATTATGCATTTTTGGATATGCCTTTTGGCTTAACCAATATGCCAACTGCTTTCCTGACACTCATGGACATTGTTTTGAAACTATATCAGGGTAAGTTTGCCATCGTTTTTCTTGATGACATCTTAGTGTATAATGTATATGAAGCAAAACGCTTACAAGATTTGAGGCAAATATTTGATCTGCTATGGCAACACAGAGTATATGCTAAAGAAACCAAGTGTGATTTTTTTAAAAAAGAGATTTACTATTTGGGGCACGTAATCTTTGCTGCCGAAGTGCATATGGATCAATCCAAAGTGGATGCCATCCGAAATTGGCCTTCTTCTAAAAATTTAAAAGAGCTCCAGATGTTTTTGGGCTTCATATGTTTTTATCAATGGTTCGTTAAAAACTTGATCCAAATTGTTGTTTGTAACAGGCTTGGACACTCCAAGCGAGAAATCAATAGCAACAAATGAACAAAAAATTATAACCATTGAACTTTAATACACACACACACACACACACACACACACACACACACACACATATATATATATATATATATATATAGAGAGAGAGAGAGAGAGAGAGAGAGAGAGAGATAGAGAGAGAGAGAGTTGACACGGCCTACGGTGTAGTTCCGTGCCCAGAGGTATTGGTCCAAAGATTGATGCCCCTTTTGGTATTTCTTTATCATTAATCATTACAAGTAAAATTCCTGAGGGACCTCTACTCTCAGACTCTGCATCCAAATGCTCTACAAAGTGAGACCCCAAGGGCTCTTATAAATTTATAAGGAATGTCTCAAAAGCTTCTAAACTCAAAAGCAAAGAGTTCCAAAAGCAACTCGTCACATAAAAATTCATTCCAGATCTAAGACCATGATTCCATGCAACGTATTTAGCAATTGCATCTAGATCCACATAGGACCTCACTGATGTCGGATTCAACTAATCCTTATTGCAATCATGTCTATAGATTCTCAAGTCCATGATTCCTTGCAAAGTATTTGGAAATCATATCTAGATCCACATAGGACCCTCGATAGGACCTCACTAATGTCGGATTCAACTAATCCTTATTGCAATCATGTCTATAGTCTCGCAAGATAAAAATGTTGTAGCCATTTCATCTCACAAACCTGCACTTAGACACAATCACATGAGTGAGCACAAGAATGAAATTCATTCTTGGGAGTCCCATTTTGAAGTACTTCTTTCATAAAGGCATCCAACAAAATACTGTTAGCACATCAGTATCCCTCAAGTCTAAAAGAAAATCAGTGACTTTAGTTCATCCAAGTAATATGTGACAAAGGAGCAGAGTAACTCCCCTCTTGTGCAGTCTCGCATGCAACAAAATACTGTTAGCACATCAGTATCCCTCAAGTCTAAAAGAAAATCAGTGACTTTAGTTCATCCAAGTAATATGTGACAAAGGAGCAGAGTAACTCCCCTCTTGTGCAGTCTCGCATGCAACATACTCAACCCATTGATCTCCAGAACTCTTGAAATAGCCAAAACTAGACGAAAAGTGTCAAGGTAAAGTTCCAAATCTGAGGGGTATCCGCTAGGTCCTCCTCTTCCATCAACTTTGCATTCAATGCCGGATGGTTCTTCACTAAGAACTACCGTTCACTTTACCTTTGTCTTTTCTTTCCTACTGAGCTAGTATCTATTTAAAACAAAAATCTCCTCGCTCTCTTCCAATTTAGGTTGCTCCTCAGGCTCCCTATTAACTAGCACCTCATCCTGGAAATTTTTTTCAAGAGACTCACATGAAAAGCATTGTGAATCTTCCAAAATTCTGGCAACTTTAGTCTAAAGGATACATCATTTATCTTCTCTTGAATCTGGAAAGGGCCATTGTATCGCATTCTTAGCTTTGGAAAAAGCTATTCCTTTTATTTTTGTTCCATTAGGCATGCCTTTTCAAACCGTAAGAGTGCCCAATCATCTTCCTTCACCTATGGAATAGGTCAAATCTTATCGTCTATCTTCTCATGTCGTGCTTGAGACCTCTAAAGAGCCTTGTGCACCTTGGAAAAGGTAGTATCTAGATCTAGATCATACTGCACTTATCCTGGGTGTGGGGAGTTTTTTTATTTACCAATTGATTCCCTATTTCCTTTCTTCCCCTGTCCATTGGCACATCAATCTCAATCGTCAGAATGCTAAGACACATTATCATCTGATCCACTTTCTTTGGAATCCTTTGATGAACCTGCAATGTGGTTCCCTTAGTTTGTTGAAACCTTTGGATGTGCTATCATCTGATTCTCCAGAATCCTGCGATGAGTTGTCATCCGATTCCCTTGATACATTCTTTTTAATCTAGTAGACTTTTGCCTTGTTGATGTGGACACTATCCTGTCCATAAGATAAGTCAGTGAGCCTGCATGTATTCCAAATAATTTTTTAGCATGTTGCATAAGTCGCTGAATAGAGTCACACTTCTAATTTAGACAACAGTCTTGAATCCTTTTCTTAGCAAACCATAACAAAACCGCTCAATCTGGTCTTTCAAAGTAATATTTTGAGATGGACACTAGCAAATAAGTATCCCAAAACCTATGGCAGTAGTCATTCAATGTATCAATGTCAATCATTTTCAAGTGATGTCAAGCCATGATGACATCTCTTGCATATTCATCTGATATCCAAGTTGACATGAAAAGTAATTTTAACCACGTCACATGTGCTTCTGTATGTAACAAAAGAGTAAATCACCATGCTTGCACAGTTCCTTTCAAGTAAGGTGTCGCCTTTTGCACCCTGGAATTTTTCTAAGAATTATCCTCCAGAGAAGGCGATGTCAAATTGTTGTACAAACTCAAGGGCTCAATGGGTGTCCTGATAGCGTGAAAGCAACTCAAACCTGACAGCCTAACTCCCTTCCTTGAAATTCTTGGTTTTCTTGTTCATCTAGTCATTGTCAAAAGAGGACGAGCTCTCCTCCTCTGAACTACTAGATGGTCTTCCATGCCTTCTAGACTTTTTTTTAAAAATGCTTCAACAAATCTTATCTTTGGTGCTTAGAAATTGAGGAACCTTCTTAGCACCCTCAAATACTTCAAACGCCGCTTTCCCCGTGTGTTGTTATAAGCAAACTCCACCGAGGGCAGATAATTTTTCCCATCTAGTCTTTAAATCCAAAAAATAAGACTTCAATAAATCCAAAACCATTTGATTGGCTATCTCAATTTTCCCATTTGTCTACGGGTGGAACGAGGACGAGAATTGTAGTTGCGTGCCAATGTTCTCCTAGATTGCCCTCCAAAACAACTAGTAGATTGGGGTTCTCTATCCAAAACAATGGACTCAGGCATGCCATATATTCAAAAAAATTGTAAGATAGACAGTTTTGCCAAATGATTAAGGTTGACCAATTTCTTCACTAGAATAAAGTGAGCTTGCTTGCTAAATTTGTCAATGACAGTCCAAAGACCATTGTGCCCACTTTGAGTCTTAGGGAGATAAAAAATGAAATCCATAGAAATGATTTCCCAGGGGCGGGTGGGAATGGGTAAAGGTTGTAAAATTCCATGTGCCTTATGCCTGTCAAGCTTGACCTTCTGGCGTACTAAACAACTGTGAAGAAAGTCAGCCATATCCTTTTTAAGCCTCGACCAATAGAAGTAATGCTCTACATCCTTCAAGGTGGTGTCTATGCCACAGTGGCCTGTAAAAGGTGGACAATGGAACTTTGTCAAAACATTTTTTCCTCAAAGTCTATGTAACACACATCATTTTCCGTATAAAATAGCTATCCCGTATGGAATAGCTTGCAACTATCTCCCCACTCTGTATCCAATGAAGGATGTCTGCAAAATAAGGATATGTGGCATACTGATCTACAATATCCTTGAAGCTTTGATGATGAATCGCAAAAAATAGCCAGAACCAAGGGCTTCCAAGGCAATGCATTTGCCACCAAATTCTTATGTCCTTGAATATGGACAATCTAAAAGTGAAATTGTGACAGGATGTTAGTCCATCGCATCAGCTTTTTCAAAAGATGATTCTGTGACAAGAAGTAGCGTAAGCTCTAATGATCCGTAAATACTCTAAAATCAGCTCTATGTAAATAACATCGCCACTGAGTAAGAGCATGGATCACTACTAATATCTCTTTTTCATACATCTGTGCAACCATTTCAGGACGTAAAAACATTCTACTCTCATAAGAAATTACATGGCCTTCTTGCATCAAGAATGCTAACAAACTGCAACAATAAACATCACAGTAAATTGGGGATGGGAATGGAGGGAGCTTTTGAAGGGAGCTTTGGAGGGATCTTTTTCCATTTTTTTTCTCACCTGACCGATTAAAAAAAAAAGCTCGCTTCGCTCCAAAATCAATTTTTGGAGCGAGCCTGGAAAGAGTTTTTTTCTTACTCTCTCTCTCTCTCTCTATATATATATATATATATATTGATAGCCATTTTTTTGGCTCTTTGTAATTACCACAGTGAGTTACCTCACCCTACCAAAATCACACAAACACTGTGGCTATCCCTACCATTTCACTGTACATAGGCGTGCGTGAGTCACGGGACTTTTCCCATATCTTCTTAAAAAACCCTCAATTAGCTAGTCATTGGGCTAGTTGAGCCAAAAAAAATAAAAAATAAAAAATAAAAAAATATAAGTATATTATGGCCCATGCGTATGTAAATATTTCTTTATATATAGGGCCTAAATAAAAGATTTTTTCATAATTATTTTGGTATTTATTTAAATATTTCTACCTAGGTGTGTGTTATTTATGCTCTGTACATTGCCTCACCATTACCACAATTTTTTCTTACCATTTTTCATACTCTTTATTCCATATAGAAATATTTTCATGTAAGCTTCTCTTATATTTGGTGTAACTCCACCCCAACAAAAATCCAAAAAAACTAGTTTTATTTATGTGTATATTTTTTCACTATTTTGATTTTTCCCTTCCTACATCTATTTTGTTTTTTTCTAAAAAATTAGAACACCAAAAATATTTATCTTTTTATGGTAGCCTCATAATGAGAGAGATTTCTTTTGACCCCTTTATATTTTTTCCACTTATATTATTTATATTTGACATGTACATATTTTTTAGACCCCTCAATATTTGATTTTCTTAGTTGTACTATTCACTTATATCCTAATCTCAACAATATCTTCAATTATAGACCTACCAAATAAGGTCAAGGGTAGGTGGCATGCATACATGCACTATGGAGGGCTCACTCTTGGAGGTATTCAAAAGAATCATCCAAAGAAGGACCCCACAAGGACCTTGCAGTGGAAAAAAACGGTCGGTTTTGCTGAATTTTTAAAGTTCACTTGCTCTTCGAATTTGAAAAGGTGATACAAACAAAAGTTGTAGCTCGTGGGCTGAACTTTTGCCTCAAATTTTTTCATATTTTTTTGAGCTACGAGCTGTGAGCTATGATTTTTTTAGTGGACCCCAGTTTTCCCATGCTATGCAGCCACACTCTCTCTTCCACTTTATCATTTTCCTCTTTCACACACACTTCTCCACTCATCATCCCCACCTCTCTCACCACTCCTCTCTGCACCCTACTCACCTTCTCCTCAACCTTGAAGAATAAGAGAAACCATGGTGAACTCATACCTCCCACACACAATTCCATTCAAAAATTGACCACCTAGTCTCATTTTTCCTCCTCCAATTTACCCATATCTATCAAAAAAACCACAAAATTCATCCTCTTCTCTTAAAAGACAACATCATGGTGGTTGATTACTCAGCTTCAATTACCTTGTTTCTCAAGGAAGGTCAAGAGTGGAGAAAAAATGTACCGTCAAAGCTAGTGGACCGTCAACAAGCGTCAAAATCAGCCCTACTCAAGACACTTGGAGCATCAACCTTGTAAGAAAGCCACCTTTTCTTACCTCTTAAGAGTTTTTCTTCCTTATTTGTATCCTACATGGATACTCCCATTGTAAATATCCAATTCCATTTGTAAATTAATACTAACTCTACTAACACTAACCCACTATGAAAAGTCCTATCACCTCCATTTCTCTCCTCTCTCTTTCCTCACCAACTTCTTGATAATTCCAAGCAAAAGAAATTAGATAAATTGCTGAAAATCTAACCCAACCATGGTTAGAGGAGTAACCCTAGCCTTCAAAATTGCTATAAAAGGAGGGTGTAGCTAGCACAAAAGGAGGAGCCATAAGCAAGAGCACTATGCTATAGCTTGAGAAGCCAAGCTCAACCTCTCTAGAAGGAGCTCTTGAGTGGAAGCTCATTGTCTTATGCATGTGCATGTGTTGTAATAGGGGATTATCAAGGGAACTATATGCCATTGTAAGAGAGAGAGTGATCATTCAATTGAGAGTAGGAAATCTATCATTTCTCCTACTAGTGTAAGCCCACCATTTGCTGAATCAAGGAGGGTGGATTTGGACTAAGCTTGGATACTTTGTCTCCCTTCCAACGTGAAGTAATGGACAACAATGATGCGTAAGTGTCTTGGTGTTTTTTGTTAAGTTCTTGATAGCTTGTCTCTGGTGTTGTCATCAATCTAGCCATAAATCCCACATACTGTAAGAGGGCGACACGGTGGAGAGGACTCCCCTGGCCTTAAGACAGGGGAGTCCTTGATAGCTTGTCTTTGGTGTTGTCATCAATCTAGCCATAAATCCCACATACTGTAAGAGGGCGACACGGTGGAGAGGACTCCCCTGGCCTTAAGACAGTGATTGGGGTGGCTTTTCTTGTGATGTGTTGTGGTGAAATTTACGCAAGCTATGTTGAACAAATACTAATCTCACTTTGATTTGTCATGACAGATTTGTAAGAAGGTATTAATGCAACAAGCACCCCCTCCCCCTTTCTCTCTCTTTCTTAAATATATAGTTGTGTTTGCTTGATCATTGCCGATACATTTCAAAGCAGCCCGAGCACTATCTCTCTCTCTCTCTCTCCCTCTCTCGTGTCTTAGTGTATGAGAGTGTTCCATTGGTGTTAGGGTTAGTGTAAATTCCTTGCTTGTCTGTGGGTTGCTCTAACGATTCTCCTCTTTTGCGTCCTAGTTCGCTCTTAAACTAGGTGGTGCCCCTTGTGTAGTTGGGATTTGGCTGTGGGTTTGTTGTTTTGGTTTGTGTTGTGTTGTGCCCCAGCCCCATTGAGCAACACGAGAGCCTTGAAGGGTGTCTAGAGGCCACTCTTCTTGTTGCCCGCCCCGGACCGCCTCAAATTGGTGCCCCCACTGAGGACAGGGTTGTGTATGTTTTGTGAAGGCTCAACCTTTAGCATAATCAAGTAGCTTGCATGAATCACGAGAATTTGTATGATCCCTTCATTCCCATTGCAAGGCAAAAGGTACACATAATTGTTAGTACTAAGTTGCAATTTCAACGTGTCATTCGTAGAATTTTAGGTCCTCTTAGGTTGGCCGAGATAAACGCTTCAGTAAATCCTTTTATTTTGCCTCTCATTAGGTACGACCTTAGTTTGGACGTCTATATTTTTGTTTTGTTTTAAGCATTAGGACATGCATAGGCCATGGATAATGGCCCAGGAATAGAGGTTTTTCCCTTTCATTTTACTCCACACACTAGAATAAACGTTGCAATTAGTAGAAAGATCCATTTTCAACAACGAATGGTGTTCATGTTTGGTGCCCAAAGAGCAGGAGAAATTCTTGCATCACCAAACCCTGTCATTCTACCTCTCATCAACTACCACACTTCTTTTGATGTACATGTGTTCATTTTATTTTAAAATGAAGTGCAGCCCGGCAAAATAGTGTGTATGTTTGTTTTTTCTTTGTCCAAGTTGTTACAAGAAACAAAAAAACGATCATTTGTTCTAACTGGGAATGTGTGTGCAGTGAAAGTTCAATCCTTAGAGATCTAGCTCTATTACCAATTGAGTTGCAGGAGCAAGTAGTAAGGCGTCTCCCTCATAACAAGAGGGTGGTGAAGTTAAGACGGAAGGTCCTACGCGTGGATTCCATTTTCCTCTTGTTGTTGGGCACTAAGGAAGACCGCGCATTCATCCAACTAGTGTGTGCCCTAAGATTGGTAAATAGAGTGAAATTTGGCGTTTGGCGAGTGCATTTCACCATTGAGGAAGACTCTTCAGGAAACTTGCGGCCAGAGTTCACGCTTCATAGACTCACATTTGGTGAATTTTTCCCTCATTTGCATCTTATTAATAGTCTTCCTTTCGCTTTCAACAAAGGAGATAGGGAGCTATTTAGAGCTTGTCTTAATAAAGAGAGCATAGAGAAGATTGCAAATTTGTATAAATTCTCATCCTTCTCTACTTTCTATGACACTTTGTTCATAGAGACATTGTAAATCTCTTTATGCTTTTGAATGATTAAACCATAATCCTAAGGAGTTTTTGTCCAGGAATTTTGTAGCACAAGTGGAGTCTTTAAATCTTGCAAACTTGATTGGACTTGATGAGGATGTTCTTTATGAAATTGTGAGAAGGTTGCCTCACTCCGACTGTGTGGAACTCGAAGGAAAGGAGCTCCTAGTCAATTGCTACTTTCTCACGGCCTTCGACGAGCATGAAGATCTAGTTTTTATACAAACCACTTGTGCGTTGGGAATTGTAGAGCAAGTGCAATTTATCACTTGGGACGTGGTTGCTCTTTTGGATCCAGAAAATGAAGTTCTAGAGATTTATGTTTATCGCCTTATCTTTGGAGAATTTCAACCCTTCTTAGAGCTCATCAATAGTCTACCTTTTTGTTTTGATCAAACAAATCGAGACCTTATTGAAGCTTGGATAGCTGAAGAAGAAAACCTAGAGTGGTATTTTCTCACTTCTTCATTTGCAGGCGAGTGGTTCTAAATCTCTATTGTATCCCTTATTGTAACTCGTGTTGTAATCTTTCATAATAATGGAGAGCCAACGCCAAATGTCTGGATATCCTCTTTTCTTTGGAGAGCCTGGAGAGGATGCAGAATTATTTTTAGCAAATTTCAAGATGTCTTGCCGTATCAAGAGGATAGTAACCGATCAAGAACGTGTAGAAATGTTTGAGGTGGTCCTTAGGAAAGATGCTAGTACTTGGTTTGACTCTTTGCCTGAGGAAGTTAAGGGGAATTACACAGAAGTTTTGAATCGTTTTAAGAGATACTTCTTTGATCCCCAAAACACTCAAAAACTATGGCAAGACATTGTTTCTCATAAGCAAAAAGACTTAGATGACTACTACTTGTACAAGCAAGAGTTTCTACGTCTTTGGGCTCTATGGATACGAAATGTTGCTAACCCTGGTGATGGTGCAGAATTTTTAAAGAAGGAGAGGTTCATAGCTGGACTCTTTCCTGACCTTAAGGTAAAAGTTGAGGCGGGTGCACCTGCTACTTTTGATGCAGCTGAAACTAGGGCTGCTGAGAAGTATAGGAAACTCAAGTGCTTAAGGGGAGAGGTTCCAATAGAAGGTCTTAGACCCAAAGGTAAGTCACAAGCATCAACATCGAGGGAGCTTCCTGAGGTAACGGCAGAAGTAATTGAGAAGTTAAACGAATCTTTAAGCAGCCTGTCAATTCACCTTGCACAAGCTGTAGGTCCAAAGGGACAAGCAAAGAAGTCTGAAGAGCGAGATCCACGACCTAGGAGAGTCTTGCAATGTTGGAATTGCGGAGAGTCTGGACATGGGATGTATAATTGTCCTTGGCCCCGTGGGGAGCCAGGGAGACCTAACTTGAATTACCCAGTGATGAATGCAGGAGAAGGAGCTGGTCAACAACCAAGGCTTCTACAAAGGCCAAATGGACCAAGACCACCTCCACAAGGGGTAGAAGGAGTTCCACCTTTGCCAGATCCAAATGTGCATGTGGTAGAGGTGACAAATTCAAATGAGGTTGACATGGAAGCCAATGGCATTAAGCGTGGCCGAGGGAAAGGTAAAGAGAAAGAAGGAGTCACATCACAGAGTGACCATGGACAAGGCAAGAAGGCAAAGGAGACCAAGGAAGCTAAGAGGACTCGACGTCGTATCAATCTCCAAGACTTCCCTCTTGGACATGGTATGGCTCCATACAACCTGTTGGAAGACATGCGAGGTAAGGGTCCTGATATCTCATGGCCTCAGTTTCTTGCATTATGCCCACAAGTTAGGAGGGATTTAACAAGGGCAGTTAGCACTAGGAGAAAGGTAAAAGAGAGTGTGCCTGTTGTAAAAATTGCACAAGCTGAAATGAATGAGGACATTACACCGGTGCTAGACTGTTACATCAAAGGGAGATTGGTTAGGAAAGGTCTAGTGGATGGGGGTGCACAAATTTGCATCATGACAGAGGGACTCATGCAAAAACTAGGCATGCACATCCATGAGACACCTGAAATTAGGGTCAAGATGGCAAACAATAGCAAGGCTAGGTGCGTAGGCATTTGTAAAAATGTTTTTGTGGAGGCCTTTGGCATTAAGAAGGCAGTGGATTTCTATGTCATGTCTACCAAGGGAAATGGTTACCCATTTATCCTAGGAAGACCATGGCTAATGAAATGCGAGCTTTGCAGGATTGGGAGAGTGGAAAGCTAATTTGCAGGAATGACAATCACAAGAAGGTTGTCTTTGACATGAAGGAGCAACGCCAATAGGAGCTCCATGAAGAATCATCTCAAAGTGAGACGGAAGAAGGTTGGACCGATAGCACTTCAGAAGAAGAAAGTAGCAGCAGCATTACTGAAGAGGAGTCTTCCATCGAAGTCATGGGGGTAAGGTTTAAGCCAAGCAACCAAGAGACCTCTTGTCAAGGCTTGGAGGAGGTAGGTCCTCAAGAGAACGAAGGTGTTCAAGATGAAGGGATGCTGGAAGGTATGCTATCAACAACACTTACAAAGGATGAAAGAGAGGAGTTCAAATGTGTGCTAAGGAAGTTTCCTAGGCTTTTTGCTAAAGACTACACCGATGTGCGTGGAGTAGATACTGTTCAACACAAAATTGAGTTGAAGCCAGAGGCCACACCTAAGGCTCAGAAGCTACGAAGGCTAGGAGTCATCAAGGAGCAAGCTTTACTCAAGGAGGTAAGAAAGCTTCTAGCAGCAGGTTTCATTTATCCAGTGGAGAATTCAGAGTGGGTCTCTCCCGTTGTTGTCACTCCTAAGAAAAACGGAAAGTGGAGGGTGTGTGTGGATTACCGTCCACTCAATGAGGCAACAAAAAGAGATCACTTTCCCCTCCCATTTCAGGATGAGATACTAAATGAGGTAGCTGGTCATGAGAAGTACACTGTGTGTGATGGCTACTCACGTTACTTTCAAATAGGGATTGCATTGGAGGATCAATTGAAAACAACCTTTATCACTCCTTGGGGTTGTTATGCTTTTAGAGTCATGCCATTTGGTCTGACAAATGCTCCTGCAACATTCCAACGTTTCATGAACATGGTGTTTCAAGTATTCTTTGGAAAGTCAATTAGGGTGTTCATTGATGATTTCTGTATTTATAGCTCAAAATCATTGCATCTACAAAGGGTAGAAGAAGGTTTAAAGAAGCTCTACGACATGGGAGGTCAACTCAACCCCGACAAGTGCCACATAGGTGAGGATGAAGTGATCTTGCTCGGTCACAAGGTTTCCTATAAAGGCATTGAGGTGGATCCTTCAAAGGCAAAGGCTCTTCTCGAGCTCCCCTCACCCAAGAATCTCAAAGAGGTCATATCATTCGTTCAAAAAGTGAAGTATATGTCACGCTTTATTCACTTAGCTTCGGAGTTGCTTCATCCTTTGCAAAAGTTGACACAACAAGTAGAATTTGCATGGTCTGATGAGCTTGAAGAGTATTTTTGTAACATTAAAGTCATTTTGTCAGAGCTACCAACACTCATGCCTCCTTGTTGGGAGTACACATTCTTTGTTAGCTCTAGTGTTGGAAGGGAAACAATTGGTGCTGTGTTGCTACAACAAGATCCCCACAGTACAAGGATGCGACCCATCTACTTTGCTAGTAGGGTCATGAATGCTTTGGAGAGAGACTACACAGAAGCAGAACTCATGATGCTTTCTCTCTTGTTTGCGGTGAGAAAGTTTAGATCCTACCTGCTACCAAAACCTTTTGTAATTCTCACTGCAGAGAATTTGTTCCCTTGGGTGTCATCTCAAATGAATCTTAGTACTAGGATCTCAAAGTGGATTATGGAGTTGCAAGAGTTTCAATACTCTTTCAAGGTAGAAGATAGTGTACGTGCACAATTGGCAGGGATTCTCACTTATAGGGTGCATGAAAAGGAGATTAAGGTGCCTGAAGTAAAGACCCTACCATTGCCACCACCAAAAAGTATTCCTAATGCTTTTACTTTGTTCTTTGATGGAGCTTTTCGTCGAGCCACAGGAAAAGCAGGGGGAGGGCTAGTGTTGCTCAACCCAAGTGGAGAGGTGGTCATGAAAGAGAAGTTCAATCTACCAAGTTCAGCTAGCAACAATGAAGCAGAATATGACACTCTACTTCATGGTTTGAAGATGTGCATTGGCCAAGGGATACAATGCCTCATGGTAAAGGGAGATGCACTTCTCATTGTTAAACAGATTTTAGGCATTTGGGCATGCAAGAATGAAAGCTTACGGACAAAAGTTCATGCCATTCGTAGATTGTTTAATCAATTTGAAGAAGTGCAACTATATCATATTCCTAGGAAACAGAATGAAGATGCCGATTTACTTGCACAGCAAGTAGTTACATGTGTTGAGAAAGAAGTGCAGGTCATCATGGTGGCAGCAATCGTCAAGCAACCGAGATACCAGGGATTGGAGTCATTGACTCCCATTATTAGCTACATTTTGGAGGGCGAGTTTCCACAAGACTTCACGAAGTCTCAGAAGAGGAGACTCATGAAGAAGGCAAGCGTATATCTCTTCCTAGAAGGCTCCCTCTATCAAAGAGGGAGGGATCAAGTATGCAGAAGAGTACCAACTATTGAGGAAATTCCAGCCATTCTAAAAGGTTTGCATGAAGAAGCATGTGGTGGTCATTTTGCCCAAGAATTAACTGTGAAGAAGATTTTGCTTGTGGGGTATGTTTGGCCAAGTCTGCATGTGGATGTCCAACATTGGTGTAAAAGTTGTCACAATTGTCAGGTAAATGGGAATAGAAGATTGGTTTATGGTCCAAGGCAAATCGTGCTTGCAAATGGACCGTTTGAAAAGTGGGGCATTGATGCTATGGGTCCTCTGCCTAGGACAAAAAATGGTAAACTCTACATTCTAGTGGTTGTAGACTATATGACTAGGTGGGTGGAAGCACAAAGTGTGGCAAAGGTAAATGAGAAGACAGTGAGCAAATTCGTCTACACTCACATTTGTTGTAGATTTGGCACACCTTTGGAGATTGTTTCTGATAATGGTCCAGGGTTTAGAAAGGGATTGCTCACAGAAGTCTGTGAAGAACTTCACATTCTACATCATCACAGTACACCCTACTATCCCCAATCAAATGGTTTGGTAGAAAAAGCTAATGGTGTCATTGCAGGCATCATTAGAAAGATGGTGAAAAACAAGACAAAGTTGCGGGATGACTTCTTGGATGGTGCCTTGTGGGCGTATCGAACCACATATAGGGAAGCCACGGAGTTCACACCATTTCACTTGGTCTATGGTCAAGAGGCTTTACAGCCAATTGAACTAAACATTCCAACAATGCGACTTCATGACAAAGCAGCACAAGATGATCAAGAAGCATGGATGGATCGACTTCTTACCTTAGCTGAGCTTGAGTGGAAAAGAGAAGCAGCATACGAGTGCTACAAGAGGAAAGCTACGCAGGCGAAGGAGAAGCTTGACAAGAAACTAAAGGACAAAGGCATCAATGAAGGAGATCTGGTGCTAAGGTATGACAATCGACTCGATAATCGTTTTGATGCCAAATTTGAAACAAGATGGCAAGGGCCATACGTAGTCAAGAAGGCTTTCAATTCAAGTTACTATCAGCTTATGGACTTGAATGGTAAAGAGCACTCCAGGAAAGTAAACGGGTATCGCTTGAAGCCCTATTTGAGTCGCCTTCTACCAAAGGATCTACCAAAGATCTGTCAAAAGGCCACTGTCTCATGTAAGTATTGTTACATGAAGCATGAGTGTAACTCCAGCCAAAATTCTGAGGGGCCAAACAATGAAGATCTTGTCAAGGACTCTGAAGCACTCTCTTTGGAAAAGATGCTCTATGATGGTACATGAATATACCATCATCCAGGGGGAGGGCTAATGATAGCCGTTTTTTTGGCTCTTTGTAATTACCACAGTGAGTTACCTCACCCTACCAAAATCACACAAACACTGTGGCTATCCCTACCATTTCACTGTACATAGGCGTGCGTGAGTCACGGGACTTTTCCCATATCTTCTTAAAAAACCCTCAATTAGCTAGTCATTGGGCTAGTTGAGCCAAAAAAAATAAAAAATAAAAAATAAAAAAATATAAGTATATTATGGCCCATGCGTATGTAAATATTTCTTTATATATAGGGCCTAAATAAAAGATTTTTTCATAATTATTTTGGTATTTATTTAAATATTTCTACCTAGGTGTGTGTTATTTATGCTCTGTACATTGCCTCACCATTACCACAATTTTTTCTTACCATTTTTCATACTCTTTATTCCATATAGAAATATTTTCATGTAAGCTTCTCTTATATTTGGTGTAACTCCACCCCAACAAAAATCCAAAAAAACTAGTTTTATTTATGTGTATATTTTTTCACTATTTTGATTTTTCCCTTCCTACATCTATTTTGTTTTTTTCTAAAAAATTAGAACACCAAAAATATTTATCTTTTTATGGTAGCCTCATAATGAGAGAGATTTCTTTTGACCCCTTTATATTTTTTCCACTTATATTATTTATATTTGACATGTACATATTTTTTAGACCCCTCAATAGTTGATTTTCTTAGTTGTACTATTCACTTATATCCTAATCTCAACAATATCTTCAATTATAGACCTACCAAATAAGGTCAAGGGTAGGTGGCATGCATACATGCACTATGGAGAGCTCACTCTTGGAGGTATTCAAAAGAATCATCCAAAGAAGGACCCCACAAGGACCTTGCAGTGGAAAAAAACGGTCGGATTTGCTGAATTTTTAAAGTTCACTTGCTCTCTGAATTTGAAAAGGTGATACAAACAAAAGTTGTAGCTCGTGGGCTGAACTTTTGCCTCAAATTTTTTCATATTTTTTTGAGCTACGAGCTGTGAGCTATGATTTTTTTAGTGGACCCCAGTTTTCCCATGCTATGCAGCCACACTCTCTCTTCCACTTTATCATTTTCCTCTTTCACACACACTTCTCCACTCATCATCCCCACCTCTCTCACCACTCCTCTCTGCACCCTACTCACCTTCTCCTCAACCTTGAAGAATAAGAGAAACCATGGTGAACTCATACCTCCCACACACAATTCCATTCAAAAATTGACCACCTAGTCTCATTTTTCCTCCTCCAATTTACCCATATCTATCAAAAAAACCACAAAATTCATCCTCTTCTCTTAAAAGACAACATCATGGTGGTTGATTACTCAGCTTCAATTACCTTGTCTCTCAAGGAAGGTCAAGAGTGGAGAAAAAATGTACCGTCAAAGCTAGTGGACCGTCAACAAGCGTCAAAATCAGCCCTACTCAAGACACTTGGAGCATCAACCTTGTAAGAAAGCCACCTTTTCTTACCTCTTAAGAGTTTTTCTTCCTTATTTGTATCCTACATGGATACTCCCATTGTAAATATCCAATTCCATTTGTAAATTAATACTAACTCTACTAACACTAACCCACTATGAAAAGTCCTATCACCTCCATTTCTCTCCTCTCTCTTTCCTCACCAACTTCTTGATAATTCCAAGCAAAAGAAATTAGATAAATTGCTGAAAATCTAACCCAACCATGGTTAGAGGAGTAACCCTAGCCTTCAAAATTGCTATAAAAGGAGGGTGTAGCTAGCACAAAAGGAGGAGCCATAAGCAAGAGCACTATGCTATAGCTTGAGAAGCCAAGCTCAACCTCTCTAGAAGGAGCTCTTGAGTGGAAGCTCATTGTCTTATGCATGTGCATGTGTTGTAATAGGGGATTAGCAAGGGAACTATATGCCATTGTAAGAGAGAGAGTGATCATTCAATTGAGAGTAGGAAATCTATCATTTCTCCTACTAGTGTAAGCCCAACATTTGCTGAATCAAGGAGGGTGGATTTGGACTAAGCTTGGATACTTTGTCTCCCTTCCAACGTGAAGTAATGGACAACAATGATGCGTAAGTGTCTTGGTGTTTTTTGTTAAGTTCTTGATAGCTTGTCTCTGGTGTTGTCATCAATCTAGCCATAAATCCCACATACTGTAAGAGGGCGACACGGTGGAGAGGACTCCCCTGGCCTTAAGACAGTGATTGGGGTGGCTTTTCTTGTGATGTGTTGTGGTGAAATTTACGCAAGCTATGTTGAACAAATACTAATCTCACTTTGATTTGTCATGACAGATTTGTAAGAAGGTATTAATGCAACAAGCACCCCCTCCCCCTTTCTCTCTCTTTCTTAAATATATAGTTGTGTTTGCTTGATCATTGCCGATACGTTTCAAAGCAGCCCGAGCACTATCTCTCTCTCTCTCTCCCTCTCTCGTGTCTTAGTGTATGAGAGTGTTCCATTGGTGTTAGGGTTAGTGTAAATTCCTTGCTTGTCTGTGGGTTGCTCTAACGATTCTCCTCTTTTGCGTCCTAGTTCGCTCTTAAACTAGGTGGTGCCCCTTGTGTAGTTGGGATTTGGCTGTGGGTTTGTTGTTTTGGTTTGTGTTGTGTTGTGCCCCAGCCCCATTGAGCAGCACGGGAGCCTTGAAGGGTGTCTAGAGGCCACTCTTCTTGTTGCCCGCCCCGGACCGCCTCAATATATTTATATATATATAATATATATATATATATATATATATATATATATATATATATATATATATATAGACACACACACACACACACCATACTATATATATATATATATATATATAGTATGGTGTGTGTGTGTGTGTCTCTATATATATTTTTATTATTATTTATTTATTTATATTTATATCTTCCCCTCTCTCTCTCCCTCTCCCCCTTGAAGGCTGAAATTGTAAAATCTCGGTTAGATTTTGAGCTTGCCTTTAAGAAAACCAGGTAATTTACACAAGTTTCAGTGTAATTACTGGCAAAAGTTTAAAAATTTCAATGTAATTACTAGCAAATGCTTTAAATTTTGACCTAAAAACCGGGAGAATTTCAAGGTTGCCCTTATTTTCACCGGTTGCGAAAAATGTATTTTTCTAGATGCGCGGCCCCTTCCTTCTCTCTCTCTCTCTCTCTCTCTCTCTCTCTCTCTCGCCCTCTTACACATCACACACACACACACAGGGGGATAATTTTTCTTCTGCAAGCCTTCTCTCCTCTGATTCGCCCTCTCTGCATCCTCACCTGCATGCTAACCTCTTGACAATGTCCATCACTCTACTGCAAGCTTCACAATAGACGCTTAGCTGGCAAGAGATTCCCCAAGAGTTATCGGTAAGCATCAAAGAAACCATGGCGAGCTTAGCAACCTATCGCAGAGCACCTCTGGCGATGGAAGCACCTCGGCCAGACGCACATGCAAGCTGGATATGACACAATAAGAGTGGATTGGCAAGGCATTGGAGGAGGTTACTCGCATGCAGTAGGCAAGCAACATCTTTCAGGGCAAGAACAAAAGGAGTTATTGTGAGGGCGCTGCTGCATGTGAAACAAAGGAAGGCTACGCAAATATGCAGTCTATGAGTGGATGAGGGAGGTGGCAACAGTTTTAAGGTGGGATTGGTGGAGGATGTCCTCGTGATCACCTTCAAAGGCATCGATTGCAGGTGGCAGGGAGTTTAAGGATCCCATATGCTTGGCGTGGTGAGGCAGCAACAAGGTTGAGGGTGTGAAGCAAATAGGAACTGATGCTAATCGATAAACAACAACTAATCTAACAAAGTAAATAATGAGAGAGAGAGAGACACTGCAGTGTAGCAAGGAAATGAAGCTAACTTGAATTGATAGAATGAAATAAGAACTTGCACGTTTTTGAACATAACAAAGATGCCTTTATATACATTAGGCAAGGGGAGCCTTATTGGGTAAGTGCTAGGATGAAGGGACATTACCTAAATTAGGGGGAGATGATTTAGGGGGTGGGTGAGATGATTGAGGCACTGAGTGAGCACCGTTATAGTGATAGGATATTTCACATCCCCCCGTAACGGTGAACACCTCATTACATGGGAGAATCCCCCCCTTAAGGAGGTGTGCAAGCAGTAGGCACAAGTAACAAATTTCAACATGCTGTAGTTTGGGTGGTAGCAGGTACTGATTGGGTGAGAAAATCTGCCCAATTGTGAGCAGTGGGCACATATTGTAACTTTAAAAAACCATTGGTGACCAATTCCTTGATGAAGTGATAACTGATTTTGATGTGCTTTAGTTTGTTGGAGAAACTTGGGGAAGCAGCCAGAGCAATTGCAGATTGGTTGTCGCAGTAGAGGGTTATGGCTTCTTCCGAGATAGGGTATGGAAGTTGAAATTCGTGAATGAGCTCAGAAATCCAGAGAGCTTCCCTGGAAGCAAGAGCGGCAGCAACATATTCGGCTTCAGTCGATGAAGAGGCAATTGAAGATTGTCGCTTCGTTTGCCAGGATATTGGTGCACCTGAAAGAGAGAATATATAGCCACATGTGGAGAAGCAGCGGGGATCCAATTGGCGTCGACATAGCCACTTAGAGAGATAGGGGTAGTGGGATCATAAGCATAAGTGAGAGCATAGTGCTTAGTGGTCGGGAGATAGCGAAGTGTGCGTTTTGCAGCTTGCTTGTGTGCTTTGCATGGCTCTGACATAGCGCGAGATAAGATATGGCCGGTGTAGCAGAGATCAAAGAGAGTGCAGGATATCAGATAACAAAGCTGACCACAAAACTTGGGATAATGAAGAGAAGGCCAATAGAGCTCATCGGTGGGAGAGTAGGCATGAAATTCAGGTGCTAAGTTGTGTTTGAGAGGAAGGGGACTAAATTCAGGAGAGCAAGTATTCATGCCATAATAAGTGAGAAGCTCTTCAATGTATTTTACCTAGTTGAGTTTGATCCACTTGCCATAGGGGTCACAAAGCACTTGAATGCCGAGAAAATACGTCATTGGTCCCTTGTTACTGACAAGGAATTCTTGTTGGAGACAGTCGATGGCACGCAATACCATGATTTCGGTGGTGCCGATGAGTGGGATATCATCCACAAATAATCCCAGAATGGCAAGGCCATCATTTGTACGCCAGATGAAGATATTGAAGTCGACACTGAGTCGCTCCCACCCACATGCAATGAGATAATTGTGTATGCGTGTATACCATTCACGTGCAGACTGTTTGAGGCCGTATATAGGCTTATTTAGCTTGCAAACATAATTAGGATAATATGGATTTGCAAAGTGCGGTGGTTGGGTCATGTAAACAAGCTCGTAGAGCAAGCCGTGCAAAAAAGCTGATTTAATGTCAAGGTGATGTAGGGGCAAATTATACTTTGCAGCTATAGCGACTAAAAGTCTAAATGTAGTTAGGCCTAGAACAGGGGAGTATGTATCAAAATAGTCTACACCATACCTCTGTGTATAGATGCGAGCGACAAGTCTGGCTTTGTAACGCTCAATTCTGCCATTCGGGAAGTACTTTTTCTTCAATAGCCATTTGCATGTGACTATATTGTGATGCTCTGGCGGTGGAACAAGATCCCAAGTATGGGCTTCTTCGAGTGCCTAAAGCTCGGCTTGAATTGCTTCGTGCCATACATCTCCCTCACTAGAGGAGAGGGCATCGACGACCGAGATTGGCAGAATATCTTCGACCGGAGCGGGTGGGGTGGTCGATTTGAAGTTCTTCTTGGAGAACAACCGAGAAGCTTGTAGTAGCGTAAATATCTGCTAATGAACTTGTGCGGACGCGACTGCTAGAAGTTGCTTGATCAAGATGTTTTGCTGATGGTGATGAATCCGACGAGGTGCAGGTGGTGGGAGATGTCGCCGAGGTGGAAGTAAGCGGTTCGACCTCGTCGATCCCCGATGGAATAGGTTGATTTGAGGGGGTGGCATGAGAATCCTCCACTGGCGAGGGAATCAATGTCGAGGTGGTAGGTGTGTGATAGGATGACGCAGAGCGAGATGGCTCTCGGGTAGGGGCTGTCAGCAAGGAGGGAGCAGGTAGGGGCATTGAACTTTTGCGGGCAGTTTGGTAAGTACGAACCATGATGGGCGAGGGTGGGGTTTGCAAGGCGGGTGGCCGATGGTGGGAAACGCTGCCAAGGGGGAAATATTTTACTATGTTGCGAGGTGGAAAAGTAGTTGATGATGGCGCAGCAGGTACAAACGACCGTGTGATGCCGCGAGGGGAGGATGGAGAGTGATAGTCCCCCAAGGGGCGCGAATGGTTGAGGAGGCGAAGCTGTGGCGAGATTCCTGTATTCAGGTTGGCGAGGAGTCCTGGCGATGCTGCAACCGAATGTGGCGCAGGTGGGGATAGTGGCGCAGCTGGCGAAGGTGGCGCAACAGAGCTGTGGTGAGGTGGGTGGCTCCGTGGGGTGGAGAAAGAGGGGTATTCAGCATCGGCAGTAGGAGGAGACCATGAGAATGGGGTATAGGGTGAAGGGCTGGGCCCAGGGCGTTGTGTGCATGGATAAGGAACGCCAGCAGGGAGAAAACGAGGCTCGGGATGCAGAGGGAGGGCATAGCGCATGGGAGAGAGAGGGGGTAATATGGGCTCCTTATTCTCCAGATGGCGGCATGCAGCCTGCTTTCTAATTGAGGAGGGTGGTGAGGGGGTAAGAGTGGAGTCATGCGGGGTTTTACTCGGAGAAGGGAGGCGAGCCAAGAAATGAGCGGGATAGCGAGCTGGTGGGTGTACTTCATGCGGAGGAGAGTAAGTATTGGAGGGAGACGGGCCTTGGAGGATGAAATCCTCATAAAAAATGATGGTTCTGGCATGAATGAATTTGTGGAGCTCGGGTTGATGGAGGCGATAAGCTTTGACTCCAAGGCGATCTCCGTAGCCGACGAAGATGGTGCGGGTGGCTCTTGGTGATAAGTTGGAGACGGGATTGGTTTCGAGAGGATATGCTATGCTACCAAAAATGCAACGATGGCCAAGGCTTGGCGGGTTGCCATACCATAGAGCGTATGGAGTGGGTTTTGGATTTTGAGAGGACGGGATCCGATTCTGTACATAGCATGCGGTGGCCGTAGCTTCTTCCCAGTAATTGTCTGCTAGACTGGCTTGAATGAGCATGGCGCAAGCAGCATCAAAAATGGTGCAATTCTTGCGCTCGCCCCCCCCGTTTTGCTGAGGGTGAGCAAGGATGGTATATTCATGACGAATACCCGCCGTGTGGCAGATATCCCGAAACTGATGGGATGTGTATTCCCCGCCATTGTCGGTGCGGAGTACCTTGATTTTCCGATCATGCTGGTTTTCAGCCAGTGCTTTGAAGCAGCTAAAATATGTGATAGTTGAAGCTTTATTAGGCATGTAATAGACAGCTGTGAACTTGGAGTAGTCATCAATAAAAGTGAGCATGTAAAGGTTGCCAATGAGTGATTTGACAGGCAAGGGGCCACAGACATCAGAATGAATGAGATCAAGCGGTGCGGAAGCGCGTGATGATGATGTAGGAAAAGGTGCATGATGTGATTTGGCAAAAATGCATCCTTCACAGAGGGTAACGGGAGTGAGATGCTTGGGCAAACCGAGGGCAAGCTGGCGGTGTGTGAGCTGATGTAAAACATGTTGAGAAATGTGACCTAGTCTATAGTGCCATTTGAGGGTGGTGTCATGTGGGGAAGATTGTGCAGAAGATGCAAGAGCATGTGCAGGAGATGAATCACCTAAAGGGTAGAGTCACCCAACCTGGGGTACCTGAAGATTGATATGCTGGCCATTGACATCTCGGGCTTGTATGTTGCAACCATTTTTTGTGAATTTAATGGTAATACCTGAAGAGGTTAGCTCGCTAATAGAAATAAGATTTTTCTTTAAGCCAGGTACATAATAAACTTTAGATATAGTAGTGCGTAGGCCATTGGGAAGATTGATGGTGGCATCGCCATAGGCTGTAGCGAGTTGGAGGCTATTATCTCCGAGACAGACTTCTAGGGGAGTGTGGAGATAGGTTAAATTTGAAAGCCAATGAAATTGATAGGTCATATGGTGGGTGGCACAAGTGTCAAGCAGCCAGAGATCAGGGGATGAACTATGGAGAGTAGCGGCATATAATTGCATAGGATAAGAAGGGTTATTCTCATATGTAGATATATGAGCTTGGCCATGAGAAGAGGGTGAATATAGAAGGGTATAGCCCCCCCTTGAGGGTATGACGGATAAAATTGAGAATATGCAGCAGGAGGCCGAAAATTACCTTGATTACGGGGTTGCCGACAATCCTTTGCAATATGACCAAACCGATGGCAATTGGTGCATTGCTTCGGGCTTGAATGATGCTTCTTTCCATGGTTGTGGTGCTGACGAGGAGGGCCGGAGTGGTTGAACGTCTTCTTGCCAGGGTGAGGTTTGTGAGGTTTAGCCATAGTGACTAATGCCGTAGACTTTTGTGAGCCGTTGGTGTGGTCGCGAAGGGTTTCTTCTTGTTGAATCTTTGCTACTAGATTCTGTAGCTGTAGATTTTCCGTCATGGATTGGGTGGTAATGAAGGCCCTCCATGATGTAGGAAGGGAGGTCAACAAGAGCATGGACTCATTGGTGGTGGTGAGCTTCTTCACCATTTGGACTTGCCAGTCTTAGCAGTGGAGAATAATCTCCATCGGAGATGCCAATAGGATCCTTGTCTTTGGGTTTGTTGGGTTGAGTTTCGACGCCCGACGTAATTTCCCAGAGTTGAAGCTGTGTAAGGTAAAGCTCCATTCGTATCTTCCATACTTGATAATTCGTGCCGTTGAGTTTTTCGATGACGTAGCGAGGCTTGTATGCGGTAGAGGACATAGAGGATGACTCGGCCATCGTGCAAGGCTCCGGATTCCTTGACGTGAACGAGCAAACCTTCAAGTGCTTGGAAGATAATAGAGAGGGGCTCTATGTGCTAGCTATGACTGAGATGCAAGGGGCTAAGGCGAGTTCCTAAGCTCTACGAAGCTTTGATACCATGTGAAGCAAATAGGAACTGATGTTAATCGATAAACAACAACTAATCTAACAAAGTAAATAATGAGAGAGAGAGAGACATTGCAATGTAGCAAGGAAATGAAGCTAACTTGAATTGGTAGAATGAAATAAGAACTTGCACGCTTTTGAACATAACAGAGATGCCTTTATATACATTAGGCAAGGGGATCCTTATTGGGTAAGTCCTAGGATGAAGGGACGTTACCTAAATTAGGGGGAGATGATTTAGGGGGTGGGTGAGATGATTGAGGCACTGAGTGAGCACCGTTATAGTGATAGGATATTTCACAGAGGGAAGTCTCTGTTTCGGAGATGAAAGATGCGCATGATGGGGTGCAAAGGGGGGCCAAGTGGGTGAGTTCCTCTAAGTGGGTGCTAGCGCCCATGTGAGAGAGAGAGAGAGAGAGAGAGAGAGAGAGAGAGTTGATGGCAGCAGCAGTTGGTAATTTGAGAAGGGTGGTGGCACTATTGGACGCAGCAGGCTTGTTCTTGGGTGTTGCGGTGAGGATAGACATTAGAGCAGCCCTTCGCGTATATTATCAAGGAGGGATGGGAGCAATGCTCTATCATCCACTGCATTGTAGAAGAGCAGGTTTATTTCCTTGTGAGGAGGGGCTGCAACGATTGGAGCATTGAGGGTTGTGTTAGAAGCCATGAGTGAGGCAGAGGAATATAGTGAATCGTCTGCTTGGTGGCCACAATCATTATAGGACAAGGTTGAACGCATGAAAAGTCTAGGCGATGCCCTAGCATGGCTTGCGTGATCAATAGTAGAATGGAGAGCAACCGGGGAAACATGTCTTGCTTGGGAGGCAGCATCAACAAGACTTCGCGACATAGCAGGATCTAGCTTGGTAAGAAAGGCATCAATGATGGTTGTATTGGCATCGGCATCGGCGTCTGTAGTGGCTTCGCATGAGGAGGGGTGAGCAATGGCACCTTGCAGGGAGGGTATGTGCCATGAGGCAAGAGCGAGGAACAATTGTAGCAGTTGTGGGGCCTTCAGACTTGGGATGGAGTACCTTGCCATAGTAAAGGCTCGACAGCGGCATGGCAGGCTCGCCGTAGTGCATCCGTGAGGACCAAAATAAGGTTCTTTGCCCATAGCAGAGAATGCTTAGGAGTGGGAGGATCATGAGGTTGTTGTGACGATACCATGTGAGAGAAAGGAGCTCACATAGAAGGTGAGAGAGAGAGAGAGAGAGAGAGAGAGAGAGATAAAGGTGCTTCATGGGTTGTGGGACTCGCCTTGAATGGCTTCACGTGAGTATTTTTGGGTTGTAGGGTTGCTCGTAAGGTTTGCCTCTGGCTGCTGCAGGTGAGTGTCCTCGAGATGTAGGACGTATAAATAGCCACGGGAGTGGGGCTACCATCCAAGCAAGCAACACCACCCATGCTGACTACCAATCTATGCCCACACCTTCTATTCAAGGAAAGTGATCTTTGCATGTTGTGTTGGCAACCTTGGTTGCATGTTGAGGTAGCAAACGTGCTACGTTGGCAACCCATGGCAGAAGATGTAGATGGAAGGAAGTAATAAAGAGAGGACTTCCATCCGTGACTATAGGCATTTGCATCCACATGGATGGGTACTCCTCTCTTTTTAATGTATATATATAGATTTATCGTTTGCCTTTGTATCACAATGAAATTTGCGATACAGCAACTGTAAGTCTCTTCATTGCATTTGGGTAACATGGCCATGTACAACAATGTTGTGAACGGATCAGTCTCTTTGGTCATTTTCCAAGCTCAGAGAGAGAGAGAGAGAGAGAGAGAGAGAGTAAGTCTCCGGGGGTTCACTATTTGTAAAACTACCATATCACGTGCGTTCAATACATGTTTGTAAAACCCCTTATCTATGAATCTTGTTAAGAATATAATGTACCCTTTTCTTTTAAAATCTATAACTTTTTTTCAAATTTGAAAAAATAATGCCTTTTTGTATATATATTTCTGTACGTTTCAAGAATTTTAAATACCCTTCTGTTGAACTCATGTGATAGGTTACATTTTTATTAGGTGACTTACCAGGGATATAGATACATATATATATATATATCTATATATATATATATATATATATAGAGAGAGAGAGAGAGAGAGAGAGAGAGAGAGAGAGAGAGAGAAATAGATTGATAGAGAGAGGGCGGGGGGGGGGGGGGGGACGGAAAGAGAGAGAGATAGGGAGATCTCCCTATCTCTCTCTCTTTCCGTCCCCCCCCCCCCCCCGCCCTCTCTCTATCAATCTATTTCTCTCTCTCTCTCTCTCTCTATATATATATATATATATATATATATATATAGATAGATAGATATGTGTGTATGTATATATATATAGAGAGAGAGAGGGAGCAAGCTTTTATGTGGAATTGGTCAGTTGAGCAAAAATATAGAAAAAGCTTCCTCCCAAAGCTCTCTCAAAACCTCTACTCCAGTAAACTTCGAATGGCTTTTGCAAGTCTAGTAAGGCCAACATGATTCCAGTAGGAAACTTTTCTTGAGAGTCTCAAAGGTTGCAATCTCTGTCGGTCCCAAATAAAAGGAACTCCTTTCTGAGTCAGCATATTACAAAGGAGAAACTATCTTTGCAGACTTCCAAATGAACCACCAATAATATGAGGACAAGCCCAAATGAGCTTTAAACTTTATGAACATTCTTCAAATCAGGCCAATAACGAATAGTCTCAACTTTGGACGGGTCCATCTTTACCCCTTCTCCTAAAACGATGTGTCGCAAGAAGTGTATCTTAGGGAATAAAAATTTGCTCTTTTTCACATTTATAACCAATTTATGCTTCCGTAGTGCCTGGAAAACTCCCTGGAAATCCCAAAAGTTGTCCTGAATAATAACCACTCTTCAGATCAATTCGCCAAGTAGAACCTTGAAGTCTGTCGAGTATATCATTGATCCTTGTAATGTGAAAATCTATTCTAGTTCATTGTTTCTTTGTTTTTGGCCTCGGCTAACTCTGTAAGGTGGCTGATTTGGTAGTGTACAACAGAGAATCAATCATGTGATCTTCAGGACGTGAAGGAGGAAACTCGCCTGGTACACCCTCAGAGAAACAATTACCCTAAGCTTGCAAAAAGTCTTGTCGTTCCTTTTTAAGGTCAAACATATTTGACCTTCTCAGTTCTTTCAAGAAAAGCAAGTTTAAAGAAAACTGAATTTCATCAAGTGGGACGGACTCGCCTTACAGTATTTTCCATCAAATACAATCTCTTTGCCCTTCTCATTCATCAAAGTCTCTTTCTTAGCCCAATAGTCAACCACGACGTTGTTCTTGCGGTACCAATAGATTCCTAGTTAGGAGGACATCACGCCCTTCCAAAGGCATGATAAAGTCCTCGTGCCCTAGTTACCCCTGGCAATGCAAGTAAAGTTTTCCAATGATTGGTGTAATGGCAACATCCCTTCTTGGTGCCGTTAGAACTGCCTCCCCCTGTGGCCTCAACATGTCGAGTGTAATTCCAATTAGTTCTCGTATCAAATTTCAAGTTTTCTTTGCCTTTCCACTGAGAGGTGTTATCTCTGTCATATTCTCCACAAGAACCCATGTGTAATCTGGGATTCTCTATGGCTTATGCCATGTAAGACAGAGTGATGAAGCCTGGGCGTGCACGTGATGCGTGATGTACAAAGGGTGGGAGTGGCTAGTAAGTTTGAGGTCGGGACACAAAGATTCTTGCACAAAAACCTGGATTGAATCCTTCGTAGAAGAAGGATATTTTTGAGCTCTAATACCACTATAATAGGCTTCGACACTCCAAGCGAGAAATCGATAGCAAGGGATGCCCCAAAAGCCTTTAAACTCAAAAGAAAATAGTTCCAAAAGCAATTGCTTAAAAATCTATCCAAAAAGTAGGCAACACAAATTATGAAAATCCGTACTACTACCACATCAAGTTGTCATTGCATCAAGCAGAAATCCATACTGCTATCACATGGCACCTGTCAGCGCAAAATCCGAGTTCTATCATACAGTCTGCCAGGTCATCATCTGTCATACATCCTGCTGCCACATCAACATCAGTAATGTTCGGGTGGTCATTCAGGTCATTAATTTGTGACATTGCTCCTAGGATGGACCAATTAAAATCCAAGGGCAAATAATTTCATTAGGGAGAAGCTCAATAGAAAAATTTCAATGCACTTAAGGTCCCCCTAGCTATTGTACCCATTTCAGCCATTGTTCATCCTACATTAGGAGAAATATGAACCTTGCATGGGCCTTGTAAGGAATCCTAATTTTTAGGAATTAAGGCTAATGTTGTTTGGGGTTTAGGGGGCAAGGACATTGAAGAAGGTAGTTTTGAGTAGGCTTTTCTAGCCTTTTTTTTAGACAAATGTAGGATGTGGACCTAAAGGGTTGCTTTCTCTCTCTAGCTTTTTTAAAAGTGAAGGAAGCATAGGGGTGTGTCCACATCAGCAATTCCGTGGGTCACAAAGAGTCAAAATTTGACTTTTTTCAAAAAAAATCATTTTTACTTATTTTTTACTTAAAACTCCCTCCCAACATATATACATATCCAAAAATCATTTTTTGACCCATTTTTTAACCCACAAGCTTAGAAAGTCCATTTTTTCCAAAATCTTTTCTCCCAAAAAGTAATAAATATTTTGTTCTCTCCTCCTCCTCCCTCCTCCCTCCCTCTCCCTCTCTGCCCCTACCTTCCTCCTCCTCCCCAATCTCTCCCTCCCCCTCCTCCCTCCTTCTCTCCTCCCATCTTCCTCGGCCTCTCTACCCTTCCCCCTCTATCTTTTCATCATTTTCTTCCTCACGCAACAGCTTCCATGGTGATCACGGACATCACAAATGGTTTGCTTCCACCACCACGTACTCCGCACACCAAAAGCATACATATTCGCTTACCCACGGCATTTGCACCGAAGACCACTAGTGAGGGTGATCAAAGGTCATCACAGGAACGTCGCACCGCTTGTGAGACCAATGTTGACATTTGGGTGGATGGGCATTTGTACCCTTACGATCCTATAAGCCACTTCCATCCACCGTTTAATAGCCTTTCCACATTTCTTTAATTTCTTGGGAGGGGAGAAGCAGGGTTGTTAGGCTATTCCAAGCGGCTGTGTATGGGTGCGGGTGCTTCTTTGCATATATGGATGCACGAATGTCAAGCTCTTCACCTCAAGACGACGGCATTACAAGAGAGTGTTGCCTCTTCGGAGAGGGTAGTTAAAACTCTTGAACAACAAATGCAAGAAAAGGAGTCCCACATCCAAAAGCTTACCAACACCATCACATACTTGAAAGAAACACCCCTTGGTGCAAGGGAACGCAAACGCCCGTATTCATCCATTGAAACTCTTGCACATTCTGGAGGAGCACGCAAACGACGAGTTACAGCCACAAGGTGATTTGGTCTTTACTTGCATGATGCATTCTTACTTCACACTATTTTCTAACATTTATGTTTATTTGTTGCTAGAAACTTCATCCAGGAGGCATGCGGTGGAACAAGCCAAGATGATCGAGTCAACCTTCTCACTAGTTGTCTCAATACCCAGGACGTGATTTCTATCTTACAATCACCTGGAGGTAAGCACATGAAGGATGCAGTCACCAAGGACCTTATGCGTAAATTAAGAAATGTGGTTAGTGATGATGACATTCAACAAGCTTGTGATGAGGCTGGAATCAGCACCAAAGCCTATCAGGCTATTTTTCAACTCCTAAAGGATGCCCTCAAAGAACATGGCATTGTGGAAAACCTATTTCCCGTTCCTTACAAGGTCAAGCTCGCAAAGAAGGCCACAAACGAAGATGTGTTCTCCTGCATTGGGACATACCTACACATTGAGGACACAATGCCAACTTCCCTTTATGCTTCGTGCGCAACAAAGACAAGGGAAAAAGGTAAGAAACAATCCATAAGACCTTCGGAGAAGGGCTTTCCTTACACAATGTGGAACAATATTTTTGTGGATCTTAGAAGGCTTCAAGAAGCCATGCTTAGATTTTACGAGTTACCTGAAGAAGGTGACACGCTTTAGTTTTTTCTTTGGTATTATTCTTATCATAGACGTTGAAGTTTAAGGTCTTAGCACTATTTATTTTGTAGTGCTTGGCACAAAAGTCGCTTTTGTGCTGAAACTCGATGAGTGTCAAATAGTGAAAGGCCGAAGGTTAGAGAGGCTAAGTGTCACTCTAATGAACGAGGCCCTTCTACAAACCAAGCGAAGGGATTCAATCGAGTCATCTCCCACCCCATCTTTTAGCGTGCAATCAGAGAAAGACATTTGGTGGTTGGGTGCTATTGAGGTTCCCAAAGAGACCAATGGAGTACTTTCATGGATTTTTGAGAGAACTCCATGGATCACAGAAGTAATACACTCCCAAATTGCAGGTCAGAAGTTGGAGATTGAGGGCTTTGGTAGTTATGATGTGGAGTGGCACTTAGGTGGGGATTTGAAGATCATAAAGTGTTTGCTTGGCTGTGGCTGCAAACAAGGGTCTTCTTCTCTCATGCCTTGTCCATTTTGCACTCGAGGGTACAAACCTAATGGACAAAAATCACATAAGAGCACTGCAAAGGCCGGTTACATGCTTCCATGGCAAGGGCATGGAGAACAAGGGTTAGATTGTCGTGATGTCGGAGATGAAGGTAGAGAATGGGAAGCATCTATTCTGAGATGTCCCATGCTCAATGCCCCAGATCGTGATCAAAAGGACCACCCTTGGAATCCAATCTTTCGATTTCCTCTATCGAATGTACATTTTTGTACATTACACGCATTCATGCGCATTTTTGATAGGCTATTGAAGCTCCACATTGACTATGCTTTCACAATGAAACCGTTGGAAAAGTCCCAGGAAGCGATCGAAAGAGTGGAGGTACTCTTGAATTCCATTGGCTGTCACGGTGGAAATGTGTCTATCGTTGCTGCAAAGAACACAGGGGAGGCCCATGAAATTGTTCAACAAGTGTCAATGAGTGGACAAAAAGCTAGACACTTTTTGAAGAAAGTTTCCCAAGGAAAGCCAAGTCGATATGATGCTCAAAACAGCTCCAACCAGCAGGCAGGTAACCTTTGGGAGCTTTGGAAGGAGTTATGCAAAGCTACTATTGACAATGATTCAAATGGCGAGCTTGCAAACAAGCGCAAGCAAGTTTGGCCACATTTTGATAAAATGGTCAAGCTTATGGGTCTTAACAGCACAACAGAAGAACAACGCCAATCATTTCAAGAAGCTTTGGCGGATTTTACCAAGGTCTTCACCCTTTCTTGGGGTGAAAATAACATCACACATTACATGGTAAGTCATTCATGGTGTATTCATTACAAGGGATTGTTTTTATTTAATAATGTGGATCGTTTACTCATGTGAACAACATATCTTGTTTGCGCATGGTGCATTTTTTATGCACAAGTATGGATCGCTTGAAATTTTTAGCACTCAAGGCATGGAGAAGTCCCATTATCGAGCAAGGGGAGTGTACTTCAAAAATACTCGACATGGTGGTGGAATGGTGCAATCCAATTATTTGGAGGAGATATTCAGCTGGTTTTTTCGCACAACATTTTCTCGTAAGCTCACAATGGAGCGTGCGCGACAATCCAAGATTGCTATTGAAGTGCGCATATGGAGTCATCAAGAGCATAGCAACAAGTGGCAAATGTCGCAAGGTCCCACCAAGCATGCTGCATGGCGGCGATGCAGAGTGCGACAAGGATCAAAGTGGATATTGCGCGAGTCACTAAACGTGAACACAGGGTCCAACTCTTAGCAACATGTTTATTTAAAAAATAATACTTCTTTTCAAAAAATTAGTGTGAACAGGGCCCTTTTTAAATGGGCCCTTATAAATATTGCATGCTCTCATAAACCACTCATTTCTTAAGAACAGGTGAGCTCTTACCAACGAAATGGCGCGCACCAAACAAACCGTGAAAGAGCATCCGCCAGCCAACAAAAACACTCTCCAAGGATGTGAGAAGCTATCATGGCTTAAAGGCACAAGAAAACGGCCACGAACACCTGGCTGTTCCAGGAACTCTTTTGGTAGTGGGCATGGTGGTAGGGCACGAGAGTCATCGAGGACTGTTGAATCTCCACCTCCTCAAGATATAACACCTAGAAAGAGAATGAAGCAACGTGCCCAGCATTGGAGAGAAGTAGAGGGCCAGCAAACAACAGAGTCCGATAGGGAGCAGCCGTCGAGCCCCCAATCACAAGCAGGACCATCCAGGACTCGGGTGGTCCATACAGACACCGAATCAGAGAGTGAGCCACCATGGATGCGAGAAAAAATACCGCGCACACACCGGGTGGCCGTTGGGGGGAAGACATTGCCTCAAGGCCTTTCCTCAAGGCCTTGCCTCAAGGCCAGGGAGCTCTCCCCACACGACAAGATCGGCAACCAAGGGAAGAGGAAGAATCAGAAGAGGCTGCAGAACCAGCCCCAAAGCATGTAAACAGGCGCAAGTCTAAGTTTTTCAAGAAGCCTAAACGCCGCCCGCCAGCAAATGTGCAAGTACCCCCAAGACAACCACAGCGGCGCCAAAAAATAGCAAGGGCATTTGCAAAAATCCGCCACTACTAGAAGATGACGGAGCTTTTGATTCGACGCGCCCCCTTTGCGTGCACTGTGAAGGAGGTGCTTCAAAGCTATGGAAATCAGTATAGAATGCAAGCAATAGCGCTAGAGGCTATTCAAGAAGCTGCAGAGGCCCACATCATTTTGATGTTGGAAGATACCAACCTATGCGCCATTCATGCAAAGCGAGTGACAATACAGCCAAAAGATATGCAGCTTGCACGTCGATTGCGACGAGACTTCGAGCATTAGCCGAACTTACCCCTCTTTTTATATTGCACATCCTTATCTTTGTAATGATTTGACTTTCCAATGACAATATGATCAACAGTTGTGTCTACTGTGTCTATTATCTTTGTAATGAAATGACTTTGTAATTTCAAGTTTTGTATGTAATTGTAGTCAATTTCAGTAAATTTGTGCTTTTTAAGTTCCCTTGAGGGTAGATAAACCTATAAGGGGCAAAAAAAAATCCTGGCCACAAGGGCGCGCAAATGGCCCATCCAAAACTGCTGGATGGGCCATTTGCGCGCCCTTGTGGCCAGGCTTTTTTTTGCCCCTTGTAGGCTTATCTACCCCCAAGGGTACTTAAAAAGCACAAATTTACTAAAACCTATTGGTTTTGCATCATTATTTTACATGTATCCTTGTGGACACCCTTTTTTGGCCATTTCAAGCTTTGAATTCCCTATAGGATATCAAAACAAATAACATATTGTGAAACCAAGTGTCTATGCAACATTAATTTGGATTTTTCAAATGTCCAATGTAATTGGACTTTTTGGTGCAGGGGTGTACTAGGTAGAGCTAAAGCAGGTGATAGTGTGCTGAAAACTTCATTTCATAATTGATTTCACCTTTTCTAGTGTCCTTGAGTGTGAACATATGCTGGAATTGCCATAAAAAGGGTGCATCTAAAGAAGTGATGCAAATCCAATCCATTGCAATCAATTTGTGCTTTGTAGGTATCCTAGGGGGTAGATTAGCCTAATAGGGGCAAAAAAAAGCTTGGCCCCAAGGGCGCGCAAATGGCCCATCCAAAACTGATGGATGGGCCATTTGCGCGCCCTTGTGGCCAGGCTTTTTTTTGCCCCTTATAGGCTTATCTACCCCCAAGGGTACTTAAAAAGCACAAATTTACTAAAATTGACTGCAATTACATACAGAACTTGAAATTACAAAGTCACCAATCAAAAAAAAAAATCATATCACCAATTGAAACAATTTTGAAGATTGATAAATCACATTCAAAAGAATTTGCAATATAGAGAGACAATTTCAAATATTTTTTATTCCTTTCAAAACGGTGATTTTACATCATGTATCTGAGGAGTTCATAATTTTTTTGACCATTTCCTGGCGCCTATTTTGTGCGTAAGGAAACTCCCCAGTCAAGAGGGACTGCGCTATGGCCTTTGGGTCAGTTGAGCCAATGGAAGCATGTATCCCTATCTGGGCAAGCACTTTACCACGAAAGCCAGTGCCAAACGCTGTGCATACAAGGGATCTACGCACTAGGAACACTTGATGCGCAGTTTGAGCAATGGTGCTCAAACACAAAAACTTGCTCAAAGCTTTTAACGACCAAGTCACAAAATGGGCTTGGGGAGTAATTCATTATGGATAATGGCCACATCGCCAGGGGGGAGTTATCCTAGGTAATGCGCAAGGGAAGCTTGAGGTCCAAATCCCGTCCGCTTGCCACCCATCCTTGCAGCAAAATCATCAACCTCCACAACATCCTGTCATAAACCGATGAAGGTTGAGAAAAAAGACAATGAAGGATAAAATAGTAACATGAAAATTAGGATACAGTTTACCTCCTGCTCCTTGTCGTCCTCCTCCATGTTGCCTTTTGCATCCAAGTCAATGCTCCCATGCACCACAGATACGAGCTTTGGATCATCAGATGGGAGGTTGCATAATGGCATAGGCATCCTAGCAGCCTCAACCTTGGCTTGCGTGGCTTGGAAATCTTCATCGGCCACGTGCAATTGCTCTGCTGCCAGGACCTCCGCACATACAACTGCAATAGTATCAGCAACAGAGTCCCCATCTGGCAAGATCTTGCTTTCTAGGGCATCTGGCGTATTGTCTAAGGGACATTTGCTGCTGTTGCATAGCACGCTCAAGCATTCATCCATGCGTAGGCCAAATGCTTTCTCCAAATCATGTAGGAACACATACTCCTCCCCATCCACTAACACTGAGGAGAAGCGGCTTATTTCTACCTCTGGGATAGCCACATCCGTCAGTGGTAGTATCACTGGAGTGTCACTAGGGCCAGCCGCAACTATGGATTTCTCAACCACTTCCTCAAGACCCCTAGGGTACTCGAGCCGGTGTGCTTTTCCTTCCGCTGCACGGTTCATGGGTATAACTTGCTGCTCCTTGGTGTCCTTGATAAAGGACCCAACTTGAAGGTGTGGTAAGCGGAGCTCCTCCAAATCAGGTTCCTCGCTCACCAAGAAGATAAATGTTGCGAGCCGAGAAAGGTACTCCACCCCCAACTTGTGCTTCTTGAGCGCTGACACCCCAGGGGCTTGCTCGTCCAAGTAATGGCCTGCATTGGTTGCAATTTCTTGGAATCGTTGCAACCGCTTGGAGAATGGGCGATCACCTTTGTGTATATAGCGCAAAAGATCGCAAGGCACCCAGATCCCTTCATGTGGGGGGATAGATACAGAATATTTTATGATGTGCTCCTCCATGAACGCAAAAATCTCCTCAAATGCATCCATGTGAAGGGCAACTGTGGCGTCAAGGTCAGGGAGACGAGTAAAAAAGGTGTGGAGGTCCAACTTCCCTTTGTATTTGGTGTCCTCGAGGAAGAGGATGAAGCGTGACAAAGGGGTGGATGTGGGTGCAGATACAGAGGCTGTGGCAGCATCCATGTCTAGCCTGGGGTGTAGATAGAGAGCGGAGGAGCTCAAGAGTTGCAAAAGTGAAAATAGTGAATGAGTTAGGTGGCCCCCCTTTTATAATGGACCCTTTTTTTAAGACATTAGAAAAAGGCACTTTCACCAAAAAATGATTTCTCATCCCAATGCAAAAAATTATATTCAAAGGCATGATTTGCCGAAGCAAATCATGTTGATTACAGCGGGGATCAATATGAAAATTGCAAGAGTTACAAAGTTATAAGATCGATAGCATAGTTCCATCTATCCCTCAGTCCTCCTCGACCTTCAATTTGTCTTCCATTCTCTTCCCAATCTGCGGACATTCATTACAATAAGCATCCAATGATCGACAAACCATGATGTATTGAAAATGTGGTGGAAGGATTCTCACCTTGTGACCTTGTAAACGAAATTGTGCTTGTTGAAGGGCCTCAAAACCCATAATAACCAAATGTTCTCGAACATTACTGAGAGTCCAATGCTTGTTCACTTGGACTGCCTCCAAAGCATCGTTGGGCATCTTCACTGCAATGTCAAAGCTTACAATAGCGCCGTCTACAGTCTGTAAGGGAGTCCACACTCCAAGCTTGCACATCCAACGATCATAGTGAAATCGTATGTACAAGGAGGTGCGGGATTTCAAATAGCGCATTCCAATACCTGAAGCTCCAACCTTACAACGGTACCGGTCCCCGTTGTGCATGCCCTCCACAAAACCCCAGTCCTCTTCTAAAAGCCTTCCTAATTCCTCGTAATGCGCATCTTTACATACAAGCATTGTGGTAGTCTCCACAAATCCAAACTCTTTAAAAATGTGCACAAAACAATGAATAGGCAAACACCAACTCAAGCCCACAGACCTAGAAGCTTTAGAGTATTTCAAAGAGTTTTGGACATCCATTATCATCTTTTGCTTGAAAGATGCTACCGACCATAAATCTGGGACCGGCCACTCCATACTTAATAAGGAAGTTACTTTGATGGGTTCAAGCGTTCCAAACGCTTGTGTAGAAGTAGGGACAATATAGGAGTGAGAATAGAAGAAAATCCTTCTTTGAACCAGTTTGGTTGGGCAAAGATGTGGGAACATTATTGCTCCAATATCCGCATGTATAGGATTGAATGTGCCGGAGAGACTATGTAGTGGCTGCTCCTCCACCAACGTGGATGGAAATATGACTATAAATGCATGACAAATGTTAAGTATGAATCCATAATAACATTACACTGTGATTTCACACCTAGCTTTGTATTCTCAAAACATGTACTTACAATGTGTTGGAAATCGAGGTGGTTGTTGCAAGTGCATGGTTGACATTGAGAAAACATGTTGCACAATGGCTACGGTCCCCTTGTCTTTGCGGTTCTTGAAGCCAAGGAGCTTTCCTTTCCAATGAAGATCCAAGTTTGCACGATTCCGCACACGATGAGGGCCAATAGCAGATGGTTGCATGTATACCCAAGCACCTTTGGTGAACTCTTGTGGCACCCACTCATCATCTACACCTCTAGTGTTGTGGCATGCAACTACTGTGACCTCATCCTTTGGCCGCCTTTGCGAAGTAGAGTTGGCCATGGTTGAGCAAAGAAAACTAGGAGGAGGAGAAAGACCTTGCTTGTTGCTACAATGTAGGTGGGATAAAGTGATATGAGAAGGTGGTTAACCCTTGTGGCAATGGGAGGAGAAGGTGGATAACCCTTGCTTGGTGTGGCAATGAAAGGTGGTAGGGGAGGAGAGAGGAGCTTCCTTGCTGCAGCAATGGAGATGGTGTAGAGAGAGAGAGTGTTGGAGTAGAGGATGAGTGTGATGGTTGCAACCAAGGAGGGGTTGGAAAAGGGGTTCTAGAGAGAGAAAATCACTTTTTGCCTAATAACTACTTTTGGGGGAGCTCTGGATAGAAAAAAAAGATTTTTCAAAAGTTTTTTTTAAAAATTGAATTTTAGGGTTTTTGGGTGCACGTTTTGACTTTTTGAGATCAAAAAATGCTTTTATGACCATGAAATAGTTTTGGGGGGGTTTTCAGAAGATGAAATTTGAGTTTTGAAAATTTTGAAAATTTTTAAATTTTTGGGATTTTTTCAAAACCGGATCAAAAAGGAGGGAAGTTGGAGGTTCCATATGGCCCACCCCCCCCCCCCCCCCCACCCCACCTTCTCACTAGGTAAGAGCCCATTTAAGAAGTGTAAGACTACTTTGTCTCTCTACATTTTTGAGGGCATAGAGTGTGTCCACCACCCTCTTCTCATTGGCTGGCCTCTAATTAACCTTAATCCCAAAGGGCCCCTAGAGGGTTCATATTTTTCCTAATGATGACACTTTTTGTGCTTGAAACAGATGCCAGTAATCAAGACATTTACACAATTCGTCTCTAGGAAGATAGGTCCATGTTTTTTGAAAGCAAGAAACTTGATTTGGCAAATTGGCCCATCAAAATTATTTTGTTAATGAACGCAAGCTCTATGTAATACTAGCTGCTCTAAAGACACAGTGAGATTATTTGTATAGTACTCAATCTAAAATTGTGTTTGACCATGAAAGTATAAAATGGCTTACACAATAGACTAATATGAAGGGTCCAAGAGTATACGCAAAGCTTCGGTACTGTAAGGGACAATACAATGTAGTACCTAATGCTCTTAGTCGCATGCCCAAGATCAACTCTATTCTCTTCCCAAAACTTTGAAGTGAAATCTCTAAAGGGTAAATGCGAGCATGATGATGCGTACTCCAAGGTGTGGATACATGTCAAAATGAAGGATTCTTCTCACTCCAATGCTAACAATGTGTCTACTTCCTCCACACCGGTTTGTCTCTTTTGAGTGATAAGCTGAAAAGATGAAAGAATTTTACCATAGATGATGGATACCGTGTCCACAAGGGGAGATTTTGTGTACTGATGGACATAGATATTTGGTACCAAATTCTTTATGAATTTCATTGGCATTCTTAGTGCAGAACACATAGGCATAAAGAAGACGTATGCACTTGTACAATGACAGCTTTACTGGCCCGGTTTACATGGATATGTTCAAGACAATGTCTTGCAATGCCAAAAATCTCAAGTCAATAAAGCAGAGCACTTGAAGATGGCAGGTCTTTTACATACTTTGGAGATTCCCAATTGTAAATAAGAGAGTATCTCTATGGATTTTATTGTGGGTTTGCCAACCACTTCCCAAGTTCATGACTCATGAGTATGGGTGTTGGTAGATAGGTTAACTTTGTAATTTTATTCCGACCAAGTCCTCTCTTAGAACTCCAGAGTTAGCTAAGCTATTTGTTCACAATCTACACAAATTATATGGATTTCCCAGCAACACTGGTGAGTGATCTTGATCCGAAGTTTAACAATCACTTTTGGAGGGATGCCTTTGAATGCCTGGGAGCACAATTCAATATCAGTACTACAGATAATCCAAAAGTAAATGGGTAAATTGAATGAGTTAACTAAGTGCTAGAGGATATGCTACGCGCATACATTAGCAAGAAGCAATCCAATTGGAAAGATTACCTCCCTTGTTCGGAGTCTTCTTATACTAGTGCTAAGCGTGTTACATCACGCTTTAGTCCTTTCATACTTATGTATGACTTTTAACCTAGATCACCAGTTACGTTGGTGCTGGCTACTGAGAAAATCTAGCAAGTCAAGGAATTTATCCAAGATCATATGGATATGCTAAAAAATGTTCGTCAAAATGTTTTGACAAGCACAAGATTGATACAAAACGTATGCTAATGAGAAACAACGGTAAATGACCTTCACGGAAGGAGAAGAGGTATCCTTACATGTTTCACAGCATTCAAAAAGTCTAAAAACTGGATCAACACCTAAATTGTCTCCTAGATATTGTGGGCCATTTAAAATACTCAAGCGAGTTCATGATATAGTCTACAAACTTTCTCTACCTACGAACTTGTGTATTTATCTTGTTTTGTATGTAAGTCGTTTATGCATAATTTTATAGAGAGGCCCCCATGCCGGTCCACACCTGGCCCTTAGCCTCACATTACTCCCCCCTTGGAGAAGTGTTTTTGTCCTTGAAAACAAATTAGGGTACTTAACTTATTCTTGAAAGGAAGTATCCCAATTCTCCTTAAGAAGTACTTCTTTTAACAAAAGTAGGGTCTATATTTTCTCAAGTGGTACCTTTTCAGGTCTATCTTTACACTTAATTAATGACAACACACATGATGACGAGTTTGTAAATCATGATAGTCAAGAATGTGCTTGGGTTCATGCGGATGCATTGGAGGTTCAATCTAATTGACCAGAATTTGATGATCGTTTACATTATTATCCCTATGCAAGCATTTACGTAAATGATTGATATGGGAAACCTGATGGATATGTGAGTTTGCAAATAGAGAAACTTTGTAGGTCATATCACCAACTTGCTTGAGTATTTCAAATAACCCACCATGTCTAGGAGATAATTTAGCTATTGGCCTAGTTTTCAGACTTTTCAAATGCTCTAGAATACGTTAGAATACCTCTTCTCCTTCCATGAAGGTTACTTGCTAACTTTTCTTATCATCATAATTTTGTATCAACCTTGTGCTTGTCAAACATTTTGACGAGCAATTTTCAATATATCCATATTATCTTGGATAAATTCTTTGAATTACTCAATTTTCTCAGTAGCCAGCCCCCACTATTACTGTTAATCTATAATGAAATCCGTATATTCATATGATCTTGGATAAATTCTTTGACTTATTCAATTTTTCATAGTAGACATCCCCACTATTACTGGTAATAGTGGGGCTGTCTATAAAGTCTTTGACTTATTCAATTTTCTCATAGTAGACACCCCACTATTACTGGTAATCTATAATAAAATCTGTATATCCATCTTATCTTGGATAAAGTCTTTGACTTGTTCAATTTTCTCAGTAGCCAATCCCACTATTACTGGTAATAGTGGGGCTGGCTACTGGTAATCTATAATGAAATCCGTACATAAGCACAAAAGATCTAAAGCATGTTGTAACAACCTTAGCATTATTATAAGTAAATTTCAATAGAGGAAGTAATCTTTCCAATCAGATGGCTTCTTGTTAATGTATGCTCATAGCATATCCTCTAGCACTTGGTTAACTCATTGATCTGGAATATTGATATTGAGTTGGATTCCCAAGTGTTAGAAGATAGCTCTTTGTAACTGATTGTTAAACATGGGATCACAATCACTCACTATAATGGAAATGGCCTATGAACTTTGAGGATAGCAGATTAATTAAGAGAATTAAAGTGAGCATTTTTGTGAGATCACTTTGAGAACATAGAGGGTGAACTTAATTGATGGTAGCAACATAAACATAGTACTTAATTAACTTCGCATGAACAAGACTTTTGCGAGAGAGAGAGAGAGAGAGAGAGAGTATTAATGAACATTACAATAGTTGAGGACTGGGTTTACTTGGAGCCAGTCCCCCCTCCAAAAGGCATTTGTATTATATATTCTACCATCAAGAGAGACTTGATACAATACAATCTTTGTGTTCCTTGTGACCTTGGTGATGCTATGAATATGGAAAGCTTCATACATTACGAGCATAACATAAACTTTGCAAAAAGAATTAGCTATCCCAAGCCTCAGTCCCAAGGCCTCAAACACCTTTGAAGGTGGAGAGAGCTAGCAGGGAATGAGGGTAGGGAAGAGGAAGAAGAATCATTTATAGGAGAAATAATTAGTTCCTCACTTATCATCGCTCTTCTTGCTTAGGATAGCATAATAGCATAGTAATGAAGATTAAGAAGAGCAGCCCTTTTTGCCTTTTCTTTGAGATGGATATAACCTCTTTAATCTTTGGAAAAGATTCTTGTGAGTCTCGGCTATATTCAACAACAGCAGTGAAGATCTTTCCATGTACTTTAAGTAGTAAGGGACTTTTGGATTTTCCCTTAATAACCTCAAAAGTATTCTCCATAGAAGTATGTACATGTCAATGTACAAGTCAATGTACGCATACTCATCTATCATAAAAGATAGACATTGTGAGATACCACATTTGCCAGCAATGTGAGCAATATGAAATGTAAATTGAGAAAGAAAATTTGCCCACCTCATTTGTTTGTTGGAGAACTTTATTTGCGTCATGAAGTTCTTGAGGCTTTGCAATACATTTGAAGGTTGAATGGAGCCTTCAAGAGATAGTGCTTCCATGTGTCTAGGGTTGGTAGAATAGCTATAAGCTCTTTTGTGTATATGCCCAAGACCCGTTCATCCGTATTGATCCTTCGGCTCTCGTATGCTATGGAATGCCCTTCTTGAACAGGACTGCTCCAAGGCAATCACCACAAGCATCACATTGGACCTCAAATGGCTTTGAGAGATCCGAAAGCATGAGGACTGGTTGAGAGGTAAGCTTCTCTTCGAGCTTGTCAAAAGCATTTTTCTCCTTAGCAGTCCATGAATGCTATGAAGCGTCTATAGTATGCACACATACCAATAAAGCTTCTTAGCTCATGTAGATTCCTTGGATTAGGCCATGCTTTTATTACCTCCAACTTTGATGGAGCCATACGGATACCATCTTGAGAGATAATGTGACCTAAATAGTGATTCTCTTGTAGAAAAAATTCACTTTTCTTTTGATTAATGAAAAACTTATTCTCTCTCACAACTTGAAAGATTATCCTGAGGTGTCACTTGTACTCCTTCAAAGAATTTGAGTGGCCTGAAGATTTTTGTCCATCGTGAGTTTGAATGCGGCTGGAGCATTTTCCAGGCTAAAACTTGTAACTTATCAAATAGATCTTCTACCTGCGACGCATGGGAAATCTTTTTTTCTTTTTAGTAATCCTATTTAGTGTTCTATAGTCGACACGCATGTGATATATGCCATCTTTGTTTTGCACTAAAAGTACTGGTGAACAGAATGGAGAGGAGCTAGGCCTCACCATCCCTTTTTCCATCAATTCATGCACTTGGCTCATGATCTCCTCTTGTGGAGTGGGTCTAACATAGCAGAATTGCCGAGGGATAGCTCATTTTGGACTTCTTATGGCTCAATAATGGTAAACCCGTAGGCAACTCTAAAAAGATCCCATTATTGAGACCAAAGCTCCTGAGATGTGCACCATATCCCACATAGTGGGCTCAACAAAACCGATAATAGATACCTTACCCTAATATAATTAACAAAATCAATCATTAACAGGCTACTTAAGGGCCTCTCTTCTTAAGCAAGAAAAGAGAAACCAAATGCTCTGATACCAATGTAATGGAAATGGCATATGAACTTTGAGAGGTAACTATATTCAAACTATCATAATCTATGCACATGCGCATAACTTTTCTCCACTAACAAAATGGGAGATGCCCAAGGTGAAGAGCTTGGTTGAATAAATCCTCTATTGAAATAGTCAGCAAGCTGACATTCCATCTCAATAGCTTCAAAATGACTCGTTCGATAAGGCAATTTACTAAATATGGGTTTAGTATTTACAACCACGTCTATGTTGTGCTGCACAAAACATGTCGATGGTAACCCAAGAGGTAAATCTTTGAGGAAAACATCTTTTCGCTTGTTATGGGTACAGCGAAGTAGCAAGAGAAGAAAAGGAAGAAGAATGAGTCGTTGAGCAATCATCAACTACACTGGAAGTATTATCAACATTAGATTTAAAATAACACAAGGAGTAACACAAAACAGTTCTTCTATTTCATCATCTGAAGAGAGCTTAATAAGATCGATCGGTTGCATAAATAAGTGGTGAGAGAAGCACATCCTTTTTCCTTAATAGCAACACATGCACACTATTGTATTCAAACATTACACTATTATGTCCATAGCTTCAACGTAATAAGGACCTCAATCCATGCACCACTCCCAACTCAAGATCATATCTTTGCTATTCATATTCATAACTTGAAAATCCAACGTGACATGTCTAATAACTATGAATCTCAAGTGGGATCCTCTTTACCTGTATATCTCACCTCTCAACACCATGGCCATTTATCATAGCTACCTTGTAGCAGTGGGTACTAGGGGTCTACGACAGATTGAGACATTTCACCAACTTATAGTAAATAAAATTGTGAGATGCATCGTCATCTACCAGCATTCTCACCTTGTGACCTTTGATAGACCCATGCATTCGCACAAGCTCGTGTGAATCAAAATTCAGTATAAAACACTCATGTACTGCTTCCGTGTGTGTTACTTCTATCTTGGAATAGTGAGAAAAGGATGCTAGAAGAAGCAATGGCACCATCTCCACAATTTTCTCTTTATTTTGGGCATAAGATTTTCCTTGGAAAATTCTTTTTGCCATGCTCGCTTTCCAAGCAATCAAAAAATGGCTTGTCTTTTTTTTTCTTTGTCAAACTCCTCAATTGACAGATGGCCACGAGTCAGTCCCCTTGGCTTGTAGTCCCCTTGGCTCGTTGGACACATGAGATGAGGCTATCGCAAAGTTTCTCTTATTATGATTGTGGTATAGAGCTTCAATTAACGAGTCTTGGGTGGGATGTAGACAAAGGGCCATGAAGGAGGAGGAAAATCTGCCCTGTAAAGACTCCCCTACACACACGCGCGCGGGCGCTGCGTTCTCTCTCTCCGTCTCTGCTTTCCTGCGCAGACTGCTCGCCGCCATCGTTGAGTTTTTGGAGGACTTAGGGTCAAAAACCCTTCAAAAATTTGCGTTCTCACTTGGCCAAGTATCGTTGGTACGAGGGGAGTCAAGCCCTTGCTTTTAATTTTGAGTTTTGCATCGGATGAGCTCTGTCAAGCGACTTCAGGGTTAATTCCCCTACGTGCAGCGTTTTTAGCTTTTTTTTGTCTTACAAAGTTCCTTTTGCGTTTTACTTGTGTCAAACATACTGCAAATTGTTTTATTATTGGGTATCTACCCGAGATACCCTTAAACCGAAAGTCGATTACCAGAAGAACAGTCGGGTATGCGAGGTAGGAGGAGGGATGGGGCAGGGCTTGACGCAGGCGATGATGGCGGATTGTCAGTTGCTAACAGCCGAGCCGGAGTCACAGACGATAGGGGGTGGCATGAGCAGCAGGGGGAAGCGAGCGCGCGACAGTAGGGGGGGCCTTCATCATTTTGTTTAAACATTGGGTGTCTGGTCATTGACAACGTTGATGCTCGTCCGCATGGCTTAGGCGAAACGATCATCGTCCAGCTCCCAGGTTCGAATTCGCCGCACTACATGTTGATTTTGGAGAGTATTTTACTTCGTATCGACTGGCTAGGAAAGGGATCTTATTAGATTCTCTCCAATAAACTTGAGAAGCCACCAATATGGACTAGAAAGAAGATTTAGAAATTTTCTCATGTAGGAAAACGGAGTCTTTGTTAGTGTTTTCCATACAATGCATAACATCATGAGCTTCTGCTCGAAAGGCACCGCATACCTAGCTAGGTATGATTGGGGGCAGAGGACCACCGACCCCCCACAGGGCCGACGGTCCCTTGCCCCCAATCGTACCTAGCTAGGTATGCAATGCCTCCCTCGCAGAAGCTCATGATGTTGCGTCGGCCCTTGCCCCCAATCGTACCTAGCTAGGTATGCAGTGCCTCCCTCGCAAAAGCTCATGATGTTGAGGAAAATCACAATGTGGGAATTACTGTGAGAATTTGTCCAAAACTTCTTGTGAATTTGCAACATACATTACATGATTAACCTTGGGCAAGATCAAGCTCCACAGAGAGTTTTCATGTGTCTTCCTACTTCTCGAAAGAGCAGCATTGAGTAGTGGATGCCACTCTCTTTCTCATCCTCTTGTGTAGGGCACTGTGAAATTCAAGAAATTTGAGCTATGTGGTGAGTATTTGTCCAAAATTCTTGTGAATTTGCACATACATTACATGATTAACCTTGGGCAAGATCAAGCTCCACAGAGAGGTTTTCATGTGTCTTCCTACTTCTCGAAAGAGCAGCATTGAGTAGTGGATGCCACTCTCTTTCTCATCCTCTTGTGTAGGGCACTGTGAAATTCAAGAAATTTGAGCTATGTTATCAGAATTTTAACACTCTTTTTTGCAAAGTTGAGGTGTTATGTGGTTTTTCTCTTGCTCTTAACAGCATTATACTCCACAGTAAAGTTGATTGCCTGCCCTTAAGTAATACTTGTATATGTGCTAAGCCACGTTCAGAAATAACATATAAAGAATATATGATGCATCATCTGTTTTTCTAAGCATCCAACACCTCTCTTCTCATTTCCACCGGGAGGAAACTTAAGTAGAGGAATATACATACAAGACCCTACTTGCTATATAAAATTAGCTTTCTTGACTGAATCAATGAGGGTGTTATCCATGGCACTACTTTGAGGGCTTTGAGCAGAGTGCTCTCATATCATCATATAACTTTTGCAAGTTGCTAAAAGACTGTCCTCCTTGTTGGGTAGTCTTCTCAATAATGTGCATGATCTCTTGCGCTTTGCTTCTAGCTTTATGACCCTCTTCCCCTGCAACAATGCTTTCACTCCAACCTCCACAAAGCTTCTGTCTAAGCCACCGGTCTCCGTGCACCTCAGCTCCAATCCTGCCCCCCACACATTGCAAAGGTAGTGACAGTTCAACCTCTGCTCCGCAAGCGCGGGCAGCATAGAAGAGGAACACCCGCCCACAAGCTCTCCACTGTTGAATTCCAGCCACAATGAGATAAAAAGCCTCCAACCGCTTTGTGTGCTAGCACCCTTACTTGGGGAGCCCAGCTTATAATCATTCCTTTGCCCCTTGTCCGCTCAAGGAAGCCTTCCGGGAGCACTTGAGGCAGCTCTTCCATTGTAACTGCATCCTCTCTTATGACCCATAAGAAGGGACTCCCACTTGCCTCTAGCCCAACAGCAAGCTCTTGTATCTCCTCTACAGACAACTTTGCAAGACTACCGAATGCAACGTAGATGACGGACGACTCTGCTTGCAAGTTGAGCCATGATAGGCATTCGGTCTGGGCATTATCTTCCGTCTTCATCTGTGTGCGTAAGGGGCCGATCGCATAGCTGGAAATTCCGTGAGCTTCAAATGACTTAAATGCATCAGGCTCAAGCTCCAACAGGGAATTGATCAGAACTCTCTCGCTAGACTTCACACATGAAGCCACCTCCAGAAAGAATTGTACAAATTGATTTGATGAGCGCAAATCGCAGATCTTGCGGTACAAGCTCAGATGAGAATGGTGGAAGGCCTGGAATATGAGTTAGCATCAAAGGGGTCTTGCTCTTCCACTGGGTGGGGGATCCTATCCACATTGCAAAAGATGACATCAGCTAGTGATAAAAACTAAATTCAATCGTCATGACATAAAATTCAGTCGACATGTTGCCTGGATAATATTCCTCGAAGGAGAACCTATGCAAATGACAAATGGATGACAGAAATTCATGGGCATTCGATATCTGATGACTTGCCTAAAGTCATGTAACATGTTTATGAATGCTACAACTTTTATACAGCTTTCACAACAATAACTAAGTATGACGTGATTCAGCATTTGCAAATGAAAAATGGATGACAGAAATTTCATGGGCATTCGCATATCTGATGACTTGCCTTAAAGTCATGTAACATGTTTATGAATGCTACAAACATTTATACAGCTTTCACAACAATAACTAAGTATGACGTGATTCAGCATGAGGAGCAACAGACCAATCAAAGACAAGCTCAATACCCTGGAATAGCCCAAGAAAGACAGAGCAAATAGAAACCTTTCTCAGGGAAGATGCCATCAGAGTAGAGGACCTCAAGATTGAAGACCATAAGTAGTCCCATGGCATTGGATGTCCATAATTCAATTCGAGGGATGCCGGCACGCTGGGTAACCTCAAGTGTCCAAGGGCTGAAGGAGTCGCCGATGAGGCATGTAGGTGGGTCACCCTGTTCTCGCAGCTCAACAATAGATTAAACAAGTTCTCCTTCATGGAAGGGGTGACAGAGAAGTGTTTATCAATGTCGCCCGGTTCGAAGGCATCCTCGAGCACATAGATGAAAATTTTACCTCTACCACCATCACCACCGCCGCTACGCTACCATCAAAAGTAGGAGCTGAGTTGCCTACCTCAATGCCATCACTTACAATGGTGGGACCTGTATTTTTTTCACAATGCTCGCCGGTGCAGCATGTGCTCGTCGTAGATAGAGTGTCTCCCCTTAGATCTGGGCTAGGGAGAACAAGACTATTCCGCTCTTTGAGCCTGGCATAGGAGGAGGAGAAGTAGATGAAGCTTACCTTGAAGCCAAGGGCGGCGAGCGATTCCGAGAGGAGCATGGCCGGGACGACATGGCCTTGCCCACTGGATGCAACGACCAAGGCGTGGGGGGTGGCATCAGAGCTGCTATCCATAATATATAAATGGCCTTGTCGGGATGCTTGCATGGCGTGCTGTGTTTTGGTACAATGCTTTTCTGAATTTATAGAGCTACAAAAGACTAGCTCTGCCTTGCAGACCAAGAACGAGAGCCGGGTAGGAGCAGGTTATGCGTCCGACCTCATCGTTTACGTCACATAAGATTAAAGCTTAAATCGTGACCCATTTACTCATATTTCAAATTTGGTTTTTCCACGTTTTTTGTTGAAAATGGTTCCACTAAATATTGGAACCCTGGGAGACCATGGGAGGATACAATGCGGTTACATGCAAAGATTTAAGTTAAAAAGCATACGATGCGGATACTTCTTTGACAGGTAAGATTGAGGCTACGAAACAACCCCTCGTTGCATTGTACAAGACCGCTTTAGGTCAACCAAGTAACTTTTCATCCATTGCAATTACAAAGTGCATGAGAAATGCCAAGCTGATTGCAACTTACAGACCGTAATGCCCATTAATATCGTCACCACCTTATATGAACGCCGCCACTATCTCCTTTAAGCAAGAACATATTGTAAAACTAGTGAACAAAAAGCAATGGCAAATTGTAAAGATTAAAATGTATTACTAGCCCCGGATAACGAGCAATGGTATCATCTTATTTTGGAACGCAAAGGAATCCACTATTGTTGAGCTATAACAAAACAACATGAGTAGTTAAACTTATGCATTATGCAATAAGAAAAAGAGAAACAATATAGATCAAACAGTGTGAGTCGCTCAAAAATAGCCTACAAAACTAAGGTGGAGAGTTGACACTATGTCTCCCCAAAAATAATAAGGAACAAAAGTTGTGCCCTGCCCCATAGACTCGTTCTGTCGACCAAGCAAACATATAGGCATGGAGGTTTAGAGGCAAATTACAAACCTTGAATTTTGCTTGTATCGTTGAACATACATTGCTGCCATATCCTTGAATGACTCTCTCCTAATTGTCCATCCATTGAAAGTGAAAAGAAACCGATTGGTTGCATGATTTATTTGTAACAATATCACTTGTATTTGCTAGACTCATTCTCATGGTTGATTTATGGCTAGTTTAGGCCTTTGTAGGGTTTTCAGAAATGATATTAAGATGTGACTAAAGGAAAGTACAACAATAAATCCCCTTTTGAAGCTTTTGCTCGAGGCTATATTTCTTGGATCTTGGACCGAAGGTCAAAATATGGTGGTTCAATTCCGTGGGAATTGGGTCTTTGAGAGAGCTTTGTGAGAGCGTCTCCTTAGGGGAAAAGGGGCTTGTAAAGGCCTTTCTGAAGCAGCAAGTCGTGGGGAGGGAGACCCTACAAGGGCATACTAAAAAATATTACACATTGCAGCTTACCGCCCACCGAGTGGAGTCCGTCGATCAAACGAGGAATGTGGGCACGAGCAGGGTGTGCGTCAAAACTGCACTAAATGTAGTTGTTGTATTAGTTGAAAAGTAGTTCCACTAAATTATTGGAACTAGTCTTGGAGACCCAGGGAGGATACGATGTTGTTACATGCAAAGATTTAAGCTGAAAAGCATACGATGTGGGTACTTCTTTGATAGGTAAGATTGAGGCTACATGGAGCAACCTCTTGTTGGATTGTACAAGACCGTTTTAGGCCAACCAAGTAAATTTTCATCCATTACAATTTACAAAATGCATGAAAAATGCCAAGCTGACTGCAACTTACAGACTGTAATGCTCATTAATACCGTCACCGCCTTACATGAATGTCCCTACTATCTCCTTACTACGGCTTGGTAGTTGTTAGCTATCCTCGTTGTATAACATCTCTTTGCATCACCAAGTCCACAAATATACATGTTGTTGTGTCACCATGCAATGTCTTGTAATAACTATTGTCCATTGGAAGCAAAAAGACCGAATAGTAATGATTTATTTGCAATAATATCACTTTAACTTGCTATACTCATTCCCATGGTTGATTTATGGCCAATTCAGGCCTTGACACGGGGTTTTGGCAATGATATTAAGATGTGACTAAAAGAAAGTACAACAATAATAAGCAAGAACATATTGTAAAACTAGTGAACAAGAAGCCATGCAAATTGTAAAGATTGAAATGTACTAGGAGCCCGGATAACGAGCAATGGTATCCTCTAACTTTGGAATGCAAAGGAATCCACTATTGTTGAGCTAGAACAAAACAACATGAGTAGTTAAACTTATGCATAAAATAAGCAAAAGAGAAACAATATAGATCAAATAGTGTGAGTCACTCAAAAATGGCATGCAAAAGTATAGTGGAGAGTTGACACTATGTCTCCCCAAAAATAATAAGGAACAAAAGTCGTGCCCTATCCCATATACTGATTCTATCGACCAAGCAAACACATAGGCATGGAGGTTTAGAAGCACATTACAAACCTGAATTTTGCTTGTATCTCCATAACATACATTGCTGCCATATCCTTGAATGACTAACTCCATCTCTACTCCTACATGGAGCAGTATCATGGCCCCTTAACCTTGTATGTTATCATATATAGGTTCTTGTCACCATGCAATGTCTCCTAAATGTCAGACATTGGAAGTGAAAACACCAATTGGTTGCATTGATTTATTTGTAACAATATCACTTGTATTTGCTAGAGTCATTCTCATGGTTGATTTATGGCTAGTTTAGGCCTTTGTAGGGGTTTCCGGCAATGATATTAAGATGTGACTGAAAAAAGTACAACAATAAATCCCCTCTTGAAGCTTTTGCTCGAGGCTATATTTGCTTGGATCTTGGAGCCTACGGTCAAAAGATGGTGGTTCTATTTTGTTGGAGTTGGGTCTTTGAAAGATCTTTGTGAGAGCATCTCCTTAGGGGGAAAGGGGCCTTATAAAGGCCTTTTTGAAGCACATCTCGTGGGAAAGGGCCCCCTACAAGGACAGACTCCAAAATATTACACATTGTAGCTTACCGCCCACAGGGTGGAGTTCGCCGATCGGACCAGGAATGTGGGCACCAACAGGGTGTGTCGTCGGAACTGCAGACACAAAGAGCCATCGGCATGGGCTTCGGGACATAGTCGATCATATTCAATTGGTCATTTGCAAACAATCAAACCCCATGACAAAATCTTTGACATGCGACCCACTAGGCACCTAATTTGGAGGCCCTTTTCCGCAAGAATAAGGCCTTGTCCCATGTTCTCAGCAGACAAAATGATTTTTGTTTTCCTTTGCTTCACCCAAAAGGTGCCTTGAGCATTGAATGCTCTAAAGCACGCACACACACACACACACACACACACACACACACGCACACACACACACACACACACTTCTCAATTGAGGATCTGTAGAAGAAAATCCAGAGAGCAAGCTGATTAAGAAAAATCAATTGGGGCATTAAATCTTGAGATTTAACTCAAAATTGGCATACATAGGCTCAAATAAAAGCTCTTGGGATGGGCTACGTACACACACCAATTGCAAGTGCCAATTTTGCTAAAGTGAGGAGTAGCTATTGATGCAAGATGAGTGGAAGTAGGCTTGAATGCAATATGATAAACTAATGAACTCTATGCTAATTAGGCTTCCAATTAGCCAGTGAGTAGTGACCCAAGAGTCTTTAACTCAAGAACATGCTCATTCTAGCCAATGGAATACTTATTAGGCATGAGATATGCAATAGAAGGGTAGAAGAGAGAGGCTAAGGATTGAATTGGTGAGAGTAAACCTAATGGATCTTGCTAATGATAATTAAGGTATTCTAATCACACTAACACACAAATGCATAGCAATAAACCTAGCTAGCACACCATAGCTCTAATACCACTTGATGGGAATGGGACCGTGCTAGCTAAGGCGCATGATAGACAAACATTGTGCACACAAGTGAGTGTATTAGGCTAGATTGTTACTCAAGCAAATTAGGTTCCAAGATAGATTAACTTGGACTCATAAACACGACCTTGAGTAGTAGGCTAACCCATCACAAGCTCACCATAAACAAGAGACATGTGATGCAAACTTGGAATGATTGTTTATTCACGAAAGGAGCTTTAAGTAGCTCTACAGCTTTAGACCTTTACCTGTGGGATAATTCCACCTTTTGTCTCATTCACTCACACTCTAGTGACTCTAGGACAAAACCCATACCTTACAATCCAAAAGCTACACGTGATAATTTATATCCACTCTCAATTGGTCACGTTGCCAGCAAGTCCAAACTGCATAAACGTGAGGCACTTTGACATCAAGCATTAACTTATTTTGCAAGCTCCGTTGTGCAACCATGCCCTACAAAAGGGTGTGCTCGATAGAATTGAGCTGGCATAATAGGATCCATGTGACCACGAAGGGGGTTCAACTATCCTCCCAAATAATTGATAACTGAGCCTCACATAACCACCACCTAATACACTGACAAAAGTGATATGTAGGCATAAAAAGAAGAAGCAAAATAGCATAAAATTGGTGCAGTGATGAGGAGCGCTCCATTCCAACAATAGAAATGAGCCCCAAGCACATGCACCACCTAAATACTCCACAAGGATGCTTCCTACCCAAACCTGTTTCCAGGCGGATAGACACCTAGGGGAGGTAGCTAGTTGTAAAATACAAGTATGATGGTGTAGTTATGATGAGCGCTCAAATCCAACAATAGAAATGATCTCCAAGCACTTGAACCACATAAAACCTCCACAAGAATGCTTCCTACCTTAACCGGCTTCCAGGTGGATAGACACCCAAGGGAGGTAACTATACCTGGATGTTTCTATAGGGGAAAAATGATGCAAAAAATTTACATGATAAAGCTCAAGCATAATAGCTCTAGTGAGGACACTAGATAGTGTGCCAAAAGGGGTGTATCAGAGTATGGACCATTGTTTATATAGGCCCTCCAGACTTGACGCCTCTTTGAAAATTTGAAGGCAATTTCGAGCCGGCCGGCCTACGAAGGGGGAATGCCGAGCAAATCAAATATCTTGATGTGCAAACAAGAACTCCCGGTTCAACAGGTTAATGTGAATTTGATGTTATTAACACTCCCATGGGGTGTTAATAACATGAGTTATTACCACTTCACACTTTACGTAAAGACATGAATGAAATCCTTGCCCATCTCTCACGTGAACTCACTCTCTAAATAGTGGTTGTCTAAAGACTCATTTTCATTCTCCTCTATGATGAAACCCTTGTAAAGCTCTTTGTAGCCTATTAAAGATTTATTCATATTAGAGGATTAGATTCCTCATTCAAAGCCATTTTTCATCGGTTGAAGATCTTGCCCTATCCTTTGGTCCACACCTTTCATGGAAAGGGTTCTGCACTGGAATAGGCATCCTTGGACCAACAACCTTGGTTGCATGGCCATGGAATATTCCTTGCCACGTGCCTTTAAGTCATCAAATCCCACAAGATGCACACAAACACTACAACATAACCCAAAGTTATCGACGCCTTATATATCGACGCCCGTGCCTTTCCACGTCCATATCGACATTCTTACCATTCGTCGATATCTGCGTCGATATACCTGTGGATATAAGTGTAGAAAGGTAAAGTTTTCCACGCGTATATCGACGGACATCTCGACGCAAAGAATTTGGGGAAAAACAAGCCGAACCCACGCGAAGGGGCCATTTTCGCCCTCAACGCGTGCGTTCTCAGATCTTGGCCGAAACCTGCGTAGCAGGTATTATGCCACTTTCCCCCCCCCCCCCCCTCCCTCTCTCTCTCTCTCTCTCTCTCTCTCTCTCTCTCCACATCGTGTGTGTGTGTGTGTGTAGGAAAGAGATAGAGATAGAGAGAGAGCGGTGTGTGTGTGTGTGTGTGTGTGTATGTACGAAAGAGAGAGATAGAGCGGTGTGTGTGTGTGTGTGTGTGTATGTAGGGGGGAGATAGATAGATAGATAGATTTTATTATCGTCCTCGGAGGTCAAATATGACCTATGGGACCAAAGTTACATGTGATGTAGTATGTGTATGGCTGATGAGTGACTCTCGATGCTCCAAAATTGTAGTGATGAGAGTCGCAATGGAGAGCCCACATTTTGGCTGGGAGAGGAAAGTGTGTAGGTCTAAGTTATGGCTGAAAATGTGAGAGAAGCAAGTTCGGATGTGATCAAAAGCTGAGCACTCTAGTAGTGTGTGGTACTCAGACTCTCGAACTTGCAGTGAGCATAATGTGCACAATCGATTTGACTCTTCTCCATTGCCCCAACGCCCTATCTCGCATCGAAGGAAATGGGAGCTAAGCCGAATTGCTGCGATAGTGCGTATCGCGGACAAGGGAATAGGCTCAAGCATGTAAGTGTGAGTACGGTTTCCTCTCTCAGCGAAGAACATGGTTTTGTAGTTGGGGGCAATATAGGTTGTGTAATGTATGAAGCGTGACCCACCGGATTTCTCCCAAGCCGTAATACATTGGCGTTGTAGAAAAGCTTCATTCACTTGAGAGTCAATTGAAGCATCATGTAGCAAGTGTAATGCATCCCATCTCCCAAAGCACTTCCTTATGTCTTGCATCCATCCTGTGCTCAAGATCTTGCTTTTATGCGTCTTTTGAACTTTTTTGCTTGCTTCCCATGCAATTGTAGGAAGTCGATGTGAGGGGTTTTGACGCATCTTTATCATGTACTCCACAACCTTTTCCATGCCCATAACCTCAATTGGAAGAGATCCCGACTCAAGAAGTAGGAGCATATATGGTGTTTGTGTCTTAACTTGGAGAAAGTTTGTAAGAAAACGCTTTTGGACATTCTCAAACTCTTTCCAAGTAGACTTTGAGATGCTCTCGCCCCACACTTCAACTCCATAAAGAAGAACCGGTGTCACCAATGCATCAAAAAGATACTTCTGAGAACCCAACACTTGATGTTTCCCACATTACACATGTTTTCAAATGCATAATATGCTCTCTTCCCGCTTCCAAACGACGCATAGCACATTCATGCCACTTGTGATTGGATGGAACCTCAAGGCCAAGGTACTTAAAGCTCTCAACAACTTCAAGTGTCTCGTTGTTGTACACAATGCATGGCTTCTCCTTATGGTTGGTTTTCACAAGCATAACCTTTGTTTTGGATTCATTTACAATCAGCCCACTATGCAAGCAAAAGTTCTCAAGGACAACCATAAGCTTTTGTGCATCTTCTAAAGTGTGTGCTAGAAGCACTACATCATCCGCATACAACAAAAGCATGATTACCGCATTGCAAATAGTGACCTCTTCAATGCCTTCTTCTTGCATAAAGTCAAGTACCATTTGTTCCAATTGATCGATGCATAGACCAAAGAGAGTTGGTGACCTGAAATTTTCTTCCCATGCGCAATTGACAAACACTTCTCATAGATTCGAGAAACCGCAAGCATAAACTCACTTGGCACTTGGAGTTCTTCCATCCTTCTCCACAAATTGTTACGTGGAATCATATCAAAGGCTTTCTTAAAGTCCAAAAACAACAATACAATCGCTTGCCTTTCAACCGACTTTCCTCCATGAGAACACAAAGAGTGACAAGATGATCAATGGTGCTATGGCATCGACGAAAACCCTTGTCCCTTTGCACGCTTGTCATTCTCTTCAGCCCAATCACTCATTTCATCTCCATTATGCACCCAAACAACTTTGCCATAAGAGACCCAATCATTATAGTCCGGTAGTTGCTTACATTCTTTACATCCCCTCCTTTATGCAAAGGCTTAACCCAATTAGTACTCCAATCATAAGGCATACCATGTTGAAGTGCAAGGTTGAACATATCACACATCCACTCATGGGTAAAATCCCCCGTCCATTTGATCATCTCCGGCTTGATACCTTGAAGATCTCCCGCTTTGCGAGTGGCCAACTTTTCAAGCCACCGCATACATCCTCAATAGTAAAAAAAAACGGCATACATGGGAGTGAACCATAAAATGGCATTTTTTCAGTATTTTCTTGCTCATATAATTGCCTACAATGTGTGTACATATCCACTAGACTCAAGTTACCAAAATTCTCAACCCGCTTGCCTCTCAAGTTTCTCCAAAATCTTCCACATGCATGTGCCTTTTCTTGGACTTGAAATTCTTGTTGCTTTACTTCCCATCTTCTTCTCTTCTTTTGAATCAATGCCTTGTATGTATGCAAATGACTTTGATAGTTGTCTTTGTCCATAGTTGCATCAAGCTTTATCAAGGACTTTCGAGCATCTTGACATTCTTTATCAAACCACCTTTTGCGTGATCTATCTTTGTTGATACCATGGAGATGCTTTATGGCAAAGCATTCTTCCGCACAAGAACAAATAGCTTTCTTGAAAGCTTCCCATTTAGTTTCCAATGGTGCATCACATTGAAGCTTTGTCATCCATAATTTTTGCTCAACCATTTCAATGTACATTGGTGCCCGTTTGAAATCCATACATAGTCATAACTTCTCTTTCCTTTGGCTGAGATTATCATGCTTAGTTGCTTCTCCACATGAAAGGTCAATACATAAGGTGCGATGGTCGGATTCCGGGGTCCATTGACCAAACATAAAACTCTTTATGCGATACATGATGGCTTCAGAGAGTAGCATATAGTCAATCACACTATCCCCATTATGTCTCCTACATGTAAATCCATTGGTTCCACTCCACAAAGATACACCATTGGCAATGAGCATACCCGTGCTATTACACATGTGTAAAAGTAACTTTCCATAGTGATCCGGCTCTTTCTCATCCATTGAATTACGATCATATAAGTGAACTTCCTCCAACTCCCTTGAAATGTATGGCATATCAAATTGTTGAGTATCATGTTGCAATGTTTTTGTGCGAGCATTCATATTCCCAAATACAATAACATCACCTTCACCTTTGAAATAAGCAATGTCCTCTTCCAAATCAGAAAATGGTGGAGAAGAGGGTGACCTCTTTCTCGCCTTTTTCTTGTCTTGATCTTTGTCGTCTTCACCATAGCTTTCATAAGAGGAAGAGGATGAAGAAGATGAGAAGAGGGTGTCCTCTTTCTCGCCTTTTTCTTCTCTTGCTTTTTATCATCCCTCTTTGAATTGTGGTGAGGAGAAGAATACAATGGTCTTCTCCGCTTTGGTGGTGATGGAGAGCGTTTAGCCCGCCGTCTTCGTGGAGCCATCTCCATCGAGGTGGCGGGAGACTCGCTTCTTTCTCGTTCCTTCGGTGGAGGCTCTTGAGTTCTCCTTTGGGAAGGAGATGCATCATCAAGAAGTAAATTCTTGAGCCCTTCATATGGATTCTCTTCCTCTTCCCGAATCGGAGAGAGACCTCTTTTGGTAGTCTCACAAGGAGGCTTCCTAGGTGTTCTCTCGTCATGGTGATGAGCTTGGAGAATCCCGTGAGCACGGAGCTGCCGTTGCACTTCACTTTGGAGAGATGGATTGCCCATGGCTTGTTGAAGCCTAGAAACAAGATAGTTAACAAGCATTGAAGCATCATTAGTAGCTTGCTCATGAGCAAAATCAAAGTTATCAACATTAATTTCACTCTCTTTACTATTGTCAGCCATTCTAACAACTTTTAGGTGTAAACTTTTTAGGTATACTTTGGCACTTCAAGCCCTAGTTGCTACTCCTCTTTACCCCTTTAGAAAAAGCACTCAAGCTACTGTACCCGCGGCTCGAATACCATTAATTGCAAGGAATAGAAGAGAGGGTCTTTCGACACCAAAACAGCACCGGCTCCTGTCAAGCTTCTAATAGCTCAATAGTGGTTAAGCCATAGGCAACAAGCCCCGTGGGACTCCACTATTAAGACCATAGCTCTCGACGGTGATGCCCCGTTAACTGCACAAAGGCAGGCGCACTGCAAGGCTGAAAAATCCCTATTCTACTTACTCCAGGCAATTAATAATACCAACCATTTGTAGCTAGCTTGAGGACCTCCCTTCTTGAGCAAGAAAAGAGAAACCTTGAGCTCTGATACCAATGTAACATTTAATGGCCTAATAACTTATGTGTAGCGGAAATTAGCATGAACATAGTGGGCATTTCATTAGAATAGATTCCTAATGATAATTACAAGAGTGCTTGGGTGGAGAGAGCAACAAAAAGCATAACATCTAGTTAGATAGCATCACAATACTTTCAAAAGAGAGAGAAATTAAGCTATTGACAACAGTTGAGGACCGGATTTGCATGGAGCCGGTCCCCCCTCCAAAAGGCTTTGTATTATGGTTTCTCCCATCAAGAGAGACATTGTACAATACAATTCTTTGTGTTCCTTCAAGACTAGCTAGTGCAATGAAGATGGAAGCTTCATACACCAAGCAAAACACTTAATCAAACACAACTTGAATTATCCCCGTTCTCAAACCCAAGACCTCACACACCTTCGAAGATGGTGAGAGCTAGCAGGGTATGAGAGTAGATTGAGAGGAAGAAGGAGTATCTTACAAGAAAGATGTACATCTCCTCACATAATCACTCATATTAGCATAGCTTAGCTTAGTAATTAGCTTGGTAGAGGAGATGAGCATGCATTGAAGCTTGGCTCTTGGTTGGATTTGCATCCACATGCCAAGAGAGTGTTGATATAGGCTTCTATCTCACAAGCTTGGAGTAGGTGATGAGCTCTCCATTAAAGCTTGGGAGGAGATAGAGTATTCTTCCTTCACACATGGTCAAGTGTGTGTGTGTGTGTGTGTGTCAATGCCAAGCAAAAATCAGCCCCCTCTCTCTCTTGGGTGAGCCCTAGCTGCTAATTAGGTCTGGCTTTTGCCTCATTGGACCTCCCCAGGTCAAGCCAATAGGTATTAAGCAGCATAAGTGATAGCCTTCTGACATGTGTCCCCCTTTCCCCTTTTGTGAGAGCTTTAGGTAATTAAATAATTAAATTAAACTCTCATTGGACCCCTTTGTCTCCTGGCCAATAGAAATCAGGCAAGCCATGGGGCTTCTGAATGCTCATTGGACCCTTTGGGAGACTGCCCAATAGTCTTCTAGGAGACTTAATTCTCATTGGTTTCTTTTATTAAATGTTTTTAAATTAATTAAACTACATTTACTCTAGCTTAATTCTCATTGGTCCACTTCAAGGGTCTTCCAATAGGAATTGGGCACACCTTGTGGGCATCTGGCCTAGGGAGCTGACATGTGTCCCTCATTCCCTTTTTGTAAAGGGAGCCTGTGTGTGTGTGTGTGGCTTTCTCTGTCATCCCCTACCTTTGGGGCTCACCCCCTCCCATGTAGGGATGTGCAAAGACTTTTAGGGCACACACAAAGCATCCAATTTTCCCTAGGGTTGACCTTTGGACACTACCTTTGAATTTTGGAACCTTAGCATTTTGGAAGTCTTAATGGGTTGAACCTTAGGGTCTTTTTAGCCCATTGTTGCACATGGATCTTTTGCAGATGGCCCCCCCTTTGGATCCCTATTTTCCCTCCTTTGGATCCCTACTGTGGCCGGTCTGCTAGCTTAACCAATATTCTAGCTTTTTCTCCCTCGGCACTTCCCCACATCAAATGATCAATTTAATATGATAAAATCATTTAGGAGAATTAGATATTGATTATTATGACATTACCTCTCTCTTGAAATCATAGTCGTCCTCGACTATGGTGTAGAGAAGATAAAGCATATTCATGAGTCCTTTTCTTAGCGGGTAGAGGATCCCTATGTTACCCTACGACATCATTCCATAATGGATGTAGTCCATTTGGCGCTTGAGAGCCTGAGGCTGCCGCAAGCATGTCTGCACATTAGTCCTATCAGTCTTCCATAGTAGAGTGACAAGCTCTACTTGGTGTTTGGGAGACGTCGTCTCCGCAAACTTGATCTAAGCATGCATACTACTTCATTTTTGTGCACAAATAAAGAAAAAGAGAGTCTTATAAGACAAAAATTTGGTTCATTTTTAACATTTTGTACATTTGCTTACTCTTGGGAAGCATTGTAAGCATTGACAAGGTTTAGGTTATCCTTTAATTGTATGCCTTGCATCCATCTAGCATCTTCAAAAGGATAATTCTTAAACTTAATAAGATATCGTCGGATAGTCTTACCGCCTCTTAATACCTTGTCTTCATGTCGGAGAATGGACTCGGGCTGCAGCACCTCCTCTTGGTCCTCGATCTCCGGTGGGTCTTCAATAGTTGGTTCTTGAGGTGGCTCTCCTTTGTAAGGCTTTAATAGGCTCACATGAAAAGCATTGTGTATGAGCCAATGATTGGGAAACTTAAGTTGATAGGCCATCTCATTGATTGGCCTAAGAATCTGGAAGGGACCATAGTACCTTTTTGCTAGTTTAGCATAGTACTTTTGGTGGCCCGTAGGATTCTTGCCCGTCGTGTGCCTTAATCGAGCCTTGGGAAACTTTAACAAGACCCAATCGTTTTCTTTAAAGGCTTGGGCTCTTCTGTGCTTGTCAGCAGCAGCCTTTTGCCTTTGCTGTGAGATAGAGATAGCATCCTTAATCTTTTGGAAAGATTCTTGTAGGTCTCGGCTATACTCATCTGCAGCGAAGATCTTCCCATGTACCTTAAGTAGCAAGGGACTTTTTGATCTTCCCTCAATTACCTCGAAAGGTGCTTTTCCTGTGGAAGTATGTACAGTGTTATTGTAAGCATACTCTACTAAGGGTAAGTACTTCTCCCATTGGGATCTTTGATCTACTTCCGTTACATAGGCTTTTAGTAGATCGAGAATGGTTAGGTTAGCTATTTCACTTTGGCCATCAGTTTGTGGATGATAGGCCGAAGAGAAGTTTAGCCTTGTTCCTAAATTCTCAAAGAGACCCTTCCAGAAATTACTGGTCATTCTAGGATCTCTATCCGACACTATGGACATTGGCAAGCCATGGTACTTGAAAATTTGTGAAATGAAGAGGGTTGCCATTTGATGGGCTTTGATAGTCTTTTTGACAGGTATAAAATGAGCTTGTTTACTGAACCTGTCTACTATCGTCCATATTCCCGTATTCCCATGGATAGACTTAGGCAATCCAAAGATAAAATCCATGGATATGCTCTCCCAAGGTGAATTAGGGATTGGCAAGGGTTGAAGCAATCCAGGTTGTTACCATATACATGTGGTAGTGATGTGTGTGAACACACTAGGACCGCCGGGGCATTTTTTCCCTCTTTAGGAGGTTTTTTCCCCCGTGCATTGTATATACGCCCATCACTCTAGGGCTATCTATCTTTCCATTGCACACTAAGTAACACACTCTCTATTGTGTGCCTTGAGCTTCCTTCGTCTTCTCCAAGCTGTGTGTTTCTCTGCAACCCTAATTCCAACAATTGGTATCAGAGCAGGTCACGTCCTCCCGGGCTTAGTCGCCAGCTGCTCCAGCACACGCCTGCTCACTTTCTCCGATTTCAGTGAGCTTTGGCAAGCGTTCGCAGGTCGACAAATATTTTGGGAGATCTCGAAGAGCTTGGTCTGCTCAGAATTTTGATTTGGGCTCATTTCGGCCTCCGTTTCCACTACGGGCAGTACTGCACAGGTTATTTCGTCATTTTGTGCAGATTTTCTGTCAGTGCCGTTTTCTGCATAACAGGTGCCTTATAGTCTTCTACGGTTTGTGCTATATAGCACAAGTTGTTCCCGCTCCATTTCTCCTATTTTCGGGCAGTTTTCACATCAGGTGCAGCATTTACCATGGCTGACAACAACAACACAGATGTGTTCAAGATGTTTGCTGCTGAGGACAGGTTGGATGGGGACAACTACCCTATGTGGGCTTATATGATGCAACACGTTCTTGTGTCAAAAGGTGTCTGGAACATTGTGCAGGGCATTGATGTACGTCATGGTTCTGAAGATGTAGGCGATATTGAGGATGTTGCAGGTCTTGCTGCAAGGATTGCAGCTGTTAGAGTTGTTTTGCCTACAACAGAACAAGCTCGTTGGGATGTTAAGGATGCGCAGGCTCATGCATTGATTGCGTTGTCTGTGAAGCGCACCATTATTCCTCACATCCGTTCAGCAAAATCTGCAAAACAGGCTTGGGATATTCTAGCAGGTCTTTATGCAAGCCGCAATGAGGCTAAAATTGCTTTGCTGCGTAAAGAGCTAGAGTCGAAGATTATGCATGAGGAAGATGATATGGACACTTTCCTTGCTAGTGTCAAGGATATCAATGAGCAACTCATTTCTGCAGGTGAAGTCATTTCTGACAGTTCCCTTGTGCAGACTGTTCTTGATGCCTTACCAGATTCCTACCAGACTTTTGCTAGTACTTGGAGACTGATGACCCAAGGAAATCCTGAAGTTGTCAAGTTTGATGCATTATGCACATTGCTGTTGCAAGAGTCACTTTCTAGAAAAAACAGGACTAGGCAGCGTGCAGTTGAACAGGCTTTTATTGCTTCTCAAAGAAAGGGTGGTAACAGTAATGCAGCCACTTCTTATGGTTCTGCTGCGAGTGGCAAAAATTCTGTTCCTAATGCTTCTGCTGGCAGCACTTCGTCTGGCAATTCTGGTGATAAGGGCAAAAAGAAGATGCGTTGCCATTATTGTAAAGCCAATGATCACTTGATCAAGTCGTGTCCTAAGTTGAAGGCCAAAGAGGCTAAGAAGAAAGAGGGTGGTTCCACTGCAAATGCTGGTTCCACTACAAATGCAGCCATTGTTGAGTCTTCTGTGAAAGGAGATTGTGATGCTGATGTTGATGCAGAATGGGCTTTTAGCGCAGAGTGCACTTACAATCCTGCTGTCCATGATGCATGCTTGTCAGTTGCTGCAGATTCACATGTGTGGTATTTCGACAGTGGTGCTACAAAGCACATTACCTCACATCGTGAATTGTTTACCTCTCTCGAGTCTGTCCCTCATGGGAATTCAGTCACTTGTGCCAACAACGCCTCTTATCTAGTTCAGGGAGTTGGAAAGATTGTGCTCACTGCTGCTAATGGCAGTTCCTTCACACTTGTTGATGCACTTTATGTACCTGGGATCAAGAAGAATCTATTGTCTGTATCCGCACTTGCTAGACTTGGACTTGTAGTCAAATTTGTGGATGACAGATGTACAGTTCATGATCTCAGTTTTGGTGATGAAATTGTTGCATCTGGGCTTTTGTGCCGTGGGCTGTATAAGCTCACTTTGTATGACAAGTGTGGACAAAATTTTGCAAATGCTGTTGCAGATTCAAGGGCTATTTCAGATGCAAAACTTTGGCATGCACGTTTTGGTCATCTGAATTTTGCCAGTTTGCTGCGTTTGCAGAAATCTGATATGGTTGCTTCTTTGCCGCCTCTTGAAGCACCTATCAAACATGTTTGTGAAGGCTGTATTCTGGGTAAAATGCAGCGTTCTAAGTTTCCAAAGGATGGTTCAGTTAGGGCCACATGCAGGTTGCAGCTTGTGCATAGTGATGTTTGTGGGCCCATGCAAACTCCGTCCTTGGGCAATTACCTGTACTTCGTGACTTTCATTGATGATTACTCCAGGCATGCATGGGTATTTCCGCTTAAAGCAAAGTCCGAAGTTTTTATGTGCTTCAAACAATTTTTGGCTATGGCTGAAAATGTCTCAAAATGTACTATGGGCACCCTCCGTTCCGATCGAGGGGGGGAGTATATGTCTCATGAATTTAATGCATTTCTGGCTAGTCGTGGGATAAAACACCAATGTACAGTGCCCTATACACCTCAGCAAAATGGTGTTGCTGAGAGGAAAAACAGGTCACTAACGGAAATGGCACGATGTATGGTCAAAAGTCAAGCTTTGCCGCATTCTTTTTGGCTTGAGGCCATCATGTGTGCCACTTATGTACTTAACAGGTGTCCTACGAAAGCTTTGCAGTCTATTACTCCATATGAAGCATGGCATGATAGAAAACCTTCTATTGAGCACATGCGTGTTTTTGGCTGTTTGGCATATGCTTTGGTGCCACAAGTGCAGCGCAGAAAATTGGATGATAAGGCTGTCAAATGTATTTTTGTTGGTTATAGTGCTGAAAGCAAAGGTTACAGGTTGTATCATCCGCAAACAAAACGTATTTTGGTTTCACGGGATGTAGTGTTTGTGGAAGATTCTGTTCAACCCTTGCTGTCATGTACTAGAGACAGTAATGTAAGCTCACAGGACATTTATGACACTTTGTTGCCTCTTTTCAGTGGTGGAGATACGAATGTAAGTTCCAATGAGGCAAATGTACAGCCTATGGGGGTTTCTGAAAATGTTTTAGAACAGCCTATTACTGATGCAGATGTACATGATGTACTTGATGAGGAAAGGGCTGAAAATGAGCAGGCTAGAGGTATGCCAAAATGGCTGGTGCACACTTTGCGTGACAGTAAATTGGATGCACCTTTATCTAGTCGTACTCGTTCAGGCTCTCGCCATGCATCTTATGCATCAAATTGTTATGCTTTGGCTGTGTCTAGTTTACATGATGTTGAGGAGCCTCTGTCTTTTGATGAAGCACAGAATTCAGAAAATTGGATTGCTGCCATGAAATCAGAATATGATGCACTTATAGAGAATGATACATGGACTTTATGTGATTTGCCTCCTGGCAAAAAGGCCATTGGTACGAAGTGGGTTTACAAGTTGAAACGCAAGCCGGATGGTGAGATCGATCGCCATAAGGCTCGACTTGTTGCAAAGGGTTATGCACAACAAAAAGGCATAGATTATGAAGAGACTTTTGCTCCCACTTGTCGTATGACTACTGTGCGTTTTCTATGTGCATTGGCAGCTCATTTTGGTTGGGATGTACATCAATCAGACATTGTTACTGCTTTCTTGAATGGTGACATATTTGAGGAAGTTTATGTAACGCAGCCTCGCGGTTTTGTCATAAAAGGACAAGAGGACAAAGTGTGCAAATGTAAGAAGGCTTTGTATGGGTTGAAGCAATCTCCTCGTGCTTGGTATGAGAAAGCTGACACTCATTTGGTTAAACGAGGCTTTCGTAACAGTCCAACAGAAAGCACATTGTATGTAAAGCGTGAGGATGATGTATTTCTCATTGTGGTTCTTTATGTTGATGATTTGCTGATCACTGGACCAAATGAGAGACATATTGCTGAATTTAAGGCTGATTTGAATGCTACTTTCAAGATGAAAGATTTGGGGCTGTTGCATCATTACTTGGGTATACAGTTTAAGCAGTGTGATGGTGGTATTGCCTTGTGTCAGAAAAGTTACATAGAGACATTGCTATGTAAGTTTGGACTTGAGGATTGCAAACCTATTGCCACTCCCATGGAAACAGGTTTGAAGTTGAGTCTACATGATGCTGGCGATCCTGCTGATGTCACTCTTTACCAAACTGCTGTTGGCTGCCTCATTTATGTATGCAACACGAGGCCAGATATTCAGTTTGCAGTCTCGCAGGTCAACAGATTTATGCATAGCCCAGGGTCTAAGCATTGGCAGGCTGTCAAGAGGATTTTCCGCTACCTTAGTGGCACTTTACATCTTGGCTTGTTTTATCCCAAGGGGGGATCATTGCCGCCAGACTTACATGCTTTTTCGGACTCAGATTGGGCTGGTTGTTTTGACACGCGAGTGTCCACAAGTGGTTTTTGTTTCATGCTTGGCAGTTCATGTATATCATGGTTGAGCAAGAAGCAACCTACTGTGGCCACTTCGAGTTGTGAGGCTGAGTACAGGGCAGTCTTCACAGCTACGGTTGAGTGTGTATGGCTCAGACGCCTTATGGCTGACTTGGGTGTTGGACAGGACACTGCCAACACTATCTACACTGACAGTCATAGCGCATTGGCAGTTGCGAGGAACCCAGTTTTTCATGCTCGCACAAAGCACATTGAGGTGCATTACCACTATGTCAGGGAGAGGCTCTCAGCAGGAGAGATCAGCTTGGCTTATGTGCCAACACAGGACAACCTTGCAGATCTTTTCACAAAGGCATTGTCTCGTGAGAAGCTTGAAGCTTTCCGCAAGGCTTTGGGCTTACTCCCCTTTGTGGACTGATCCTGTCCTCAGGGCATGGCACTTCCCTTTACTCATGTGCCAGCTCTCGTTCACCGCATCACTCCAGGGGGATTTGTTACCATATACATGTGGTAGTGATGTGTGTGAACACACTAGGACCGCCGGGGCATTTTTTCCCTCTTTAGGAGGTTTTTTCCCCCGTGCATTGTATATACGCCCATCACTCTAGGGCTATCTATCTTTCCATTGCACACTAAGTAACACACTCTCTATTGTGTGCCTTGAGCTTCCTTCGTCTTCTCCAAGCTGTGTGTGTTTCTCTGCAACCCTAATTCCAACACAGGTTGCTTCCCTCTATCAAATTTTGTCTTTTGACATACCACACATTTGGAAACATACTCTTGTATGTTCACTTTCATGGTAGGCCAATAGAAATATGTTTCAATTCCCTTTAAGGTAGACTGAATCCCTCTATGCCCCGCATATGGGGGAGCATGAGATTCATACATTACTTTCTCACGTAGTGAGTTAGTAACACATAGTCTATTGCCATAGAGAAGATAACCATCTTGTAAAGTAAATGGTTCTTCTTTCTTCCCTAATGCAAGGGCTGAAATCACATCTCTAAAATTGGGATCAATAGCATACTCATCTATCATTGAAGATAGATCATTGTGAGTTGCTATGGAAACCGCATTCACTCTCGGTCATCTTGAGAGTGCATCGGCTACTTGATTATGCTTGCCAGCAATGTGAGCAATATGAAAATGAAATTGCGAAAGGAAATTTGCCCACCTCATTTGTTTGTCGGAGAGCTTGGTCTGCGTCATGAAGTACTTAAGACTTTGGTGATCCGTTCGCAGAATGAAAGGAGTCCCCAATAAGTAGTGCTTCCATGAGTCTAAGGCATGTAGAACTGCAAGGAGTTCCTTTTCGTATATGCCTAGAGCTTGCTCAACAGGGTCGAGCCTTCGACTCTCATAGCCTATGGCGTGCCCTTCTTGGAGCAAAACAGCCCCAAGGCAATCACCACAAGCATCACATTGGACCTCAAATGGTTTTGAGAGATCCGGTAGTGTAAGCACAGGTTGAGAGATAAGCTTTTCTTTAAGCTTTTCGAAAGCATTGTTCTCCTTAGCAGACCATGTATACCTAACGCTTTTCTTTGTTAGGTCATGTAATGGTCCCGCAATTTGTGAGAACTTTTCTATGAAGCGTCTATAGTATGCACACATACCTATAAAGCTTCTTAGTTCATGAAGATTCCTTGGTTTAGGCCATCCTTTTATTCCCTCTAACTTGGATGGATCCATTTGGATGCCATCTTGAGAGATAATGTGACCTAAATACTGAATCTCTTGCAAGAAAAATTCACTTTTCTTTCGATTAACATAAAGTTTATTCTCTCTTAAAACTTGAAATATTACCTGGAGATGTTGCTTGTGTTCCTCCAATGAATTAGAGTAGATGATAATATCATCAAAGAACACTCCAGTGAAGGTTCGATGAGGCCTGAACAGCTTCTCCATCAAGCGGTTGAATGTGGCTAGTGCATTGGTCAAGCCAAAAGGCATGACAATGTATTCGTAAAGACCAAATGTAGTACGAAATGCGGTCTTTACAATGTCTTGATCAACTATCCTTATTTGATGATAGCCACTTTTTAGGTCAATCCTACTGAAGTAGGTCGATCCTTGTAGCTTATCAAATAGGTCTTCTACCCGTGGAACGGGAAACCTATTTTTGATAGTGATCCTATTTAGTGCTCTATAGTCGACACACATACGATATGTGCCGTCTTTCTTTTGCACTAATAGCACAGGTGAGCAAAATGGAGATGAGCTAGGCCTAACCATGCCCTTCTCAACTAACTCATGCACTTGCCGCATAATCTCCTCTTGTTGAGCTTGAGAAACTCTATAAGGAGGTTTGTTAGGCGGTGAACTTCCTGGAAGAAGTTCAATTGCATGGTCATCATTACCTCGTTTAGGAGGTAGCTCACAAGGGATGTCGTCAATAAAAACATCTTGAAACCCCTTGAGAAAATTGGATAACTCTAATTCCTTTGGTTGCTTTTATTTTCTTTTGCTAAAGCATTAGATTCATTTTGAGAATCTTTAACAAAAATCATGTACACAGAAATAGAGCTCTTTATTGACTTGTTGAAAGCTGGTGTATGTACAATGGGGATGGTGTTACCCATCTCCTTAGCATCTATATACATGTATTTTTCCCTGAACTTAAAGGAGATTCTCCTTTCAGGAAATTTAACATCGGCAGCCAGGCGGTCAAACCATGGTGCCCCTAAGATTACATCCTCATGCTTGAGAGGAGAGATAAAGAAGTCCTCTTTGTCCACATAGCCTTGGACATGAAGCCTCAATTTCCCGATTAAGGGAGTGACTGAAGCTTCTTGCCCCTTGAAGGCACTGTCTGCGGGTAGGATATCTCCCATCTCGTAGGATTGTATGCCTAGCTTGGTGGCTAACTCCATAGATATGAAATTGTGAGTAGAACCAGGGTCAAAGATAATAAAATCATCATGTTATCTTACCTTTCCCCAAGCATGGCATAGAGGAGATCCTTTGTGGTGAGTTTGGTGAATCTCCTCCTCTTGGATTTCAACCAAAGAAGCTCTAGGAGGATCTTGGCGGTTGTTCTTTTGGGGACAAGCGCGGTACGCATGCCCTTGTTCGCCGCACTTGAAACACCAGTTATCCTTACGATAACGCTCAAGCTCTTCAGGAGAGAGTTTATTCTTTCCTTTGTAAACTCCCTTCTCTTTAGCTTTGTTGGAATTGCCCTTAGGAGACTTTTGGACATTGTCCTTCCCCTTAGGCTCATTGGAACCCTTGTTTTTCGGGGGCTTATTATTTCTTTTACCCCCCGTTTGGAAATTGATTCGAGAGGCCACCATAGTATGGTGTATTACCGCCGATATGGTACGTGGCCTTTGGGAGTTGACATACTCCGCCATTTCTTCGGTTAAGCCCGCACAAAATTGTTGCTTTTGCTCTCCAAAATCCAACCTTTTGAAGACAGTGGCTTTGAGTTGTAGGTCCCAAAACTTGTCTACATATTTGTGGATGGATTCATTGGGAGAGAGCTTTAAGCTTCGCCATTCGGTGAGTACTTTGTCTTTGGCATCGGTGGCCAAAAACTGCTTCATAATGGAAGGTCTTAAAGCCTTCCATGTTCGTGGAGCTTCACCGTTGGCTCGTAGGCTAGACCACCATTGTCTGGCGGACTTTTGAAAGTGCATAGCTACATGGCGTAGCTTAGAGGACTCCGTGAAGCCCTCATCTCCAAACGCCGCATCGAATTGCTGGATAAAGGCCAAAACTTTGTCCGTAGCACCGAAGGTGCCATCATAGGTAAGGAAAGAGATGCTCTTCCCTCCCTCTTTGAATTTCTTCAGCTTGGACGACCTCTTCCATGCGGCATAGAATTTCCTATGGCCTCTTCATTTTGATGGTTCAAAAGTTGCACCATCACTTTCTTCAGAAGGTGGAGAAGAGGGTGACCTCTTTCTCACCTTTTTCTTGTCTTGATCTTTGTCGTCTTCACCATAGCTTTCATAAGAGGAAGAGGATGAAGAAGATGGAGAAGAGGGTGTCCTCTTTCTCGCCTTTTTCTTCTCTTGCTTTTTATCATCCCTCTTTGAATTGTGGTGAGGAGAAGAATACAATGGTCTTCTCCGCTTTGGTGGTGATGGAGAGCGTTTAGCCCGCCGTCTTTGTGGAGCCATCTCCATCGAGGTGGCGGGAGACTCGCTTCTTTCTCGTTCCTTCGGTGGAGGCTCTTGAGTTCTCCTTTGGGAAGGAGATGCATCATCAAGAAGTAAATTCTTGAGCCCTTCATATGGATTCTCTTCCTCTTCCCGAATCGGAGAGAGACCTCTTTTGGTAGTCTCACAAGGAGGCTTCCTAGGTGTTCTCTCGTCATGGTGATGAGCTTGGAGAATCCCGTGAGCACGGAGCTGCCGTTGCACTTCACTTTGGAGAGATGGATTGCCCATGGCTTGTTGAAGCCTAGAAACAAGATAGTTAACAAGCATTGAAGCATCATTAGTAGCTTGCTCATGAGCAAAATCAAAGTTATCAACATTAATTTCACTCTCTTTACTATTGTCAGCCATTCTAACAACTTTTAGGTGTAAACTTTTTAGGTATACTTTGGCACCTCAAGCCCTAGTTGCTACTCCTCTTTACCCCTTTAGAAAAAGCACTCAAGCTACTGTACCCGCGGCTCGAATACCATTAATTGCAAGGAATAGAAGAGAGGGTCTTTCGACACCAAAACAGCACCGGCTCCTGTCAAGCTTCTAATAGCTCAATAGTGGTTAAGCCATAGGCAAGCCCCGTGGGACTCCACTATTAAGACCATAGCTCTCGACGGTGATGCCCCGTTAACTGCACAAAGGCAGGCGCACTGTAAGGCTGAAAAATCCCTATTCTACTTACTCCAGGCAATTAATAATACCAACCATTTGTAGCTAGCTTGAGGACCTCCCTTCTTGAGCAAGAAAAGAGAAACCTTGAGCTCTGATACCAATGTAACATTTAATGGCCTAATAACTTATGTGTAGCGGAAATTAGCATGAACATAGTGGGCATTTCATTAGAATAGATTCCTAATGATAATTACAAGAGTGCTTGGGTGGAGAGAGCAACAAAAAGCATAACATCTAGTTAGATAGCATCACAATACTTTCAAAAGAGAGAGAAATTAAGCTATTGACAACAGTTGAGGACCGGATTTGCATGGAGCCGGTCCCCCCTCCAAAAGGCTTTGTATTATGGTTTCTCCCATCAAGAGAGACATTGTACAATACAATTCTTTGTGTTCCTTCAAGACTAGCTAGTGCAATGAAGATGGAAGCTTCATACACCAAGCAAAACACTTAATCAAACACAACTTGAATTATCCCCGTTCTCAAACCCAAGACCTCACACACCTTCGAAGATGGTGAGAGCTAGCAGGGTATGAGAGTAGATTGAGAGGAAGAAGGAGTATCTTACAAGAAAGATGTACATCTCCTCACATAATCACTCATATTAGCATAGCTTAGCTTAGTAATTAGCTTGGTAGAGGAGATGAGCATGCATTGAAGCTTGGCTCTTGGTTGGATTTGCATCCACATGCCAAGAGAGTGTTGATATAGGCTTCTATCTCACAAGCTTGGAGTAGGTGATGAGCTCTCCATTAAAGCTTGGGAGGAGATAGAGTATTCTTCCTTCACACATGGTCAAGTGTGTGTGTGTGTGTGTGTGTGTCAATGCCAAGCAAAAATCAGCCCCCTCTCTCTCTTGGGTGAGCCCTAGCTGCTAATTAGGTCTGGCTTTTGCCTCATTGGACCTCCCCAGGTCAAGCCAATATGTATTAAGCAGCATAAGTGATAGCCTTCTGACATGTGTCCCCCTTTCCCCTTTTGTGAGAGCTTTAGGTAATTAAATAATTAAATTAAACTCTCATTGGACCCCTTTGTCTCCTGGCCAATAGAAATCAGGCAAGCCATGGGGCTTCTGAATGCTCATTGGACCCTTTGGGAGACTGCCCAATAGTCTTCTAGGAGACTTAATTCTCATTGGTTTCTTTTATTAAATGTTTTTAAATTAATTAAACTACATTTACTCTAGCTTAATTCTCATTGGTCCACTTCAAGGGTCTTCCAATAGAGTTTAATATGAGAAAATCATTTAGGAGAATTAGATATTGATTATTATGACAGAGAGAGAGAGAGAGAGAGAGAAGTGTGTGTGCGTGTAGGAAATTAAAGAGAGAGATAGAGAGAGAAAAATGTGCGTAGGAAATTAAAACTAGAGAGAGAGAGAGAGAGAGAGAGAGAGAGAGAGAGAGAGAGAGAGAGAGAGAGAGAGAGAGAGAGAGAGAGTTATGGTTTGTGTAAAAAATTAAAATTAAAGAAATAAATGAAATGAAATGTTATATTAACTCTTCAAAAGGCCAAAGTGACCTATGAGACCAGAAAGTTACAATGTGGTAGACTGATATAAAGTCAGAATAACAAGATGACAAAATGACAAAATAAAATATTATGGAATCCTAAACTGCTGGGTGTGGACTAAGCAGCTAAAACAGCTAGCTGGGACAGGTAGATCATAGGAGATCTAGCATCTGTCGCTGGCGGACCTCATCAATCTCCTCCATGGTCAGTAGTCTGACCGGGCGTTGTGCATGTCGAGCCAAAGTGACCTGGATCGTCTGATGCAGCCTATGGCTTCATTTGACCAGCTCAAAATACATTCGAAGCTCAACTCTCACCTCTACACATGAAAGTCCTCTAGGGAGAAACAACAGCGCCGTCGTTGCTCTTAGAGACAAGCTTCCTCCTCAAAAAAGGTTGGGCGGGGGCATATAACAAGCCAAAGGTCAAACGGATGGAAGAAACGCTCAAAATACAAGCCGTTTTTTAAGTCAGGTTGGGTTTCTCTACGGAGTCCATTAGTTCGTCTTAAGGCAATGTCAAGAGCGTGTATGGCAAGCCGTAGGTCAAACGGACAGAAGAAACGTCAAATACACAAGCCGTAGGTCAAATCCGATTGCGTTTTTCTACGGAAAAACGCAGATGGTCTTCGGAAACTGATTCTACGCCTATCGAAACCATCCGTAGTCCATTAGGTAGTCTTTAGGCAATGTCAAGAGCGCGTATGACAAGCCATAGGTCAAACGGATAGAAGAAACGCCAAATACACAAGCCGTAGGTCAAATCCGATTGCGTTTTTCTACGAAAAAACGCGAGCGAACTTCGAAAATTGATTCTACGCCTACCAAAACCATCCGTAGTCCATTAAGTAGTTTTAAGGCAATGTCAAGACCGTGTATGGCAAGCCATAGGTTAAACGGACAGAAGAGACGTCAAATACACAAGCCGTAGGTCAAATCCGATTGCGTTTTTCTACGGAAAAACGCAAACGGATTTCGGAAATGACTTCCATGCCTACTAAAACCATCCGTAGTCCATTAGGTAGTCTTAAAGCAATGTCAAGAGCACGTATGACAAGCCATAGGTCAAACGGATAGAAGAAACGCCAAATACACAAGCCGTAGGTCAAATCCATTTGCGTTTTTCTACAGGAAAACGCAAACGGACTTCGGAAATGGCTTCTATGCCTACCGAAACCATCCGTAGTTCATTAAGTAATCTTAAAGCAATGCCAAGAGCGTGTATGGCAAGCCGTAGGTCAATGGGTTTGAATTAACGCCAAATACACAATCCGTAGGTCAAATCCGGTTGCGTTTTTCTACGGAAAAACACAAACGGATTTCGGAAATGACTTCTATGCCTACTGAAACTATCCGTAGTCCATTAGGTAGTCTTAAAGAAATTTCAAGAGCACGTATGGCAAGCCGTAGGTCAAACGGATAGAAGAAACACCAAATACACAAGCCATAGGTCAAATCAGGTTGCGTTTTTCTACGAAAAAACGCAAACGGACATCGGAAATGGCTTCTATACCTACTGAAATCATCCGTAGACGATTAGGTAGTCTTTAGGCAATTTCAAGAGCGCGTATGGAAAGCCGTAGGTCAAATAGATAAAAGAAACGCCAAATACAGAAGCCGTAGGTCAAATCCGGTTGCGTTTTTCTACAGAAAAACGCAAACGGACTTCGGAAATGGATTCTATGCCTACCTAAACCATCCGTAGTTCATTAAGTAGTCTTAAAGCAATGTCAAGAGCGTATATGGCAAGCCGTAGGTCAATAAATTTGAATTAACGCCAAATACACAAGCCGTAGGTCAAATCCGGTTGCGTGTTTCTACGGAAAAACGCAAACGGATTTTGGAAATGACTTCTATGCCTATTGAAACCATCCGTAGACGATAAGGTAGTCTTAAAGCAATATCAAGAGCGCGTATGGCAAGCCATAGGTCAAACGGATAGAAGAAACGCCAAATACACAAGCCGTAGGTCAAATCCGGTTACGTTTTTCTACGAAAAAACGAAACGCCAAACACACAAGCCGTAGGTCAAATCCGATTGCGGTTTTCTACGAAAAAATGCAAATGGATTTCGGAAATGGCTTCTATGCCTACTGAAACACGCCGTAGACGATTAGGTAGTCTTTAGGCAATATCAAGAGCGCATATGGCAAGCCGTAGGTCAAACGGATAGAAGAAACGCCAAATACACAAGCCGTAGGTCAAATCCATTTGCGTTTTTCTACGGAAAAACCCAAACGGACTTCAGAAATGGCTTCTATGCCTACCGAAACCATCCGTAGTTCATTAAGTAATCTTAAAGCAATGCCAAGAGCGTGTATGGAAAGCCGTAGGTCAATGGGTTTGAAATAACGCCAAATACACAAGCCGTAGGTCAAATCCGGTTGCGTTTTTCTACGGAAAAACACAAACGGATTTCGAAAATGGCTTCTATGCCTACTCAAACTATCCGTAGTCCATTAGGTAGTCTTAAAGCAATGTCAAGAGCTCGTATGGCAAGCCGTAGGTCAAACCGATAGAAGAAACGCCAAATACACAAGCCGTAGGTCAAATCAGGTTGCGTTTTTCTACGAAAAAACGCAAACGGACATCGGAAATGGATTCTATACCTACTGAAATCATTCGTAGACGATTAGGTAGTCTTTAGGCAATATCAAGAGCACGTATGGCAAGCCGTAGGTCAAACACATAGAAGAAACGCCAAATACACAAGCCGTAAGTCAAATCCGGTTGCGTTTTTCTACGGAAAAACTCAAACGGACTTCGGAAATAGCTTCTATGCCTACTAAAACCATCCGTAGACGATAAGGTAGTCTTTAGGCAATTTCAAGAGCGTTATGGCAAGCCGTAGGTCAATGGGTTTGAAATAACGCCAAATACACAAGCCGTAGGTCAAATCCTGTTGCGTTTTTCTACGGAAAAACGCAAACGGAATTCGGAAATGGCTTCTATGCCTACTGAAACCATCGGTAGAAGATTAGATAGTCTTTAGGCAATGTCAAGAGTGCGTATGGCAAGCCGTAGGTGAAACGGATAGAAGAAACGCCAAATACACAAGCCGTAGGTCAAATCCGGTTGCGTTTTCCTACAGAAAAACACAAACGGACTTCGGAAATGGCTTCTATGCTTACCGAAACCATCCGTAGTTCATTAAGTAGTCTTAAAGCAATGTCAAGAGCGTGTATGGCAAACCGTAGGTCAAACGGATAGAAGAAATGCGAAATACACAAGCCGTAGGTCAAATCCACTTGCGTTTTTCTATGAAAAAACGCAAACGGACTTCGGAAATGGCTTCTATGCCTACTGAAACCATCCGTAGACGATTAGGTAGTCTTTAGGCAATGTCAAGAGCGCGTATGGCAAGCTGTAGGTCAAAGAGATAGAAGAAACGCCAAATACACGAGCCGTAGGTCAAATCCGGTTGCGTTTTTCTACGAAAAAACGCAACGGACTTTGGAAATGGCTTCTATGCCTACTGAAACCATCCGTAGACGATTAGGTAGTCTTTAGGAAATGTGAAGAGCACGTATGGCAAGCCGTAGGTCAAACGGATAGAAGAACCGCAAAATACACAAGCCGTAGGTCAAATCTGGTTGCGTTTTTCAACGGAAAAACGCAAATGGATTTCGGAAATGACTTCTATGCCTACTGAAACCATCCGTAGTCCATTAGGTAGTCTTAAAAAAATATCAAGAGTGTGTATGGCAAGCCGTAGGTCAAACGGATAGAAGAAACGCCAAATACACAAGCCGTAGGTCAAATCCGGTTGCGTTTTTCTACGAAAAAACGCAAACGGACTTAGGAAAATCGCTTCTATGCCTACTGAAACTATGCGTACACGATTAGGTAGTCTCTAGGCAATTTCAAGAGCGCGTATGGCAAGCCGTAGGTCAAACAGATAAAAGAAACGCAAAATACACAAGCCGTAGGTCAAATCCTGTTGCGTTTTTCTAATAAAAAACGCAAACGGACTTTGAAAACGGCTTCTATGCCTACTGAATCCACCATCCGTAGATGATTAGGTAGTCTTTAGGCAATGTGAAGAGCACCTATGGCAAGCCGTAGGTCAAACGGATAGAAGAAACGCAAAATACACAAGCCGTAGGTCAAATCCGATTGCGTTTTTCAATGGAAAAACGCAAACGGATTTCGGAAATGACTTCTATGCCTACTGAAACCATCCGTAGTCCATTAGGTAGTCTTAGAGAAATATCAAGAGTGCGTATGGCAAGCCGTGGGTCAAATGGATAGAAGAAACGTCAAATACACAAGCCGTAGGTCAAATCCGGTTGAGTTTTTCTACGAAAAAACGCAAATGGACTTTGGAAATGGCTTCTATGCCTATTGAAACCATCCGTAGAGGATTAGGTAGCCTCTAGGAAATGTCAAGAGCGCGTATGGCAAGCCGTAGGTGAAACAGATAGAAAAAACGCCAAATACACAAGCCGTAGGTCAAATCCGGTTGCGTTTTTCTATGAAAAAACGCAAACGGACTTTGGAAATGGCTTCTATGCCTACTGAAACCATCCGTAGATGATAATGTAGTCTTTAGGCAATGTCAAGAGCACGTATGGCAAGCCGTAGGTCAAACGGATAGAAGAAACGCAAAATACACAAGCCGTAGGTCAAATCCGGTTGCGTTTTTCAACGGAAAAATGCAAACGGATTTCGGAAATGACTTCTATGCGTACTGAAACCATCCGTAGTCCATTAAGTAGTTTTAAACAAATATCAAGAGTGCGTATGGCAAGCCGTACGTCAAACGGATTCAAGAAACGCTAAATACAAAAGCAGTAGGTCAAATCCGGTTGCGTTTTTCTACGAAAAAACGCAAATAGACTTCGGAAATGGCTTCTATGCCTACTGAAACCATCCGTAGACGATTAGGTAGTCTTTAGGCAATCTCAAGAGCGCGTATGGCAAGCCGTAGGTCAAACGGATAGAAGAAACGCAAAATACATAAGCCGTAGGTCAAATCCGGTTGCGTTTTTCAACGGAAAAACAAACGGACTTCGGAAATGACTTCTATGCCTACCGAAACCATCCGTAGTTCATTAAGTAGTTTTAAAGCAATGTCAAGAGCGTGTATGGCAAGCCGTAGGTCAAACGGATAGAAGAAACGCCAAATACACAACCCGTAAGTCAAATCCGGTTGCGTTTTTCTACGAAAAAATGCAAACGGACTTCGGAAATGGCTTCTATGCCTATTGAAACCATCCGTAGACAATTAGGTAGTCTTTAAGCAATGTCAAGAGCGTGTGTGGCAAGCCGTAGGTCAAACAGATAGAAGAAACGTAAAATACACAAGCCGTAGATTAAATCCGGTTGCGTTTTTTTACGAAAAAACGCAAACGGAGTTTGGAAATGGCTTCTATGCCTACTGAAGCCATCCGTAGTCCATTAGGTAGTCTTAAAGAAATATCAAGAGTACGTATAGTCTTAAGTAGTTCATTAAGTAGTCTTAAAGCAATGTCAAGAGCGTGTATGGCAAGCCCTAGGTCAATGGGTTCGAATTAACGCCAAATACACAAGCCGTAGGTCAAATCCGCTTGCGTTTTTCTACGGAAAAACGCAAACGGATTTCAGAAATGACTTCTATGCCTACTGAAACCATCCGTAGTCCATTAGGTAGTCTTAAAGAAATATCAAGAGTACGTATAGCAAGCCGTAGGTCAAACGGATAGAAGAAACGCCAAATACACAAGCCGTAAGTCAAATCCGGTTGTGTTTTTCTACGAAAAAACGCAAACAGGCTTCGAAATGGCTTCTATGCCTACTGAAACCATCCGTAGACGATTAAGTAGTCTTTAGGCAATATCAAGAGCTCGTATGGCAAGTTGTAGGTCAAACGGATAGAAGAAACCTCCAATAACCAAGCCGAAGGTCAAATCCGGTTGCGTTTTTCTACGAAAAAACGCAAACAGACTTCGAAAATGGCTTCTATGCCTACCGAAACCATCCGTAGTTTGTTAAGTAGTCTTAAAGCAATGTCAAGAGCGTGTATGGCAAATGGGTTTGAATGCACACCAAATACACAAGCCGTAGGTCAAATCCGGTTGCGTTTTTCTACGAAAAAACGCAAACGGATTTCGGAATTGACTTCTATGCCTACTGAAACCATCCGTAGTCCATTAAATAGTCTTAAAGCAATATCAAGAGCTCGTATGGCAAGCCATAGGTCAAACGGATAGAAGAAACGCCAAATACACAAGCCGTAGGTCAAATCCGGTTGCGTTTTTCTACGAAAAAACGAAACGCCAAATACACAAAGCAGTAGGTCAAATCCGATTGCGTTTTTCTATGAAAAAACGCAAACGGATTTCGAAAATGGCTTCTATGCCTACTGAAACCATCCGTAGACGATTAGGTAGTCTTTAGGCAATATCAAGAGCGCGTATGGCAAGCCGTAGGTCAAACGGATAGAAGAAACGCCAAATACACAAGCCGTAGGTCAAATCCATTTGCGTTTTTCTACGGAAAAACCCAAACGGACTTCGAAAATGGCTTCTATGCCTACCGAAACCATCCGTAGTTCATTAAGTAATCTTAAAGCAATGCCAAGAGCGTGTATGGAAAGCCGTAGGTCAATGGGTTTGAAATAACGCCAAATACACAAGCCGTAGGTCAAATCCGTGCGTTTTTCTACGGAAAAACACAAACGGATTTCGGAAATGGCTTCTATGCCGACTCAAACCATCCGTAGTCCATTTGGTAGTCTTAAAGCAATGTGAAGAGCGCGTATGGCAAGCTGTAGGTCAAACGGATAGAAGAAACGCCAAATACACAAGCCATAGGTCAAATCAGGTTGCGTTTTTCGACGAAAAAACGCAAACGGACATCGAAAATGGCTTCTATACCTACTGAAATCATCTGTAGACGATTAGGTAGTATTTAGGCAATGTCAAGAGCACGTATGGCAAGCCGTAGGTCAAACAGATAAAAGAAACGCCAAATACACAAGCCGTAGGTCAAATCAGGTTGCGTTTTTCTACGAAAAAACGCAAACGGACTTCGGAAATGGCTTCTATGCCTACTAAAAGCATCCCTAGACGATAAGGTAGTCATTAGGCAATGTCAAGAGCGTGTATGGCAAGCCGTAGGTTAATGGGTTTGAAATAACGCTTAATACACAAGCCGTAGGTCAAATCCGGTTGCGTTTTTCTACGGAAAAACGGAAACGGAATTCGGAAATGGCTTCTATGCCTACTGAAACCATCGGTAGACAAATAGGTAGTCTTTAGGCAATGTCAAGAGCGCGTATGGCAAGCCGTAGGTAAAACGGATCGAAGAAATGCCAAATACACAAGCCGTAGGTCAAATCCGGTTGCGTTTTTCTAGAGAAAAACTCAAACGGACTTCGGAAATGACTTCTATGCTTACCGAAATCATCCGTAGTTCATTAAGTAGTCTTAAAGCAATGTCAAGAGCATGTATGGCAAGCGGATAGAAGAAACGCAAACAAACTTTGGAAATGGCTTCTATGCCTATTGAAACCATCCGTAGACGATTAGGTAGTCTTTAGGCAATGTGAAGAGCACGTATGGCAAGCCGTAGGTCAAACGGATAGAAGAAACGCAAAATACACAAGCCGTAGGTCAAATCCGGTTGCGTTTTTCAACGGAAAAACGCAATCGGATTTGGGAAATTACTTTTATGCCTACTGAAACCATCCATAGTCCATTAGGTAGTCTTAAAGAAATATCAAGAGTGCGTATGGAAAGCCGTAGGTCAAACGGATAGAAAAAACGCTAAATACACAAGCCGTAGATCAAATCCGGTTGCGTTTTTCTACGAAAAAACGCAAATTGACTTCGGAAATGGCTTCTATGCCTACTGAAACCATCCGTAGACGATTAGGTAGTCTTTAGGCAATGTCAAGAGCGCGTATGGCAAGCCGTAGGTCAAACGGATAGAAGAAACGCAAAATACATAAGCCGTAGGTCAAATCCGGTTGCGTTTTTCAACGGAAAAACAAACGGACTTCGGAAATGACTTCTATGCCTACCGAAACCATCCGTAGTTTATTAATTAATCTTAAAGCAATGTCAAGAGCGTGTATGGCAAGCCGTAGGTCAAACGGATAGAAGAAATGCCAAATACACAAGCCGTAAGTCAAATCTGGTTGCGTTTTTCTACGAAAAAATGCAAACGGACTTCGGAAATGGCTTCTATGCCTATTGAAACCATCCGTAGACAATGAGGTAGTCTTTAGGCATGGTCAAGAGGGCGTGTGGCAAGCCGTAGGTCAAACAGATAGAAGAAACGTCAAATACACAAGCCGTAGATTAAATCCGGTTGCGTTTTTTTACGAAAAAACGCAAACGCAGATCGGAAATGGCTTCTATGCCTACCGAAACCATCTGTAGTTCATTAAGTAGTCTTAAAGAAATTTCAAGAGCGTGTATGGCAAGCCCTAGGTCAATGGGTTCGAATTAACTCCAAATACACAAGCCGTAGGTCAAATCCGCTTGCGTGTTTCTACGGAAAAACGCAACCGGATTTCGGAAATGACTTCTATGCCTACTGAAACCATCCGTAGTCCATTAGGTAGTATTAAAGAAATATCAAGAGTGCGTATAGCAAGCCGTAGGTCAAACGGATAGAAGAAACGCCAAATACACAAGCCGTAGGTCAAATCCGGTTGTGTTTTTCTAGGAAAAAATGCAAACAGGCTTCGAAAATGGCTTCTATGCCTACTGAAACCATCCGTAGACGATCAGGTAGTCTTTAGGCAATATCAAGAGCGCGTATGGCAAACTGTAGGTCAAACGGATAGAAGAAACCTCCAATAGACAAGCCGAAGGTCAAATCCGGTTGCGTTTTTCTACGAAAAAACGCAAACGGACTTCGAAAATGGCTTCTATGCCTACCGAAACCATCCGTAGTTTATTAAGTAGTCTTAAAGCAACGTCAAGAGCGTGTATGGCAAGCCGTAGGTCAATGGGTTTGAATTAACGCCAAATACACAAGCCGTAGGTCAAATCCACTTGCGTTTTTCTACGGAAAAACGCAAACGGATTTCCGAAATGGCTTCTATGCCTACTGAAACCATCCGTAGACGATTAGGTAGTCTTTAGGCAATGTGAAGAGCACATATGGCAAGCCGTAGGTCAAACGGATAGAAGAAACGCAAAATACACAAGCCGTAGGTCAAATCCGGTTGCGTTTTTGAACCGAAAAACGCAAACGGATTTCGGAAATGACTTCTATGCCTACTGAAACCATCCATAGTCCATTAGGTAGTCTTAAAGAAATATCAAGAGTGCGTATGGCAAGCCGTAGGTCAATGGGTTCGAATGAACGCCAAATACACAAGCCGTAGGTCAAATCCACTTGCGTTTTTCTACGGAAAAACGCAAACGGATTTCCGAAATGACTTCTATGCCTACTGAAACTATCCGTAGTCCATTAGGTAGTCTTAAAGAAATATCAAGAGTGCGTATGGCAAGCCGTGTTCAAACGGATAGAAGAAACGCCAAATACACAAGCCGTAGGTCAAATCCGGTTGCGTTTTTCTACGAAAAAACGCAAACGGACTTCGAAAATGGCTTCTATGCCTACTGAAACCATCCGTAGACGATTATGTAGTCTTTAGGCAATATCAGGAGCAATTATGGCAAGCCGTAGGTCAAACGGATAGAAGAAATGCAACCCGTTTTTCTACGAAAAAACGCAAACGGACTTCGAAAATGGCTTCTATGCCTACTGAAACCATCTGTAGACGATTAGGTAGTCTTTAGGCAATGTCAAGAGCGCCTATGGCAAGCCGTAGGTCAAACGGATAGAAGAAACGCAAAATACACAAGCCGTAGATCAAATCCGGTTGCGTTTTTCTACGAAAAAACGCAAACGGATTTCGGAAATGGCTTCTATGCCTACTGAAACCATCCGTAGACGATTAGGTAGTCTTTAGGCAATATCAAGAGCGCGTATGGCAAGCCGTAGGTCAAACGGATAGAAGAAACGCCAAATACACAAGCCGTAGGTCAAATCCATTTGCGTTTTTCTACGGAAAAACCCAAACGGACTTCGAAAATGGCTTCTATGCCTACCGAAACCATCCGTAGTTCATTAAGTAATCTTAAAGCAATGCCAAGAGCGTGTATGGAAAGCCGTAGGTCAATGGGTTTGAAATAACGCCAAATACACAAGCCGTAGGTCAAATCCGTTTGCGTTTTTCTACGGAAAAACACAAACGGATTTCGGAAATGGCTTCTATGCCGACTCAAACCATCCGTAGTCCATTTGGTAGTCTTAAAGCAATGTGAAGAGCGCGTATGGCAAGCTGTAGGTCAAACGGATAGAAGAAACGCCAAATACACAAGCCATAGGTCAAATCAGGTTGCGTTTTTCGACGAAAAAACGCAAACGGACATCGAAAATGGCTTCTATACCTACTGAAATCATCTGTAGACGATTAGGTAGTATTTAGGCAATGTCAAGAGCACGTATGGCAAGCCGTAGGTCAAACAGATAAAAGAAACGCCAAATACACAAGCCGTAGGTCAAATCAGGTTGCGTTTTTCTACGAAAAAACGCAAACGGACTTCGGAAATGGCTTCTATGCCTACTAAAAGCATCCCTAGACGATAAGGTAGTCATTAGGCAATGTCAAGAGCGTGTATGGCAAGCCGTAGGTTAATGGGTTTGAAATAACGCTTAATACACAAGCCGTAGGTCAAATCGGTTGCGTTTTTCTACGGAAAAACGGAAACGGAATTCGAAAATGGCTTCTATGCCTACTGAAACCATCGGTAGACAAATAGGTAGTCTTTAGGCAATGTCAAGAGCGCGTATGGCAAGCCGTAGGTAAAACGGATCGAAGAAATGCCAAATACACAAGCCGTAGGTCAAATCCGGTTGCGTTTTTCTAGAGAAAAACTCAAACGGACTTCGGAAATGACTTCTATGCTTACCGAAATCATCCGTAGTTCATTAAGTAGTCTTAAAGCAATGTCAAGAGCATGTATGGCAAGCGGATAGAAGAAACGCAAACAAACTTTGGAAATGGCTTCTATGCCTATTGAAACCATCCGTAGACGATTAGGTAGTCTTTAGGCAATGTGAAGAGCACGTATGGCAAGCCGTAGGTCAAACGGATAGAAGAAACGCAAAATACACAAGCCGTAGGTCAAATCCGGTTGCGTTTTTCAACGGAAAAACGCAATCGGATTTGGGAAATTACTTTTATGCCTACTGAAACCATCCATAGTCCATTAGGTAGTCTTAAAGAAATATCAAGAGTGCGTATGGAAAGCCGTAGGTCAAACGGATAGAAAAAACGCTAAATACACAAGCCGTAGATCAAATCCGGTTGCGTTTTTCTACGAAAAAATGCAAATTGACTTCGGAAATGGCTTCTATGCCTACTGAAACCATCCGTAGACGATTAGGTAGTCTTTAGGCAATGTGAAGAGCACGTATGGCAAGCCGTAGGTCAAACGGATAGAAGAAACGCAAAATACACAAGCCGTAGGTCAAATCCGGTTGCGTTTTTCAACGGAAAAACAAACGGACTTCGGAAATGACTTCTATGCCTACCGAAACCATCCGTAGTTTATTAATTAATCTTAAAGCAATGTCAAGAGCGTGTATGGCAAGCCGTAGGTCAAACGGATAGAAGAAATGCCAAATACACAAGCCGTAAGTCAAATCTGGTTGCGTTTTTCTACGAAAAAATGCAAACGGACTTCGGAAATGGCTTCTATGCCTATTGAAACCATCCGTAGACAATGAGGTAGTCTTTAGGCATGGTCAAGAGGGCGTGTGGCAAGCCGTAGGTCAAACAGATAGAAGAAACGTCAAATACACAAGCCGTAGATTAAATCCGGTTGCGTTTTTTTACGAAAAAACGCAAACGCAGATCGGAAATGGCTTCTATGCCTACCGAAACCATCTGTAGTTCATTAAGTAGTCTTAAAGAAATTTCAAGAGCGTGTATGGCAAGCCCTAGGTCAATGGGTTCGAATTAACTCCAAATACACAAGCCGTAGGTCAAATCCGCTTGCGTGTTTCTACGGAAAAACGCAACGGATTTCGGAAATGACTTCTATGCCTACTGAAACCATCCGTAGTCCATTAGGTAGTATTAAAGAAATATCAAGAGTGCGTATAGCAAGCCGTAGGTCAAACGGATAGAAGAAACGCCAAATACACAAGCCGTAGGTCAAATCCGGTTGTGTTTTTCTAGGAAAAAATGCAAACAGGCTTCGAAAATGGCTTCTATGCCTACTGAAACCATCCGTAGACGATCAGGTAGTCTTTAGGCAATATCAAGAGCGCGTATGGCAAACTGTAGGTCAAACGGATAGAAGAAACCTCCAATAGACAAGCCGAAGGTCAAATCCGGTTGCGTTTTTCTACGAAAAAACGCAAACGGACTTCGAAAATGGCTTCTATGCCTACCGAAACCATCCGTAGTTTATTAAGTAGTCTTAAAGCAACGTCAAGAGCGTGTATGGCAAGCCGTAGGTCAATGGGTTTGAATTAACGCCAAATACACAAGCCGTAGGTCAAATCCGGTTGCGTTTTTCTACGAAAAAATGCAAACGGATTTCGGAACTGACTTCTATGCCTACTGAAACCCTCCGTAGTCCATTAGGTAGTCTTAAAGCAATATCAAGAGCGCGTATGGCAAGCCATAGGTCAAACGGATAGAAGAAACGCCAAATACACAAGCCGTAGGTCAAATTCGGTTGCGTTTTTCTACGAAAAAACGAAACGCCAAATACACAAAGCCGTAGGTCAAATCCGATTGCGTTTTTTTATGAAAAAACGCAAACGGATTTCGAAAATGGCTTCTATGCCTACTGAAACCATCCGTAGACGATTAGGTAGTCTTTAGGCAATATCAAGAGCGCGTATGGCAAGCCGTAGGTCAAACGGATAGAGTAAACGCCAAATACACAAGCCGTACGTCAAATCCATTTGCGTTTTTCTACGGAAAAACCCAAACGGACTTCGAAAATGGCTTCTATGCCTACCGAAACCATCCGTAGTTCATTAAGTAATCTTAAAGCAATGCCAAGAGCGTGTATGGAAAGCCGTAGGTCAATGGGTTTGAAATAACGTCAAATACACAAGCCGTAGGTCAAATCCGTTTGCGTTTTTCTACGGAAAAACACAAACGGATTTCGGAAATGGCTTCTATGCCGACTCAAACCATCCGTAGTCCATTTGGTAGTTTTAAAGCAATGTGAAGAGCGCGTATGGCAAGCCGTAGGTCAACCGGATAGAAGAAACACCAAATACACAAGCCATAGGTCAAATCAGGTTGCGTTTTTCTACAAAAAAACGCAAACGGACATCGAAAATGGCTTCTATACCTACTAAAATCATCCGTAGACGATTATGTAGTATTCAGGCACTGTCAAGAGCACGTATGGCAAGCCGTAGGTCAAACAGATAGAAGAAACGCCAAATACACAAGCCGTAGGTCAAATCCGGTTGCGTTTTTCTACGAAAAAACGCAAACGGACTTCGGAAATGGCTTCTATGCCTACTAAAATCATCCCTAGACGATAAGGTAGTCATTAGGCAATGTCAAGAGCGTGTATGGCAAGCCGTAGGTTAATGGGTTTGAAATAACGCCTAATACACAAGCCGTAGGTCAAATCCGGTTGCGTTTTTCTTCGGAAAAACGCAAACGGAATTCGGAAATGGCTTCTATGCCTACTGAAACCATCGGTAGACGAATAGGTAGTCTTTAAACAATGTCAAGAGTGCGTATGGCAAGCCGTAGGTAAAACGGATCGAAGAAATGCCAAATACACAAGCCGTAGGTCAAATCCGGTTGCGTTTTTCTAGAGAAAAACTCAAACGGACTTCGGAAATGGCTTCTATGCTTACCGAAATCATCCGTAGTTCATTAAGTAGTCTTAAAGCAATGTCAAGAGCATGTATGGCAAGCCGTAGGTCAAACGGATAGAAGAAATGTCAAATACACAAGCCGTAGGTCAAATCCGGTTGAGTTTTTCTAGAAAACAAACGTAAACGGACTTCGAAAATGGCTTCTATTCCTACTGAAACCATCTGTAGACGATTAGGTAGTCTTTAAGCAATGTCAAGAGCGCGTATGGCAAGCCGTAGGTCAAACAGATAGATGAAACGCCAAATACACAAGCCGTAGGTCAAATCCGGTTGCGTTTTTCTATGAAAAAACGCAAACAGACTTTGGAAATGGCTTCTATGCCTACTGAAACCATCCGTAGACAATTAGGTAGGCTTTAGGCAATGTGAAGAGCACGTATGGCAAGCCGTAGGTCAAACGGATAGAAGAAACGCAAAATACAGAAGCCGTAGGTCAAATCTGGTTGCGTTTTTCAACGGAAAAACGCAAACGGATTTCGAAAATGACTTCTATGCCTACTGAAACCATCCATAGTCCATTAGGTAGTCTTAAAGAAATATCAAGAGTGCATATGGAAAGCCGTAGGTCAAACGGATAGAAGAAACGCTAAATACACAAGCCGTAGATCAAATCCGGTTGCGTTTTCTACGAAAAAACGCAAATTGACTTTGGAAATGGCTTCTATGCCTACTGAAACCATCCGTAGACGCGCGTATGGCAAGCCGTAGGTCAAACGGATAGAAGAAACGCAAAATACATAAGCCGTAGGTCAAATCCGGTTGCGTTTTTCAACGGAAAAACAAACGAACTTCGGAAATGACTTCTATGCCTACCGAAATTATCCGTAGTTCATTAATTAATCTTAAAGCAATGTCAAGAGCGTGTATGGCAAGCCGTAGGTCAAACGGATAGAAGAAACGTCAAATACACAAGCCGTAGCTCAAATCCGGTTGCGTTTTTCTACGAAAAAATGCAAACGGACTTCGGAAATGGCTTCTATGCCTATTAAAACCATCCGTAGACAATTGGGTAGTCTTTAGGCAATGTCAAGAGGGCGTGTGGCAAGCCGTAGGTCAAACAGATAGAAGAAACGTCAAATACACAAGCCGTAGATCAAATCCGATTGCGTTTTTTTACGAAAAAACGCAAACGGAAGTCGGAAATGGCTTCTATGCCTACTGAAACCATCCGTAGTTCATTAATTAGTCCTAAAGCAATGTCAAGAGCGTGTATGGCAAGCCGTAGGTCAAACGGATAGAAGAAACGCCAAATACACAACCCGTAGGTCAAATCCGGTTGCGTTTTTCAATGGAAAAACAAACGGTCTTCGGAAATGACTTCTATGCCTACCGAAACCATCCGTAGTTCATTAATTAGTTTTAAAGCAATGTCAAGAGCGTGTATGGCAAGCCGTAGGTCAAACGGATAGAAGAAACGCCAAATACACAACCCGTAAGTCAAATCCGGTTGCGTTTTTCTACGAAAAAATGCAAACGGACTTCGGAAATGGCTTCTATGACTATTGAAACCATCCGTAGACAATTAGGTAGTCTTTAGGCAATGTCAAGAGGGCGTGTGGCAAGCCGTAGGTCAAACAGATAGAAGAAACGTCAAATACACAAGCCGTAGATCAAATCCGGTTGCGTTTTTTTACGAAAAAACGCAAACGGAGTTTGGAAATGGCTTCTATGCCTACCGAAACCATCTGTAGTTCATTAAGTAGTCTTAAAGAAATGTCAAGAGCGTGTATGGCAAGCCCTAGGTCAATGGGTTCGAATTAACGCCAAATACACAAGCCGTAGGTCAAATCCGCTTGCGTTTTTCTACGGAAAAACGCAAACGGATTTCAGAAATGACTTCTATGCCTACTGAAACCATCCGTAGTTCATTAATTAGTCTTAAAGCAATGTCAAGAGCGTGTATGGCAAGCCGTAGGTCAAACGGATAGAAGAAACGCCAAATACACAAGCCGTAAGTCAAATCTGGTTGCGTTTTTCTACGAAAAAATGCAAACGGACTTCGGAAATGGCTTCTATGCCTATTGAAACCATCCGTAGACAATGAGGTAGTCTTTAGGCATGGTCAAGAGGGCGTGTGGCAAGCCGTAGGTCAAACAGATAGAAGAAACGTCAAATACACAAGCCGTAGATTAAATCCGGTTGCGTTTTTTTACGAAAAAACGCAAACGCAGATTGGAAATGGCTTCTATGCCTACCGAAACCATCTGTAGTTCATTATGTAGTCTTAAAGAAATTTCAAGAGCGTGTATGGCAAGCCCTAGGTCAATGGGTTCGAATTAACTCCAAATACACAAGCCGTAGGTCAAATCCGCTTGCGTGTTTCTACGGAAAAACGCAACCGGATTTCGGAAATGACTTCTATGCCTACTGAAACCATCCGTAGTCCATTAGGTAGTATTAAAGAAATATCAAGAGTGCGTATAGCAAGCCGTAGGTCAAACGGATAGAAGAGACGCCAAATACACAAGCCGTAGGTCAAATCCGGTTGTGTTTTTCTAGGAAAAAATGCAAACAGGCTTCGAAAATGGCTTCTATGCCTACTGAAACCATCCGTAGACGATCAGGTAGTCTTTAGGCAATATCAAGAGCGCGTATGGCAAACTGTAGGTCAAACGGATAGAAGAAACCTCCAATAGACAAGCCGAAGGTCAAATCCGGTTGCGTTTTTCTACGAAAAAACGCAAACGGACTTCGAAAATGGCTTCTATGCCTACCGAAACCATCCGTAGTTTATTAAGTAGTCTTAAAGCAACGTCAAGAGCGTGTATGGCAAGCCGTAGGTCAATGGGTTTGAATTAACGCCAAATACACAAGCCGTAGGTCAAATCCGGTTGCGTTTTTCTACGAAAAAACGCAAACGGATTTCGGAACTGACTTCTATGCCTACTGAAACCCTCCGTAGTCCATTAGGTAGTCTTAAAGCAATATCAAGAGCGCGTATGGCAAGCCATAGGTCAAACGGATAGAAGAAACGCCAAATACACAAGCCGTAGGTCAAATTCGGTTGCGTTTTTCTACGAAAAAACGAAACGCCAAATACACAAAGCCGTAGGTCAAATCCGATTGCGTTTTTTTATGAAAAAACGCAAACGGATTTCGAAAATGGCTTCTATGCCTACTGAAACCATCCGTAGACGATTAGGTAGTCTTTAGGCAATATCAAGAGCGCGTATGGCAAGCCGTAGGTCAAACGGATAGAGTAAACGCCAAATACACAAGCCGTAGGTCAAATCCATTTGCGTTTTTCTACGGAAAAACCCAAACGGACTTCGAAAATGGCTTCTATGCCTACCGAAACCATCCGTAGTTCATTAAGTAATCTTAAAGCAATGCCAAGAGCGTGTATGGAAAGCCGTAGGTCAATGGGTTTGAAATAACGCCAAATACACAAGCCGTAGGTCAAATCCGGTTGCGTTTTTCTACGGAAAAACACAAACGGATTTCGAAAATGGCTTCTATGCCTACTCAAACTATCCGTAGTCCATTAGGTAGTCTTAAAGCAATGTCAAGAGCTCGTATGGCAAGCCGTAGGTCAAACCGATAGAAGAAACGCCAAATACACAAGCCGTAGGTCAAATCAGGTTGCGTTTTTCTACGAAAAAACGCAAACGGACATCGAAAATGGATTCTATACCTACTGAAATCATTCGTAGACGATTAGGTAGTCTTTAGGCAATATCAAGAGCACGTATGGCAAGCCGTAGGTCAAACACATAGAAGAAACGCCAAATACACAAGCCGTAAGTCAAATCCGGTTGCGTTTTTCTACGGAAAAACTCAAACGGACTTCGGAAATAGCTTCTATGCCTACTAAAACCATCCGTAGACGATAAGGTAGTCTTTAGGCAATTTCAAGAGCGTTTATGGCAAGCCGTAGGTCAATGGGTTTGAAATAACGCCAAATACACAAGCCGTAGGTCAAATCCTGTTGCGTTTTTCTACGGAAAAACGCAAACGGAATTCGGAAATGGCTTCTATGCCTACTGAAACCATCGGTAGAAGATTAGATAGTCTTTAGGCAATGTCAAGAGTGCGTATGGCAAGCCGTAGGTGAAACGGATAGAAGAAACGCCAAATACACAAGCCGTAGGTCAAATCCGGTTGCGTTTTCCTACAGAAAAACACAAACGGACTTCGGAAATGGCTTCTATGCTTACCGAAACCATCCGTAGTTCATTAAGTAGTCTTAAAGCAATGTCAAGAGCGTGTATGGCAACCGTAGGTCAAACGGATAGAAGAAATGCGAAATACACAAGCCGTAGGTCAAATCCTTGCGTTTTTCTATGAAAAAACGCAAACGGACTTCGGAAATGGCTTCTATGCCTACTGAAACCATCCGTAGACGATTAGGTAGTCTTTAGGCAATGTCAAGAGCGCGTATGGCAAGCCGTAGGTCAAAGAGATAGAAGAAACGCCAAATACACAAGCCGTAGGTCAAATCCGGTTGCGTTTTTCTACGAAAAAACGCAACGGACTTTGGAAATGGCTTCTATGCCTACTGAAACCATCCGTAGACGATTAGGTAGTCTTTAGGCAATGTGAAGAGCACGTATGGCAAGCCGTAGGTCAAACGGATAGAAGAACCGCAAAATACACAAGCCGTAGGTCAAATCTGGTTGCGTTTTTCAACGGAAAAACGCAAACGGATTTCGGAAATGACTTCTATGCCTACTGAAACCATCCGTAGTCCATTAGGTAGTCTTAAAAAATATCAAGAGTGTGTATGGCAAGCCGTAGGTCAAACGGATAGAAGAAACGCCAAATACACAAGCCGTAGGTCAAATCCGGTTGCGTTTTTCTACGAAAAAACGCAAACGGACTTAGGAAAATCGCTTCTATGCCTACTGAAACTATGCGTACACGATTAGGTAGTCTCTAGGCAATTTCAAGAGCGCGTATGGCAAGCCGTAGGTCAAACAGATAAAAGAAACGCAAAATACACAAGCCGTAGGTCAAATCCTGTTGCGTTTTTCTAATAAAAAACGCAAACGGACTTTGAAAATGGCTTCTATGCCTACTGAATCCACCATCCGTAGATGATTAGGTAGTCTTTAGGCAATGTGAAGAGCACCTATGGCAAGCCGTAGGTCAAACGGATAGAAGAAACGCAAAATACACAAGCCGTAGGTCAAATCCGATTGCGTTTTTCAATGGAAAAACGCAAACGGAAAATGACTTCTATGCCTACTGAAACCATCCGTAGTCCATTAGGTAGTCTTAGAAATATCAAGAGTGCGTATGGCAAGCCGTAGGTCAAACGGATAGAAGAAACGTCAAATACACAAGCCGTAGGTCAAATCCGGTTGAGTTTTTCTACGAAAAAACGCAAATGGACTTTGGAAATGGCTTCTATGCCTATTGAAACCATCCGTAGAGGATTAGGTAGCCTCTAGGAAATGTCAAGAGCGCGTATGGCAAGCCGTAGGTGAAACAGATAGAAAAAAACGCCAAATACACAAGCCGTAGGTCAAATCCGGTTGCGTTTTTCTATGAAAAAACGCAAACGGACTTTGGAAATGGCTTCTATGCCTACTGAAACCATCCGTAGATGATTAATGTAGTCTTTAGGCAATGTCAAGAGCACGTATGGCAAGCCGTAGGTCAAACGGATAGAAAGAAACGTAAAATACACAAGCCGTAGGTCAAATCCGGTTGCGTTTTTCAAAAAATGCAAACGGATTTCGGAAATGACTTCTATGCCTACTGAAACCATCCGTAGTCCATTAAGTAGTTTTAAACAATATCAAGAGTGCGTATGGCAAGCCGTAGGTCAAACGGATTAGAAGAAACGCTAAATACAAAAGCCGTAGGTCAAATCCGGTTGCGTTTTTCTACGAAAAATGCAAATAGACTTCGGAAATGGCTTCTATGCCTACTGAAACCATCCGTAGACGATTAGGTAGTCTTTAGGCAATCTCAAGAGCGCGTATGGCAAGCCGTAGGTCAAACGGATAGAAGAAACGCAAAATACATAAGCCGTAGGTCAAATCCGGTTGCGTTTTCTACGAAAAAACAAACGGACTTCGGAAATGACTTCTATGCCTACCGAAACCATCCGTAGTTCATTAGTAGTTTTAAAGCAATGTCAAGAGCGTGTATGGCAAGCCGTAGGTCAAACGGATAGAAGAAACGCCAAATACACAAGCCGTAGGTCAAATCCGGTTGCGTTTTTCTACGAAAAAATGCAAACGGACTTCGGAAATGGCTTCTATGCCTATTGAAACCATCCGTAGACAATTAGGTAGTCTTTAAGCAATGTCAAGAGCGTGTGTGGCAAGCCGTAGGTCAAACAGATAGAAGAAACGTAAAATACACAAGCCGTAGATTAAATCCGGTTGCGTTTTTTTACGAAAAAACGCAAACGGAGTTTGGAAATGGCTTCTATGCCTACTGAAAGCCATCCGTAGTCATTAGGTAGTCTTAAAGCAATGTCAAGAGCGTGTGTGGCAAGTAGTCAGCAATGTCAAGAGCGTGTATGGAAGAAACGAATTAACGCCAAATACACAAGCCGTAGGTCAAATCCGTTGCGTTTTTCTACGGAAAAACGCAAACGGATTTCAGAAATGACTTCTATGCCTACTGAAACCATCCGTAGTCCATTAGGTAGTCTTAAAGAAATATCAAGAGTACGTATAGCAAGCCGTAGGTCAAACGGATAGAAGAAACGCCAAATACACAAGCCGTAGTCAAATCCGGTTGTGTTTTTCTACGAAAAAACGCAAACAGGCTTCGAAATGGCTTCTATGCCTACTGAAACCATCCGTAGACGATTAGTAGTCTTTAGAGTATATCGTAGGTCAAACGGATAGAAGAAACGCCAATACACAAGCCGTAAGTCAAATCCGGTTGTGTTTTTCTACGAAAAACGCAAACAGGCTTCGAAATGGCTTCTATGCCTACTGAAACCATCCGTAGACGATTAGGTAGTCTTTAGGCAATATCAAGAGCTCGTATGGCAAGTTGTAGGTCAAACGGATAGAAGAAACCTCCAATAACCAAGCCGAAGTCAAATCCGGTTGCGTTTTCTACGAAAAAACGCAAACAGACTTCGAAATGGCTTCTATGCCTACCGAAACCATCCGTAGTTTGTTAGTAGTCTAAAGCAATGTCAAGAGCGTGTATGGCAAATGGGTTTTGAATGCACACCAAATACACAAGCCGTAGGTCAAATCCGGTGCGTTTTCTACGAAAAAACGCAAACGGATTTCGAATTGACTTCTATGCCTACTGAAACCATCCGTAGTCCATTAAATAGTCTTAAAGCAATATCAAGAGCTCGTATGCAAGCCATAGTCAAACGATAGAAAAAGCCAAATACACAAGCCGTAGGTCAAATCCGGTTGCGTTTTTCTACGAAAAAACGAAACCAAATACACAAAGCATAGTCAAATCCGATTGCGTTTTTCTACGAAAAAACGCAAACGGATTTCGAAAATGGCTTCTATGCCTACTGAAACCATCCGTAGACGATTAGGTAGTCTTTAGGCAATATCAAGAGCGGTATGGCAAGCCGTAGGTCAAACGGATAGAAGAAACGCCAAATACACAAGCCGTAGGTCAAATCCATTTGCGTTTTTCTACGGAAAAACCCAAACGGACTTCGAAAATGGCTTCTATGCCTACCGAAACCATCCGTAGTTCATTAAGTAATCTTAAAGCAATGCCAAGAGCGTGTATGGAAAGCCGTAGGTCAATGGGTTTGAAATAACGCCAAATACCAAGCCGTAGGTCAAATCCGTGCGTTTTTCTACGGAAAAACACAAACGGATTTCGGAAATGGCTTCTATGCCGACTCAAACCATCCGTAGTCCATTTGGTAGTCTTAAAGCAATGTGAAGAGCGCGTATGGCAAGCTGTAGGTCAAACGATAGAAAAACCCAAATACACAAGCCATAGGTCAAATCAGGTTGTTTTTCGACGAAAAAACGCAACGGACATCGAAAATGGCTTCTATACCTACTGAAATCATCTGTAGGGCAAAAAGATAAAAGAAACGCCAAATACCAAGCGTGTCTCGTTGTTTTCTACGCGGACTTGGAAATGGCTTCTATGCCTACTAAAGCCCTAGACGATAAGGTAGTCATTAGGCATGTCAAGAGCGTTGGGCCGTAGGTTAATGGGTTTGAAATAACGCTTAATACACAAGCCGTAGGTCAAATCCGGTTGCGTTTTTCTACGGAAAAACGGAAACGGAATTCGGAAATGGCTTCTATGCCTACTGAAACCATCGGTAGACAAATAGGTAGTCTTTAGGCAATGTCAAGAGCGCGTATGGCAAGCCGTAGGTAAACGGATCGAAGAAATGCCAAATACACAAGCCGTAGGTCAAATCCGGTTGCGTTTTTCTAGAGAAAAACTCAAAGGACTTCGGAAATGACTTCTATGCTTACCGAAATCATCCGTAGTTCATTAAGTAGTCTTAAAGCAATGTCAAGAGCATGTATGGCAAGCGGATAGAAGAAACGCAAACAAACTTTGGAAATGGCTTCTATGCCTATTGAAACCATCCGTAGACGATTAGGTAGTCTTTAGGCAATGTGAAGAGCACGTATGGCAAGCCGTAGGTCAAACGGATAGAAGAAACGCAAAATACACAAGCCGTAGGTCAAATCCGGTTGCGTTTTTCAACGGAAAAACGCAATCGGATTTGGGAAATTATTTTATGCCTACTGAAACATCCATAGTCCATTAGGTAGTCTTAAAGAAATATCAAGAGTGCGTATGGAAAGCCGTAGGTCAAACGGATAGAAAAAACGCTAAATACACAAGCCGTAGATCAAATCCGGTTGCGTTTTTCTACGAAAAAATGCAAATTGACTTCGAAATGGCTTCTATGCCTACTGAAACCATCCGTAGACGATTAGGTAGTCTTTAGGCAATGTCAAGAGCGCGTATGGCAAGCCGTAGGTCAAACGGATAGAAGAAACGCAAAATACACAAGCCGTAGGTCAAATCGGTTGCGTTTTCAACGGAAAAACAAACGGACTTCGGAAATGACTTCTATGCCTACGAACATCCGTAGTTTATTAATTAATCTTAAAGCAATGTCAAGAGCGTGTATGGCAAGCCGTAGGTCAAACGGATAGAAGAAATGCCAAATACACAAGCCGTAAGTCAAATCTGGTTGCGTTTTTCTACGAAAAAATGCAAACGGACTTCGGAAATGGCTTCTATGCCTATTGAAACCATCCGTAGACAATGAGGTAGTCTTTAGGCATGGTCAAGAGGGCGTGTGGCAAGCCGTAGGTCAAAAGATAGAAGAAACGTCAAATACACAAGCCGTAGATTAAATCCGGTTGCGTTTTTTACGAAAAAACGCAAACGCAGATCGGAAATGGCTTCTATGCCTACCGAAACCATCTGTAGTTCATTAAGTAGTCTTAAAGAAATTTCAAGAGCGTGTATGGCAAGCCCTAGGTCAATGGGTTCGAATTAACTCCAAATACACAAGCCGTAGGTCAAATCCGCTTGCGTGTTTCTACGGAAAAACGCAACCGGATTTCGGAAATGACTTCTATGCCTACTGAAACCATCCGTAGTCCATTAGGTAGTATTAAAGAAATATCAAGAGTGCGTATAGCAAGCCGTAGGTCAAACGGATAGAAGAAACGCCAAATACACAAGCCGTAGGTCAAATCCGGTTGTGTTTTTCTAGGAAAAAATGCAAACAGGCTTCGAAAATGGCTTCTATGCCTACTGAAACCATCCGTAGACGATCAGGTAGTCTTTAGGCAATATCAAGAGGCGTGGCAAACTGTAGGTCAAACGGATAGAAGAAACTCCAATAGACAAGCCGAAGGTCAAATCCGGTTGCGTTTTTCTACGAAAAAACGCAAACGGACTTCGAAAATGGCTTCTATGCCTACCGAAACCATCCGTAGTTTATTAAGTAGTTTAAGCAACGTCAAGAGCGTGTATGGCAAGCCGTAGGTCAATGGGTTTGAATTAACGCCAAATACACAAGCCGTAGGTCAAATCCGGTTGGTTTTTCTACGAAAAAACGCAAACGGATTTCGGAACTGACTTCTATGCCTACTGAAACCCTCCGTAGTCCATTAGGTAGTCTTAAAGCAATATCAAGAGCGCGTATGGCAAGCCATAGGTCAAACGGATAGAAGAAACGCCAAATACACAAGCCGTAGGTCAAATTCGGTTGCGTTTTCTACGAAAAAACGAAACGCCAAATACACAAAGCCGTAGGTCAAATCCGATTGCGTTTTTTATGAAAAAACGCAAACGGATTTCGAAATGGCTTCTATGCTACTGAAACCATCCGTAGACGATTAGGTAGTCTTTAGGCAATATCAAGAGCGCGTATGGCAAGCCGTAGGTCAAACGGATAGAGAAACGCCAAATACACAAGCCGTAGGTCAAATCCATTTGCGTTTTTCTACGGAAAAACCAAACGGACTTCGAAAATGGCTTCTATGCCTACGAACCATCCGTAGTTCATTAAGTAATCTTAAAGCAATGCCAGAGCGTGTATGGAAAGCCGTAGGTCAAGGGTTTGAAATAACGCCAAATACACAAGCCGTAGGTCAATCCGTTGCGTTTTTCTACGGAAAAAACACAAACGGATTCGGAAATGGCTTCTATGCCGACTCAAACCATCCGTAGTCCATTTGGTAGTTTTAAAGCAATGTGAAGAGCGCGTATGGCAAGCCGTAGGTCAACGGATAGAAGAAACACCAAATACACAAGCCATAGGTCAAATCAGGTTGCGTTTTTCTACAAAAAAACGCAAACGGACATCGAAAATGGCTTCTATACCTACTAAAATCATCCGTAGACGATTAGTAGTATTCAGGCATGTCAAGAGCACGTATGGCAAGCCGTAGGTCAAACAGATAGAAGAAACGCCAAATACACAAGCCGTAGGTCAAATCCGGTTGCGTTTTTCTACGAAAAAACGCAAACGGACTTCGGAAATGGCTTCTATGCCTACTAAAATCCCTAGACGATAAGGTAGTCATTAGGCAATGTCAAGAGCGTGTATGGCAAGCCGTAGGTTAATGGGTTTGAAATAACGCCTAATACACAAGCCGTAGGTCAAATCCGGTTGCGTTTTCTTCGGAAAAACGCAAACGGAATTCGGAAATGGCTTCTATGCCTACTGAAACCATCGGTAGACGAATAGGTAGTCTTTAAACAATGTCAAGAGTGCGTATGGCAAGCCGTAGGTAAAACGGATCGAAGAAATGCCAAATACACAAGCCGTAGGTCAAATCGGTTGCGTTTTTCTAGAGAAAACTCAAACGGACTTCGGAAATGGCTTCTATGCTTACCGAAATCATCCGTAGTTCATTAAGTAGTCTTAAAGCAATGTCAAGAGCATGTATGGCAAGCCGTAGGTCAAACGGATAGAAGAAATGTCAAATACACAAGCCGTAGGTCAAATCCGGTTGAGTTTTTCTAGAAAAAAACGTAAACGGACTTCGAAAATGGCTTCTATTCCTACTGAAACCATCTGTAGACGATTAGGTAGTCTTTAAGCAATGTCAAGAGCGCGTATGGCAAGCCGTAGGTCAAACAGATAGATGAAACGCCAAATACACAAGCCGTAGGTCAAATCCGGTTGCGTTTTTCTATGAAAAAACGCAAACAGACTTTGGAAATGGCTTCTATGCCTACTGAAACCATCCGTAGACAATTAGGTAGCTTTAGGCAATGTGAAGAGCACGTATGGCAAGCCGTAGGTCAAACGGATAGAAGAAACGCAAAATACAGAAGCCGTAGGTCAAATCTGGTTGCGTTTTTCAACGGAAAAACGCAAACGGATTTCGAAAATGACTTCTATGCCTACTGAAACCATCCATAGTCCATTAGGTAGTCTTAAAGAAATATCAAGAGTGCATATGGAAAGCCGTAGGTCAAACGGATAGAAGAAACGCTAAATACACAAGCGTAGATCAAATCCGGTTGCGTTTTCTACGAAAAAACGCAAATTGACTTGGAAATGGCTTCTATGCCTACTGAAACCATCCGTAGACGCGCGTATGGCAAGCCGTAGGTCAAACGGATAGAAGAAACGCAAAATACATAAGCCGTAGGTCAAATCCGGTTGCGTTTTTCAACGGAAAAACAAAGACTTCGGAAATGACTTCTATGCCTACCGAAACCATCCGTAGTTCATTATTAATCTTAAAGCAATGTCAAGAGCGTGTATGGCAAGCCGTAGGTCAAACGGATAGAAGAAACGTCAAATACACAAGCCGTAGCTCAAATCCGGTTGCGTTTTTCTACGAAAAAATGCAAACGGACTTCGGAAATGGCTTCTATGCCTATTAAAACCATCCGTAGACAATTGGGTAGTCTTTAGGCAATGTCAAGAGGGGTGTGGCAAGCCGTAGGTCAAACAGATAGAAGAAACGTCAAATACACAAGCCGTAGATCAAATCCGATTGCGTTTTTTACGAAAAAACGCAAACGGAAGTCGGAAATGGCTTCTATGCCTACTGAAACCATCGTAGTTCATTATTAGTCTAAAGCAATGTCAAGAGCGTGTATGGCAAGCCGTAGGTCAAACGGATAGAAGAAACGCCAATTACACAACCCGTAGGTCAAATCCGGTTGCGTTTTTCAATGGAAAAACAAACGGTCTTCGGAAATGACTTCTATGCCTACCGAAACCATCGTAGTTCATTATTAGTCTTAAAGCAATGTCAAGAGCGTGTATGGCAAGCCGTAGGTCAAACGGATAGAAGAAACGCCAAATACACAACCCGTAAGTCAAATCCGTTGCGTTTTTCTACGAAAAAATGCAAACGGACTTCGGAAATGGCTTCTATGACTATTGAAACCTCCGTAGACAATTAGGTAGTCTTTAGGCAATGTCAAGAGGGCGTGTGGCAAGCCGTAGGTCAAACAGATAGAAGAAACGTCAAATACACAAGCCGTAGTCAAATCCGGTTGCGTTTTTTACGAAAAAACGCAAACGGAGTTGGAAATGGCTTCTATGCCTACCGAAACCATCGTAGTTCATTAAGTAGTCTTAAAGAAATGTCAAGAGCGTGTATGGAGCCTAGGTCAATGGGTTCGATTAAACGCAAATACACAAGCCGTAGGTCAAATCCGCTTGCGTTTTTCTACGGAAAACGCAACGGATTTCAGAAATGATTCTATGCCTACTGAAACCATCCGTAGTTCATTAATTAGTCTTAAAGCAATGTCAAGAGCGTGTATGGCAAGCCGTAGGTCAAACGGATAGAAGAAACGCCAAATACACAAGCCTAAGTCAAATCGGTTGCGTTTTTCTACGAAAAAATGCAAACGGACTTCGGAAATGGCTTCTATGCCTATTGAAACCATCCGTAGACAATAGGTAGTCTTTAGGCATGTCAAGAGGGCGTGTGGCAAGCCGTAGGTCAAACAGATAGAAGAAACGTCAAATACACAAGCCGTAGTAAATCCGGTTGCGTTTTTTTACGAAAAAACGCAAACGAGATCGGAAATGGCTTCTATGCCTACCGAAACCATCTGTAGTTCATTAGTAGTCTTAAAGAAATCAAGAGCGTGTATGGCAAGCCTAGGTCAATGGGTTGAATTAACGCCAAATACACAAGCCGTAGGTCAAATCCGCTTGCGTTTTCTACGGAAAAACGCAACGGATTTCGGAAATGACTTCTATGCCTACTGAAACCATCCGTAGTCCATTAGGTAGTATTAAAGAAATATCAAGAGTGCGTATAGCAAGCCGTAGGTCAAACGGATAGAAGAACGCCAAATACACAAGCCGTAGGTCAAATCGGTTGTGTTTTTCTAGGAAAAATGCAAACGGCTTCGAAATGGCTTCTATGCCTACTGAAACCATCCGTAGACGATAGGTAGTCTTTAGGCAATATCAAGAGCGCGTATGGCAAACGTAGGTCAAACGGATAGAAGAAACCTCCAATAGACAAGCCGAAGGTCAAATCGGTTGCGTTTTTCTACGAAAAAACGCAAACGGACTTCGAAAATGGCTTCTATGCCTACCGAAACCATCCGTAGTTTATTAAGTAGTCTTAAAGCAACGTCAAGAGCGTGTATGGCAAGCCGTAGGTCAATGGGTTTGAATTAACGCCAAATACACAAGCCGTAGGTCAAATCCGGTTGCGTTTTTCTACGAAAAACGCAAACGGATTTCGGAACTGACTTCTATGCCTACTGAAACCCTCCGTAGTCCATTAGGTAGTCTTAAAGCAATATCAAGAGCGCGTATGGCAAGCCATAGGTCAAACGGATAGAAGAAACGCCAAATACACAAGCCGTAGGTCAAATTCGGTTGCGTTTTTCTACGAAAAAACGAAACGCCAAATACACAAAGCCGTAGGTCAAATCCGATTGCGTTTTTTTGAAAAAACGCAAACGGATTTCGAAAATGGCTTCTATGCCTACTGAAACCATCCGTAGACGATTAGGTAGTCTTTAGGCAATATCAAGAGCGCGTATGGCAAGCCGTAGGTCAAACGGATAGAGAAACGCCAAATACACAAGCCGTAGGTCAAATCCATTTGCGTTTTTTACGGAAAAACCCAAACGGACTTCGAAAATGGCTTCTATGCCTACCGAAACCATCCGTAGTTCATTAAGTAATCTAAAGCAATGCCAAGAGCGTGTATGGAAAGCCGTAGGTCAATGGGTTTGAAATAACGCCAAATACACAAGCCGTAGGTCAAATCCGTTTGCGTTTTTCTACGGAAAAACACAAACGGATTTCGAAATGGCTTCTATGCCGACTCAAACATCCGTAGTCCATTTGGTAGTCTTAAAGCAATGTGAAGAGCGTATGTAAGCCGTAGGTCAAACGGATAGAAGAAACGGCAAATACACAAGCCATAGGTCAAATCAGGTTGCGTTTTTCTACAAAAAACGCAAACGGACATCGAAATGGCTTCTATACCTACTGAAATCATCGTAGACGATTAGGTAGTATTTAGGCAATGTCAAGAGCACGTATGGCAAGCCGTAGGTCAAACAGATAGAAGAAACGCCAAATACACAAGCCGTAGGTCAAATCGGTTGCGTTTTCTACGAAAAAAACGCAAACGGACTTCGGAAATGGCTTCTATGCCTACTAAAAGCATCCTAGACGATAAGGTAGTCATTAGGCAATGTTAAGAGCGTGTATGGCAAGCCGTAGGTCAATGGGTTTGAAATAACGCCTAATACACAAGCCGTATGTCAAATCCTGTTGCGTTTTTCTACGGAAAAACGCAAACGGAATTCGGAAATGGCTTCTATGCCTACTGAAACCATCGGTAGACGATTAGGTAGTCTTTAGGCAATGTCAAGAGCGCGTATGGCAAGCCGTAGGTAAACGGATAGAAGAAACGCAAAATACACAAGCCGTAGGTCAAATCCGGTTGCGTTTTTCTAGAGAAAAACTCAAACGGACTTCGGAAATGGCTTCTATGCTTACCGAAATCATTCCTAGTTCATTAAGTAGTCTTAAAGCAATGTCAAGAGCGTGTATGGCAAGCCGTAGGTCAAACGGATAGAAGAAATGTCAAATACACAAGCCATAGGTCAAATCCGGTTGAGTTTTTCTAGAAAAAAAACGCAAATGGACTTCGGAAATGGCTTCTATTCCTACTGAAACCATCGTAGACGATTAGGTAGTCTTTAGGCAATGTCAAGAGCGCGTATGGCAAGCCCTAGGTCAAACAATAGATGAAACGCCAAATACACAAGCCGTAGGTCAAATCCGGTTGCGTTTTTCTACGAAAAAACGCAAACGGACTTTGGAAATGGCTTCTATGCCTACTGAAACCATCCGTAGACGATTAGGTAGTCTTTAGGCAATGTGAAGAGCACATATGGCAAGCCGTAGGTCAAACGGATAGAAGAAACGCAAAATACACAAGCCGTAGGTCAAATCCGGTTGCGTTTTTGAACGAAAAACGCAAACGGATTTCGGAAATGACTTCTATGCCTACTGAAACCATCCATAGTCCATTAGGTAGTCTTAAGAAATATCAAGAGTGCGTATGGCAAGCCGTAGGTCAATGGGTTCGAATGAACGCCAAATACACAAGCCGTAGGTCAAATCCACTTGCGTTTTTCTACGGAAAAACGCAAACGGATTTCGAAATGCTTCTATGCCTACTGAAACTATCCGTAGTCCATTAGGTAGTCTTAAAGAAATATCAAGAGTGCGTATGGCAAGCCGTTGTTCAAACGGATAGAAGAAACGCAAATACACAAGCCGTAGGTCAAATCCGGTTGCGTTTTTCTACGAAAAAACGCAAACGGACTTCGAAAATGGCTTCTATGCCTACTGAAACCATCCGTAGACGATTATGTAGTCTTTAGGCAATATCAGGAGCATTATGGCAAGCCGTAGGTCAAACGGATAGAAGAAATGCAACCGTTTTTCTACGAAAAAACGCAAACGGACTTCGAAAATGGCTTCTATGCCTACTGAAACCATCTGTAGACGATTAGGTAGTCTTTAGGCAATGTCAAGAGCGCCTATGGCAAGCCGTAGGTCAAACGGATAGAAGAAACGCAAAATACACAAGCCGTAGATCAAATCCGGTTGCGTTTTCTACGAAAAAACGCAAACGGATTTCGGAAATGGCTTCTATGCCTACTGAAACATCCGTAGACGATTAGGTAGTCTTTAGGCAATATCAAGAGCGCGTATGGCAAGCCGTAGGTCAAACGGATAGAAGAAACGCCAAATACACAAGCCGTAGGTCAAATCCATTTGCGTTTTTCTACGGAAAAACCCAAACGGACTTCGAAAATGGCTTCTATGCCTACCGAAACCATCCGTAGTTCATAAGTAATCTTAAGCAATGCCAAGAGCGTGTATGGAAAGCCGTAGGTCAATGGTTTGAATAACGCCAAATACACAAGCCGTAGGTCAAATCCGTTTGCGTTTTTCTACGGAAAAACACAAACGGATTTCGGAAATGGCTTCTATGCCGACTCAAACCATCCGTAGTCCATTTGGTAGTCTTAAAGCAATGTGAAGAGCGCGTATGGCAAGCTGTAGGTCAAACGGATAGAAGAAACGCAAATACACAAGCCATAGGTCAAATCAGGTTGCGTTTTTCGACGAAAAACGCAAACGGACATCGAAAATGGCTTCTATACCTACTGAAATCATCGTAGACGATTAGGTAGTATTTAGGCAATGTCAAGAGCACGTATGGCAAGCCGTAGGTCAAACAGATAAAGAAACGCCAAATACACAAGCCGTAGGTCAAATCAGGTTGCGTTTTTCTACAAAAAAACGCAAACGGACTTCGGAAATGGCTTCTATGCCTACTAAAAGCATCCCTAGACGATAAGGTAGTCATTAGGCAATGTCAAGAGCGTGTATGGCAAGCCGTAGGTTAATGGGTTTGAAATAACGCTAATATACAAAGCCGTAGGTCAAATCCGGTTGCGTTTTTCTACGAAAAACGGAAACGGAATTCGGAAATGGCTTCTATGCCTACTGAAACCATCGGTAGACAATAGGTAGTCTTTAGGCAATGTCAAGAGCGCGTATGGCAAGCCGTAGGTAAAACGGATCGAAGAAATGCCAAATACACAAGCTGTAGTCAAATCCGGTTGCGTTTTTCTAGAGAAAAACTCAAACGGACTTCGGAAATGACTTCTATGCTTACCGAAATCATCCGTAGTTCATTAAGTAGTCTTAAAGCAATGTCAAGAGCATGTATGGCAAGCGGATAGAAGAAACGCAAACAAACTTTGGAAATGGCTTCTATGCCTATTGAAACCATCCGTAGACGATTAGGTAGTCTTTAGGCAATGTGAAGAGCACGTATGGCAAGCCGTAGGTCAAACGGATAGAAGAAACGCAAATACACAAGCCGTAGGTCAAATCCGGTTGCGTTTTTCAACGGAAAAACGCAATCGGATTTGGGAAATTACTTTTATGCCTACTGAAACCATCCATAGTCCATTAGGTAGTCTTAAGAATATCAAGAGTGCGTATGGAAAGCCGTAGGTCAAACGGATAGAAAAAACGCTAAATACACAAGCCGTAGATCAAATCCGGTTGCGTTTTTCTACGAAAAACGCAAATTGACTTCGGAAATGGCTTCTATGCCTACTGAAACCATCCGTAGACGATTAGGTAGTCTTTAGGCAATGTCAAGAGCGGTATGGCAAGCCGTAGGTCAAACGGATAGAAGAAACGCAAAATACATAAGCCGTAGGTCAAATCCGGTTGCGTTTTTCAACGGAAAAACAAACGGACTTCGGAAATGACTTCTATGCCTACCGAAACCATCCGTAGTTTTATTAATCTTAAAGCAATGTCAAGAGCGTGTATGGCAAGCCGTAGGTCAAACGGATAGAAGAAATGCCAAATACACAAGCCGTAGTCAAATCTGGTTGCGTTTTTCTACGAAAAAATGCAAACGGACTTTGGAAATGGCTTCTATGCCTATTGAAACCATCCGTAGACAATGAGGTAGTCTTTAGGCATGGTCAAGAGGGCGTGTGGCAAGCCGTAGGTCAAACAGATAGAAGAAACGTCAAATACACAAGCCGTAGATTAAATCCGGTTGCGTTTTTTTACGAAAAACGCAAACGCAGTTCGGAAATGGCTTCTATGCCTACCGAAACAATCTGTAGTTCATTAAGTAGTCTTAAAGAAATTCAAGAGCGTGTATGGCAAGCCCTAGGTCAATGGGTTCGAATTAACGCCAAATACACAACCGTAGGTCAAATCCGCTTGTTTTTTACGGAAAAACGCAACGGATTTCGGAAATGACTTCTATGCCTCTGAAACCATCCGTAGTCCATTAGGTAGTATTAAAGAAATATCAAGAGTGCGTATAGCAAGCCGTAGGTCAAACGGATAGAAGAAACGCCAAATACACAAGCCGTAGGTCAAATCCGGTTGTGTTTTTCTAGGAAAAAATGCAAACAGGCTTCGAAAATGGCTTCTATGCCTACTGAAACCATCCGTAGACGATAGGTAGTCTTTAGGCAATATCAAGAGCGCGTATGGCAAACTGTAGGTCAAACGGATAGAAGAAACCTCCAATAGACAAGCCGAAGGTCAAATCCGGTTGCGTTTTTCTACGAAAAAACGCAAACGGACTTCGAAAATGGCTTCTATGCCTACCGAAACCATCCGTAGTTTATTAAGTAGTCTTAAAGCAACGTCAAGAGCGTGTATGGCAAGCCGTAGGTCAATGGGTTTGAATTAACGCCAAATACACAAGCCGTAGGTCAAATCCGGTTGCGTTTTTCTTCGAAAAAACACAAACGGATTTCGGAACTGACTTTTATGCCTACTGAAACCATCCGTAGTCCATTAGGTAGTCTTAAAGCAATATCAAGAGCGCGTATGGCAAGCCATAGGTCAAACGGATAGAAGAAACGCCAAATACACAAGCCGTAGGTCAAATTCGGTTGCGTTTTTCTACGAAAAAACGAAACGCCAAATACACAAAGCCGTAGGTCAAATCGGATTGCGTTTTTCTACGAAAAAACGCAAACGGATTTCAGAAATGGCTTCTATGCCTACTGAAACCATCCGTAGACGATTAGGTAGTCTTTAGGCAATATCAAGAGCGCGTATGCAAGCCGTAGGTCAAACGGATAGAAGAAACGCCAAATACACAAGCCGTAGGTCAAATCCATTTGCGTTTTTCTACGGAAAAACCAAACGGACTTCGAAAATGGCTTCTATGCCTACCGAAACCATCCGTAGTTCATTAAGTAATCTTAAAGCAATGCCAAGAGCGTGTATGGAAAGCCGTAGGTCAATGGGTTTGAAATAACGCCAAATACACAAGCCGTAGGTCAAATCCGTTTGCGTTTTTCTACGGAAAAAACACAAACGGATTTCGAAATGGCTTCTATGCCGACTCAAACCATCCGTAGTCCATTTGGTAGTCTTAAAGCAATGTGAAGAGCGCGTATTGTAAGCCGTAGGTCAAACGGATAGAAGAACGCAAATACACAAGCCATAGGTCAAATCAGGTTGCGTTTTTCTACAAAAAAACGCAAACGGACATCGAAATGGCTTCTATACCTACTGAAATCATCCGTAGACGATTAGGTAGTATTAGGCAATGTCAAGAGCACGTATGGCAAGCCGTAGGTCAAACAGATAGAAGAAACGCCAAATACACAAGCCGTAGGTCAAATCCGGTTGCGTTTTTCTACGGAAAAAACGCAAACGGACTTCGGAAATGGCTTCTATGCCTACTAAAAGCATCCCTAGACGATAAGGTAGTCATTAGGCAATGTCAAGAGCGTGTATGGCAAGCCGTAGGTCAATGGGTTTGAAATAACGCCTAATACACAAGCCGTATGTCAAATCCGGTTGCGTTTTTACGGAAAAACGCAAACGGAATTCGGAAATGGCTTCTATGCCTACTGAAACCATCGGTAGACGATTAGGTAGTCTTTAGGCAATGTCAAGAGGCGTATGGCAAGCCGTAGGTAAAACGGATCGAAGAAACGCAAAAAAAGCGTAGGTCAAATCCGGTTGCGTTTTTCTAGAGAAAAACTCAAACGGACTTCGGAAATGGCTTCTATGCTTACCGAAATCATCCTAGTTCATTAAGTAGTCTTAAAGCAATGTCAAGAGCATGTATGGCAAGCCGTAGGTCAAACGGATAGAAGAAATGTCAAATACACAAGCCATAGGTCAAATCGGTTGAGTTTTTCTAGAAAAAAACGCAAACGGACTTCGGAAATGGCTTCTATTCCTACTGAAACCATCTGTAGACGATTAGGTAGTCTTTAGGCAATGTCAAGAGCGCGTATGGCAAGCCTAGGTCAAACACATAGATGAAACGCCAAATACACAAGCCGTAGGTCAAATCCGGTTGCGTTTTTCTACGAAAAAACGCAAACGGACTTTGGAAATGGCTTCTATGCCTACTGAAACCATCCGTAGATTATTAGGTAGTCTTTAGGCAATGTGAAGAGCACATATGGCAAGCCGTAGGTCAAACGGATAGAAGAAACGCAAAATACACAAGCCGTAGGTCAAATCCGGTTGCGTTTTTGAACCGAAAAACGCAAACGGATTTCGGAAATGACTTCTATGCCTACTGAAACCATCCATAGTCCATTAGGTAGTCTTAAAGAAATATCAAGAGTGCGTATGGCAAGCCGTAGGTCAAGGGTTAGAATGAACGCCAAATACACAAGCCGTAGGTCAAATCCACTTGCGTTTTTCTACGGAAAAACGCAAACGGATTTCCGAAATGACTTCTATGCCTACTGAAACTATCCGTAGTCCATTAGGTAGTCTTAAGAAATATCAAGAGTGCGTATGGCAAGCCGTGTTCAAACGGATAGAAGAAACGCCAAATACACAAGCCGTAGGTCAAATCCGTTGCGTTTTTCTACGAAAAAACGCAAACGGACTTCGAAAATGGCTTCTATGCCTACTGAAACCATCCGTAGACGATTATGTAGTCTTTAGGCAATATCAGAGCAATTATGGCAAGCCGTAGGTCAAACGGATAGAAGAATGCAACCCGTTTTTCTACGAAAAAACGCAAACGGACTTCGAAATGGCTTCTATGCCTACTGAAACCATCGTAGACGATTAGGTAGTCTTTAGGCAATGTCAAGAGCGCCTATGGCAAGCCGTAGGTCAAACGGATAGAAGAAACGCAAAATACACAAGCCGTAGATCAAATCCGTTGCGTTTTTCTACGAAAAAACGCAAACGGATTTCGGAAATGGCTTCTATGCCTACTGAAACCATCCGTAGACGATTAGGTAGTCTTTAGGCAATATCAAGAGCGTATGGCAAGCCGTAGGTCAAACGGATAGAAGAAACGCCAAATACACAAGCCGTAGGTCAAATCCATTTGCGTTTTTCTACGGAAAAACCCAAACGGACTTCGAAATGGCTTCTATGCCTACCGAAACCATCCGTAGTTCATTAAGTATCTTAAAGCAATGCCAAGAGCGTGTATGGAAAGCCGTAGGTCAATGGGTTTGAAATAACGCCAAATACACAAGCCGTAGGTCAAATCCGTTTGCGTTTTTCTACGGAAAAACACAAACGGATTTCGGAAATGGCTTCTATGCCGACTCAAACCATCCGTAGTCCATTGGTAGTCTTTAAAGCAATGTGAAGAGCGCGTATGGCAAGCGTAGGTCAAACGGATAGAAGAAACGCCAAATACACAAGCCATAGGTCAAATCGGTTGCGTTTTTCGACGAAAAAACGCAAACGGACATCGAAAATGGCTTCTATACCTACTGAAATCATCCGTAGACGATTAGGTAGTATTTAGGCAATGTCAAGAGCACGTATGGCAAGCCGTAGGTCAAACAGATAAAGAAACGCCAAATACACAAGCGTAGGTCAAATCGGTGCGTTTTTCTACGAAAAAACGCAAACGGACTTCGGAAATGGCTTCTATGCCTACTGAAAGCATCCCTAGACGATAGGTAGTCATTAGGCAATGTCAAGAGCGTGTATGGCAAGCCGTAGGTAATGGGTTTGAAATAACGCTTAATACACAAGCCGTAGGTCAAATCCGGTTGCGTTTTTCTACGGAAAAACGCAAACGGAATTCGGAAATGGCTTCTATGCCTACTGAAACCATCGTAGACAATAGGTAGTCTTTAGGCAATGTCAAGAGGCGTATGGCAAGCCGTAGGTAAAACGGATCGAAGAAATGCCAAATACACAAGCCGTAGGTCAAATCCGGTTGCGTTTTTCTAGAGAAAAAACTCAAACGGACTTCGGAAATGACTTCTATGCTTACCGAAATCATCCGTAGTTCATTAAGTAGTCTTAAGCAATGTCAAGAGCATGTATGGCAAGCGGATAGAAGAACGCAAACAAACTTTGGAAATGGCTTCTATGCCTATTGAAACCATCCGTAGACGATTAGGTAGTCTTTAGGCAATGTGAAGAGCACGTATGGCAAGCCGTAGGTCAAACGGATAGAAGAAACGCAAAATACACAAGCCGTAGGTCAAATCCGGTTGCGTTTTTCAACGGAAAAAACGCAACGGATTGGGAAATACTTTTATGCCTACTGAAACCATCCATAGTCCATTAGGTAGTCTTAAAGAAATATCAAGAGTGTGTATGGAAAGCCGTAGGTCAAACGGATAGAAAAAACGCAAATACACAAGCCGTAGTCAAATCCGGTTGCGTTTTTCTACGAAAAAACGCAAATTGACTTCGGAAATGGCTTCTATGCCTACTGAAACCATCCGTAGACGATTAGGTAGTCTTTAGGCAATGTCAAGAGCGCGTATGGCAAGCCGTAGGTCAAACGGATAGAAGAAACGCAAATACATAAGCCGTAGGTCAAATCCGGTTGCGTTTTTCAACGGAAAACAAACGGACTTCGGAAATGACTTCTATGCCTACCGAAACCATCCGTAGTTTATTAATTAATCTTAAAGCAATGTCAAGAGCGTGTATGGCAAGCCGTAGGTCAAACGGATAGAAGAAATGCCAAATACACAAGCCGTAAGTCAAATCTGGTTGCGTTTTTCTACGAAAAAATGCAAACGGACTTTGGAAATGGCTTCTATGCCTATTGAAACCATCCGTAGACAATAGGTAGTCTTTAGGCATGTCAAGAGGCGTGTGGCAAGCCGTAGGTCAAACAGATAGAAGAAACGTCAAATACACAAGCCGTAGATAAATCCGGTTGCGTTTTTTACGAAAAAACGCAAACGAGTTCGGAAATGGCTTCTATGCCTACCGAAACATCTGTAGTTCATTAAGTAGTCTTAAAGAAATTTCAAGAGCGTGTATGGCAAGCCTAGGTCAATGGGTTCGAATTAACGCCAAATACACAAGCCGTAGGTCAAATCCGTTGCGTTTTTCTACGGAAAAACGCAACGGATTTCGGAAATGACTTCTATGCCTACTGAAACCATCCGTAGTCCATTAGGTAGTATTAAAGAAATATCAAGAGTGCGTATAGCAAGCCGTAGGTCAAACGGATAGAAGAAACGCCAAATACACAAGCCGTAGGTCAATCCGGTTGTGTTTTTCTAGGAAAAATGCAAACAGGCTTCGAAAATGGCTTCTATGCCTACTGAAACCATCCGTAGACGATCAGGTAGTCTTTAGGCAATATCAAGAGCGCGTATGGCAAACTGTAGGTCAAACGGATAGAAGAAACTCCAATAGACAAGCCGAAGGTCAAATCCGGTTGCGTTTTTCTACGAAAAAACGCAAACGGACTTCGAAAATGGCTTCTATGCCTACCGAAACCATCCGTAGTTTATTAAGTAGTTAAAGCAACGTCAAGAGCGTGTATGGCAAGCCGTAGGTCAATGGGTTTGAATTAACGCCAAATACACAAGCCGTAGGTCAAATCCGGTTGCGTTTTTCTCGAAAAAACACAAACGGATTTCGGAACTGACTTCTATGCCTACTGAAACCATCCGTAGTCCATTAGGTAGTCTTAAAGCAATTCAAGAGCGCGTATGGCAAGCCATAGGTCAAACGGATAGAAGAAACGCCAAATACACAAGCCGTAGGTCAAATTCGTTGCGTTTTTCTACGAAAAAACGAAACGCCAAATACACAAGCCGTAGGTCAAATCGGTTGCGTTTTTACGAAAAAACGCAAACGGATTCAGAAATGGCTTCTATGCCTACTGAAACCATCCGTAGACGATTAGGTAGTCTTTAGGCAATGTCAAGAGCGCGTATGCAAGCCGTAGGTCAAACGGATAGAAGAAACGCCAAATACACAAGCCGTAGGTCAAATCCATTTGCGTTTTTCTACGGAAAAACCCAAACGGACTTCGAAAATGGCTTCTATGCCTACCGAAACCATCCGTAGTTCATTAAGTAATCTTTAAAGCAATGCCAAGAGCGTGTATGGCAAGCCGTAGGTCAATGGGTTTGAAATAACGCCAAATACACAAGCCGTAGGTCAAATCCGTTTGCGTTTTCTACGGAAAAACACAAACGGATTTCCGAAATGGCTTCTATGCCGACTCAAACCATCCGTAGTCCATTTGGTAGTCTTAAAGCAATGTGAAGAGCGCGTATTGCAAGCCGTAGGTCAAACGGATAGAAGAAACGCAAATACACAAGCCATAGGTCAAATCAGGTTGCGTTTTTCTACAAAAAAACGCAAACGGACATCGAAAATGGCTTCTATGCCTACTGAAATCATCCGTAGACGATTAGGTAGTATTTAGGCAATGTCAAGAGCACGTATGGCAAGCCGTAGGTCAAACAGATAGAAGAAACGCCAAATACACAAGCCGTAGGTCAAATCGGTTGCGTTTTTCTACGAAAAAACGCAAACGGACTTCGGAAATGGCTTCTATGCCTACTAAAGCATCCTAGACGATAAGGTAGTCATTAGGCAATGTTATAGTCAAATCCGGTTGCGTTTTTCTACGAAAAAACGCAAACGGAATTCGGAATGGCTTCTATGCCTACTGAAACCATCGGTAGACGATTAGGTAGCTTTAGCAATGTCAGAGCGCGTATGGCAAGCCGTAGGTCAAAGGATCGAAAAACGCAAAAAAAACAAGCGTAGGTCAAATCGGTTGCGTTTTCTAGGAAAACTCAAACGGACTTCGGAAATGGCTTCTATGCTTACGAAATCATCCTAGTTATTAAGTAGTCTTAGCAAGTCAAGAGCATGTATGGCAAGCCGTAGGTCAAACGGATAGAAGAAATGTCAAATACACAAGCCGTAGGTCAAATCCGGTTGAGTTTTTCTAGAAAAAAAACGCAAATGGACTTCGGAAATGGCTTCTATTCTACTGAAACCATCTGTAGACGATTAGGTAGTCTTTAGGCAATGTCAAGAGCCGTATGGCAAGCGTAGGTAAACAGATAGATGAAACGCCAAATACACAAGCGTAGGTCAAATCCGGTTGCGTTTTTCTACGAAAAAACGCAAACGGACTTTGGAAATGGTTCTATGCTATGAAACCATCCTGACGATTAGGTAGTCTTTAGGCAATGTGAAGAGCACATATGGCAAGCCGTAGGTCAAACGGATAGAAGAAACGCAAAATACACAAGCCGTAGGTCAAATCCGGTTGCGTTTTTCAACCGAAAAACGCAAACGGATTTCGGAAATGATTCTATGCCTACTGAAACCATCCGTAGTCCATTAGGTAGTCTTAAAGAAATTAGAGTGCGTTGGCAAGCCGTAGGTCAATGGGTTCGAAGAACGCAAATACACAAGCCGTAGGTCAAATCCACTTGCGTTTTCTACGAAAAAACGCAAACGGATTTCCGAAATGACTTCTATGCCTACTGAAACTATCCGTAGACCATTAGGTAGTCTTAAAATGTCAAGAGTGCGTATGGCAAGCCGTGTCAAACGGATAGAAGAAACGCCAAATACACAAGCCGTAGGTCAAATCGGTTGCGTTTTTCTACGAAAAAACGCAAACGGACAACGCTTAATACACAAGCCGTAGGTCAAACGGTTGCGTTTTCTACGAAAACGAAACGGATTCGAAATGGCTTCTATGCCTACTGAAACCATCTGTAGACGATAGGTAGTCTTTAGGCAATGTCAAGAGCGCTATGGCAAGCCGTAGGTAAAATGGAGAAGAAACCAAAATACACAAGCCGTAGATCAAATGTTGCGCTAGAAAAACGCAAACGGATTTGGAAAGGCTTCTATGCCTACTGAAACCATCCGTAGACGATTAGGTAGTCTTTAGGCAATATCAAGAGCGCGTATGGCAAGCCGTAGGTCAAACGGATAGAAGAAACGCAAATACACAAGCCGTAGGTAAATCCGTAGTTCATTGTAGTTTTTCAACGGAGCATGTATGGCAGCGGATAGAAAAACGCAAACGGACTTTGGAAAAGGCTTCTATGCCTATTGAAACCATCCGTACGATTAGGTAGTCTTAAAGCAATGTGAAGAGCGTATGGAAAGCCGTAGGTCAAACGGATAGAAAAACGCAAAATACACAAGCCGTAGGTCAAATCCGGTTGCGTTTTTTACGGAAAAAACGCTATCGGATTTCGGAAATAACTTCTATGCCTACTGAAAAACCATCGTAATTAGGTAGTCTTAAAGCAATGTCAAGAGTGCGTATGGAAAGCTGTAGGTCAAACGGATAGAAGAAACGCCAAATACACAAGCCGTAGGTCAAATCGGTTGCGTTTTTTACGAAAAAACGCAAACGGACTTCGAAAATGGCTTCTATACCTACTGAAACCATCCGTAGACGATTAGGTAGTCTTTAGGCAATGTCAAGAGTGTATGGCAAGCCGTAGGTCAAACAGATAAAAAGAAACGCAAATACACAAGCCGTAGGTCAAATCAGGTTGCGTTTTTCTACGGAAAAAACGCAAACGGACTTCGAAATGGACTTCTATGCCTACTAAAACCATCCTAGACGATTAAGGTAGTCATTAGGCAATGTCAAGAGCGTGTATGGCAAGCCGTAGGTTAATGGGTTGAAATAACGCATAATACACAAGCCGTAGGTCAAATCGGTTGCGTTTTTCTACGGAAAAAATGAAACGGATTCGAAAATGGCTTCTATGCCTACTGAAACCATCGGTAGACAATAGGTAGTCTTTAGGCAATGTCAAGAGCGCGTATGGCAAGCCGTAGGTAAAAGATAGAAGAAAGAAAATGCCAAATACACAAGCCGTAGGTCAAATCCGGTTGCGTTTTTCTAGAGAAAAAACTCAAACGGACAGTTCGGAAATGACTTCTATGCCTACCGAAATCATCCGTAGTTCATTAAGTAGTCTTAAAGCAATGTCAAGAGCGTTGTATGGCAAGCGGATATAAGAAATGCAAACAAACTTTGGCAAATGGCTTCTATGCCTATTGAAAACCATCCGTAGACGATTAGGTAGTCTTTAGGCAATGTATCAAGAGCGTATGGCAAGCCGTAGGTCAAACGGATAGAAGAAACGCCAAATACAAGCCGTAGGTCAAATCGGTTGCGTTTTTCTAAAAAATAAAAAAAAACGCAAACGGATTTCGGAAATTAGGCTTCTATGCCTACTGAAACCATCCGTAGTCCATTAGGTAGTCTTAAGCAATATCAAGAGTGCGTATGGCAAAGCCGTAGGTCAAACGGATAGAAAAAAACCAAATACACAAGCCGTAGGTCAAATCCGGTTGCGTTTTTCTACGAAAAAACGCAAACGGACTTCGGAAATGGCTTCTATGCCTACTGAAACCATCCGTAGAGTTTATTAGGTAGTCTTTAGGCAATGTCAAGAGCGCATGTATGGCAAGCCGTAGGTCAAAAGGATAGAAGAAACGCAAAATACACAAGCCGTAGGTCAAATCCGGTTGCGTTTTTCTACGGAAAAACAAACGGACTTCGGAAAATGACTTCTATGCCTACCGAAACCCCATCCGTAGTTTATTAATTAGTCTTAAAGCAATGTCAAGAGCGTGTATGGCAAGCCGTAGGTCAAACGGATAGAAGAAATGCCAAATACACAAGCCGTAGGTCAAATCTGGTTGCGTTTTTCTACGAAAAAACGCAAACGGACTTCGGAAATGGCTTCTATGCCTACTGAAACCATCCGTAGACAATGAGGTAGTCTTTAGGCATGTCAAGAGGGCGTGTGGCAAGCCGTAGGTCAAACAGATAGAGAAACGCCAAATACACAAGCGTAGGTCAAATCCGGTTTTGTTTTTTCTAGGAAAAAATGCAAACGGCTTTGAAAATAGCTTCTATGCCTACTGAAACCATCCGTAGACGATTCAGGTAGTCTTTAGGCAATATCAAGAGCGCGTATGGAAAGCCGTAGGTCAAACGGATAGAAGAAACCTCCAATAGACAAGCCGTAGGTCAAATCCGGTTTGCGTTTTTCTACGAAAAAACGCAAACGGACTTCGAAATGGCTTCTATGCCTACTCGAAACCATCCGTAGTTTATTAAGTAGTCTTAAAGCAACGTCAAGAGCGTGTATGGCAAGCCGTAGGTCAATGGGGTTTGAATTAACGCCAAATACACAAGCCGTAGGTCAAATCCGGTTGCGTTTTTCTACGAAAAAACGCAAACGGATTCGGAAAATGACTTCTATGCCTACTAAAACCCTCCGTAGTCCATTAGGTAGTCTTAAAGCAATATCAAGAGCGCGTATGGCAAGCCATAGGTCAAACGGATAGAAACGCCAAATACACAAGCCGTAGGTCAAATTCGGTTGCGTTTTTCTACGAAAAAACGAAACGCCAAATACACAAAGCCGTAGGTCAAATCCGATTGCGTTTTTTATGAAAAAACGCAAACGGATTTCGGAAATGGCTTCTATGCCTACTGAAACCATCCGTAGACGATTAGGTAGTCTTTAGGCAATATCAAGAGCGCGTATGGCAAGCCGTAGGTCAAACGGATAAGAAACGCCAAATACACAAGCCGTAGGTCAAATCCATTTGCGTTTTTCTACGGAAAAACCAAACGGACTTCGGAAATGGCTTCTATGCCTACCGAAACCATCCGTAGTTCATTAAGTAATCTTAAAGCAATGCCAAGAGCGTGTATGGAAAGCCGTAGGTCAATGGGTTTGAAATAACGTCAAATACACAAGCCGTAGGTCAAATCCGTTTGCGTTTTTCTACGGAAAAACACAAACGGATTTCGGAAATGGCTTCTATGCCTTACTCAAACCATCCGTAGTCCATTTGGTAGTTTTAAAGCAATGTCAAGAGCGCGTATGGCAAGCCGTAGGTCAAACCGGATAGAAGAAACGTCAAATACACAAGCCATAGGTCAAATCAGGTTGCGTTTTTCTACAAAAAAACGCAAACGGACTTCGAAAATGGCTTCTATACCTACTAAAATCATCCGTAGACGATTAGGTAGTTTAAGGCATGTCAAGAGCACGTATGGCAAGCCGTAGGTCAAACAGATAGAAGAAACGCCAAATACACAAGCCGTAGGTCAAATCCGGTTGCGTTTTTCTACGAAAAAACGCAAACGGACTTCGGAAATGGCTTCTATGCCTACTAAAATCATCCTTAGACGATAAGGTAGTCATTAGGCAATGTCAAGAGCGTGTATGGCAAACCGTAGGTCAAATGGGTTTGAAATAACGCCAAAATACACAAGCCGTAGGTCAAATCGGTTGCGTTTTTCTACGGAAAAACGCAAACGGAATTCGGAAATGGCTTCTATGCCTACTGAAACCATCATAGGAATAGGTAGTCTTTAGGCAATGTCAAGAGCGCGTATGGCAAGCCGTAGGTCAAACGGATCGAAGAAATGCCAAATACACAAGCCGTAGGTCAAATCCGGTTGCGTTTTTCTAGAGAAAAACTCAAACGGACTTCGGAAATGGCTTCTATGCTTACCGAAATCATCCGTAGTTCATTAGTAGTCTTAAAGCAATGTCAAGAGCATTTATGGCAAGCCGTAGGTCAAACGGATAGAAGAAACGCAAAATACACAAGCCGTAGGTCAAATCGGTTGCGTTTTTCAACGGAAAAAAACAAACGAACTTCGGAAATGACTTCTATGCCTACCGAATCCATCGTAGTTCATTAATTAGTCTTAAAGCAATGTCAAGAGCGTGTATGGCAAGCCGTAGGTCAAACGGATAGAAGAAACGCCAAATACACAAGCCGTAGGTCAAATCCGGTTGCGTTTTTCTACGAAAAAACGCAAACGGACTTCGGAAATGGCTTCTATGCCTACTAAACCATCCGTAGACAATTAGGTAGTCTTTAGGCAATGTCAAGAGCACGTATGGCAAGCCGTAGGTCAAACAGATAGAAGAAACGTCAAATACACAAGCCGTAGATCAAATCCGTTGCGTTTTTTACGAAAAAACGCAAACGGAGTTCGAAATGGCTTCTATGCCTACCGAAACCATCTGTAGTTCATTAAGTAGTCTTAAAAAAATGTCAAGAGTGTATGGTAAGCCGTAGGTCAATGGGTTAGAAGAAACGCCAAATACACAAGCCGTAGGTCAAATCCGGTTGCGTTTTTCTACGGACTTCGGAAATGGCTTCTATACCTACTAAAACCATCCGTAGACGATAAAGTAGAGGCAATGTCAAGAGCGTGTATGGCAAGCCGTAGGTCAAATGGGTTTGAATTAACGCCAAAATACACAAGCCGTAGGTCAAATCCGGTTGCGTTTTTCTACGAAAAAACGCAAACGGACTTTGGAAATGGCTTCTATGCCTACTTAAACCATCCGTACATGATAAGGTAATCTTTAGGCAATGTCAAGAGCGCGTATGGCAAGCCGTAGGTCAAACGGATAGAAGAAACGCCAAATACACAAGCCGTAGGTCAAATCCGGTTGCGTTTTTCAATGGAAAAACAAACGGTCTTCGGAAATGACTTCTATGCCTACCGAAACCATCCGTAGTTCATTAATTAGTCTTAAAGCAATGTCAAGAGCGTGTATGGCAAGCCGTAGGTCAAACGGATAGAAGAAACGCCAAATACACAACCCGTAAGTCAAATCCGGTTGCGTTTTTTACGAAAAAATGCAAACGGACTTCGGAAATGGCTTCTATGCCTATTGAAACCATCCGTAGACAATTAGGTAGTCTTTAGGCAATGTCAAGAGGGCGTGTGGCAAGCCGTAGGTCAAACAGATAGAAGAAACGTCAAATACACAAGCCGTAGATCAAATCCGGTTGCGTTTTTTTACGAAAAAACGCAAACGGAGTTTGGAAATGGCTTCTATGCCTACCGAAACCATCTGTAGTTCATTAAGTAGTCTTAAAGAAATGTCAAGAGCGTGTATGGAAAGCCCTAGGTCAATGGGTTCGAATTAACGCCAAATACACAAGCCGTAGGTCAAATCCGCTTGCGTTTTTCTACGGAAAAACGCAAACGGATTTCGGAAATGACTTCTATGCCTACTGAAACCATCCGTAGTCCATTAGGTAGTATTAAGGAAATATCAAGAGTGCTTATAGCAAGCCGTAGGTCAAACGGATAGAAGAAACGCCAAATACACAAAGCGTAGGTAAAATCCGGTTGTGTTTTTCTACGAAAAAATGCAAACAGGCTTCGAAAATGGCTTCTATGCCTACTGAAACCATCCGTAGACGATTAGGTAGTCTTTAGGCAATATCAAGAGCGCGTATGGCAAACTGTAGGTCAAACGGATAGAAGAAACCTCCAATAGACAAGCCGAAGGTCAAATCCGGTTGCGTTTTTCTACGAAAAAACGCAAACGGACTTCGAAAATGGCTTCTATGCCTATCGAAACCATCCGTAGTTTATTAAGTAGTCTTAAAGGAACGTCAAGAGCATGTATGGCAAGCCGTAGGTCAATGGGTTTGAATTAACGCCAAATACACAAGCCGTAGGTCAAATCCGGTTGCGTTTTTCTACGAAAAAACGCAAACGGATTTCGGAACTGACTTCTATGCCTACTGAAACCATCCGTAGTCCATTAGGTAGTCTTAAAGCAATATCAAGAGCACGTATGGCAAGCCATAGGTCAAACGGATAGAAGAAACGCCAAATACACAAGCCGTAGGTCAAATTCGGTTGCGTTTTTCTACGAAAAAATGAAACGCCAAATACACAAAGCCGTAGGTCAAATCGGATTGCGTTTTTCTACGAAAAAACGCAAACGGATTTCAGAAATGGCTTCTATGCCTACTGAAACCATCCGTAGACGATTAGGTAGTCTTTAGGCAATATCAAGAGCGCGTATGCAAGCCGTAGGTCAAACGGATAGAAGAAACACCAAATACACAAGCCGTAGGTCAAATCCATTTGCGTTTTTCTACGGAAAAACCCAAACGGACTTCGAAAATGGCTTCTATGCCTACCGAAACCATCCGTAGTTCATTAAGTAATCTTAAAGCAATGCCAAGAGCGTGTATGGAAAGCCGTAGGTCAATGGGTTTGAAATAACGCCAAATACACAAGCCGTAGGTCAAATCCGTTTGCGTTTTTCTACGGAAAAACACAAACGGATTTCCGAAATGGCTTCTATGCCGACTCAAACCATCCGTAGTCCATTTGGTAGTCTTAAAGCAATGTGAAGAGCGCGTATTGTAAGCCGTAGGTCAAACGGATAGAAGAAACGGCAAATACACAAGCCATAGGTCAAATCAGGTTGCGTTTTTCTACAAAAAAACGCAAACGGACAGCGAAAATGGCTTCTATACCTACTGAAATCATCCGTAGACGATTAGGTAGTATTTAGGCAATGTCAAGAGCACGTATGGCAAGCCGTAGGTCAAACAGATAGAAGAAACGCCAAATACACAAGCCGTAGGTCAAATCTGGTTGCGTTTTTCTACGGAAAAAACGCAAACGGACTTCGGAAATGGCTTCTATGCCTACTAAAAGCATCCCTAGACGATAAGGTAGTCATTAGGCAATGTTAAGAGCGTGTATGGCAAGCCGTAGGTCAATGGGTTTGAAATAACGCCTAATACACAAGCCGTATGTCAAATCCGGTTGCGTTTTTCTACGGAAAAACGCAAACGGAATTCTGAAATGGCTTCTATGCCTACTGAAACCATCGGTAGACGATTAGGTAGTCTTTAGGCAATGTCAAGAGCGCGTATGGCAAGCCGTAGGTAAAACGGATCGAAGAAACGCAAAAAAAACAAGCCGTAGGTCAAATCCGGTTGCGTTTTTCTAGAGAAAAACTCAAACGGACTTCGGAAATGGCTTCTATGCTTACCGAAATCATTCCTAGTTCATTAAGTAGTCTTAAAGCAATGTCAAGAGCATGTATGGCAAGCCGTAGGTCAAACGGATAGAAGAAATGTCAAATACACAAGCCATAGGTCAAATCCGGTTGAGTTTTTCTAGAAAAAAAACGCAAACGGACTTCGGAAATGGCTTCTATTCCTACTAAAACCATCTGTAGACGATTAGGTAGTCTTTAGGCAATGTCAAGAGCGCGTATGGCAAGCCCTAGGTTAAACACATAGATGAAACGCCAAATACACAAGCCGTAGGTCAAATCCGGTTGCGTTTTTCTACGAAAAAACGCAAACGGACTTTGGAAATGGCTTCTATGCCTACTGAAACTATCCGTAGACGATTAGGTAGTCTTTAGGCAATGTGAAGAGCACGTATGGCAAGCCGTAGGTCAAACGGATAGAAGAAACGCAAAATACACAAGCCGTAGGTCAAATCCGGTTGCGTTTTTGAACCGAAAAACGCAAACGGATTTCGGAAATGACTTCTATGCCTACTGAAACCATCCATAGTCCATTAGGTAGTCTTAAAGAAATATCAAGAGTGCGTATGGCAAGCCGTAGGTCAATGGGTTCGAATGAACGCCAAATACACAAGCCGTAGGTCAAATCCACTTGCGTTTTTCTACGGAAAAACGCAAACGGATTTCCGAAATGACTTCTATGCCTATTGAAACTATCCGTAGTCCATTAGGTAGTCTTAAAGAAATATCAAGAGTGCGTATGGCAAGCCGTTGTTCAAACGGATAGAAGAAACGCCAAATACACAAGCCGTAGGTCAAATCCGGTTGCGTTTTTCTACGAAAAAACGCAAACGGACTTCGGAAATGGCTTCTATGCCTACTGAAACCATCCGTAGACGATTATGTAGTCTTTAGGCAATATCAGGAGCAATTATGGCAAGCCGTTGGTCAAACGGATAGAAGAAATGCAACCCGTTTTTCTACGAAAAAACGCAAACGGACTTCGAAAATGGCTTCTATGCCTACTGAAACCATCTGTAGACGATTAGGTAGTCTTTAGGCAATGTCAAGAGCGCCTATGGCAAGCCGTAGGTCAAACGGATAGAAGAAACGCAAAATACACAAGCCGTAGATCAAATCCGGTTGCGTTTTTCTACGAAAAAACGCAAACGGACTTTGGAAATGGCTTCTATGCCTACTGAAACCATCCGTAGACGATTAGGTAGTCTTTAGGCAATGTGAAGAGCACGTATGGCAAGCCGTAGGTCAAACGGATAGAAGAAACGCAAAATACACAAGCCGTAGGTCAAATTCGGTTGCGTTTTTCAACGGAAAAACGCAAACGGATTTCGAAAATGACTTCTATGCCTACTGAAACCATCCGTAGTCCATTAGGTAGTCTTAAATAAATATCAACAGTGCGTATGGCAAGCCGTAGGTCAAACGGATAGAAGAAACGCCAAATACACAAGCCGTAGGTCAAATCCGGTTGCGTTTTTCTACGAAAAAATGCAAATGGACTTCGGAAATGGCTTCTATGGCTACTGAAACCATCCGTAGACGATTAGGTAGTCTTTAGGCAATGTGAAGAGCACGTATGGCAAGCCGTAGGTCAAACGGATAGAAGAAACGCAAAATACACAAGCCGTAGGTCAAATTCGGTTGCGTTTTTCAACGGAAAAACGCAAACGGATTTCGGAAATGACTTCTATGCCTACTGAAACCATCCGTAGTCCATTAGGTAGTCTTAAATAAATATCAACAGTGCGTATGGCAAGCCGTAGGTCAAACGGATAGAAGAAACGCCAAATACACAAGCCGTAGGTCAAATCCGGTTGCGTTTTTCTACGAAAAAATGCAAATGGACTTCGGAAATGGCTTCTATGGCTACTGAAACCATCCGTAGACAATTAGGTAGTCTTTAGGCAATGTCAAGAGCGCGTATGGCAAGCCGTAGGTGAAACAGATAGAAGAAACGCCAAATACACAAGCCGTAGGACAAATCCGGTTGCGTTTTTTTTTACGAAAAAACGCAAACGGAGTTCGGAAATGGCTTCTATGCCTACTGAAACCATTTGTAGTTCATTAAGTAGTCTTAAAGCAATGTCAAGAGCGTGTATAGCAAGCCCTAGGTCTATGGGTTCGAATTAACGCCAAATACACAAGTCGTAGGTCAAATGGGTTCGAATTAACGTCAAATACACAAGCCGTAGTCCATTTGGTAGTCTTAAAGCAATGTCAAGAGCGCGTATGGCAAGCCGTAGGTGAAACGGATAGAAGAAACGCCAAATACACAAGCCATAGGTCAAATCAGGTTGCGTTTTTCTACGAAAAAACGCAAACGGACATCGAAAATGGCTTCTATACCTACTCAAATCATCCGTAGATGATTAGATAGTCTTTAGGCAATGTCAAGAGCACGTATGGGAAGCCGTAGGTCAAATAGATAGAAGAAACGCCAAATACACAAGCCGTATGTCAAATCCGGTTGCGTTTTTCTACGGAAAAACGCAAACGGACTTCGGAAATGGCTTCTATGCCTACTAAAACCATCCTTAGACGATAAAGTAGTCATTAGGCAATGTCAAGAGCATGTATGGCAAGCCGTAGGTCAATGGGTTTGAATTAACGCCAAATACACAAGTCGTAGGTCAAATCCTGTTGCGTTTTTCTACGAAAAAACGCAAACGGACTTTGGAAATGGCTTCTATGCCTACTTAAACCATCCGTACATGATAAGGTAGTTTTTAGGCAATGTCAAGAGCGCGTATGGCAAGCCGTAGGTCAAATGGATAGAAGAAACGCCAAATACACAAGCCGTAGGTCAAATCCGGTTGCGTTTTTCAATGGAAAAACAAACGATCTTCGGAAATGACTTCTATGCCTACCGAAACCATCCGTAGTTCATTAAGTAGTCTTAAAGCAATGTCAAGAGCGTGTATGGCAAGCCGTAGGTCAAACAGATAGAAGAAACGCCAAATACACAACCCGTAAGTCAAATCCGGTTACGTTTTTCTACGAAAAAACGCAAACGGACTTCGGAAATGGCTTCTATGCCTACTAAAATCAACCGTAGACGATTAGGTAGTCTCTAGGCATTGTCAAGAGCGTGTATGGCAAGTCGTAGGTCAAACAGATAGAAGAAACGCCAAAAACATAAGCCGTAGGTCAAATCCGGTTGTGTTTTTCGACGAAAAAACGCAAACGGACTTTGGAAATGGCTTCTATGCCTACTGAAACCATTCGTATACGATTAGGTAGTCTTAAGGCAATGTCAAGAGCGCGTATGGCAAGCCGTAGGTCAAACGGATAGAAGAAACGCAAAAAAAACAAGCCGTAGGTCAGATCCGGTTGCGTTTTTCAATGGAAAAACAAACGGACTTCGGAAATGACTTCTATGCCTACTGAAACCATCCGTAGTTCATTAATTAATCTTAAAGCAATGTCAAGAGCGTGTATGGCAAGCCGTAGGTCAAACGGATAGAAGAAACGCCAAATACACAAGCCGTAGCTCAAATCCGGTTACGTTTTTCTACGAAAAAATACAAACGGACTTCGGAAATGGCTTCTATGCCTACTCAAACCATCCGTAGACAATTAGGTAGTCTTTAGGCAATGTCAAGAGCGCGTATGGCAAGCCGTAGGTCAAACAGATAGAAGAAACGCCAAACACACAAGCCGTAGGTCAAATCAGGTTGCGTTTTTTTTACGAAAAAACGCAAACGAAGTTCGAAAATGGCTTCTATGCCTACCAAAACCATCTGTAGTTCATTCAGTAGTCTTAGCAATGTCAAGAGTGTGTATGGCAAGGCCTAGGTCAATGGGTTCGAATTAACGCCAAATACACAATCCGTAGGTCAAATCCACTTGCGTTTTTCTACGGAAAAACGCAAACGGATTTCCGAAATGACTTCTATGCCTACTGAAACAATCCGTAGTCCATTAGGTAGTCTTAAAGAAATATCAAGAGTGCGTATGGCAAGCCGTAGGTCAAACGGATAGAAGAAACGCCAAATACACAAGCCGTAGGTCAAATCCGGTTGCGTTTTTCTACGAAAAAACGCAAACGGACTTCGAAAATGGCTTCTATGCATACTGAAACCATCCGTAGACGATTAGGTAGTCTTTAGGCAATATCAAGAGCACGTATAGCAAGCTATAGGTCAAACGGAAAGAAGAAACGGTAAATAGACAAGCCGTAGGTAAAATCCGGTTGCGTTTTTCTACGAAAAAAAGCAAACGGACTTCGAAAATAGCTTCTATGCCTACCGAAACCATCTGTAGTTTATTAAGTAGTTTTAAAGCAATGTCAAGAGCATGTATGACAAGCCGTAGGTCAATGGGTTTGAATTAACGCCAAATACACAAGCCGTAGGTCAAATCCGTTTGCGTTTTTTTATCGAAAAACGCAAACGGACTTCGGAAATGGCTTCTATGTCTACTGAAACCATCCGTACACAATTAGGTATTCTTTAGGAAATGTCAAGAGCACGTATGGAAAGCCGTAGGTCAAACGGATAGAAGAAACGCCAAATACGCAAACCATAGGTCAAATCCGGTTGCGTTTTTTTACGAAAAAATACAAACGGATTTCGGAAATGACTTCTATGCCTACTCAAACCATCCATAGTCCATTAGGTAGTCTTAAAGCGATTTCAAGAGCGCGTATGGCAAGCCGTAGGTAAAACGGATAGAAGAAACGTCAAATACACAAGCTGTAGATCAAATCCAGTTGCGTTTTTCTACGAAAAAACGCAAACGAACTTCGAAAATGGCTTCTATACCTACTGAAACCATTCGTAGACGATAAGGTAGTCTTTAGGCAATGTCAAGAGCACGTATGGAAAGCCGTAGGTCAAACAGATAGAAGAAACACCAATTACACAAGCCGTAGGTCAAATCCGGTTGCGTTTTTCTACGAAAAAACGCAAACGGACTTCAGAAATGGCTTCTATGCCTATTGAAACCATCATTAGACGATTAGGTAGTCTTTAGGCAATGTCAAGAGCGCGTATGGAAAGCTGTAGGTCAAACGGATAGAAGAAACGCTAAATACACAAGCCGTAGGTCAAATCTGGTTGCGTTTTCTACAGAAAAACTCAAACGGACTTCGGAAATGGCTTCTATGCTTACCGAAACCATCCGTAGTTCATTAAGTAGTCTTAAAGCAATATCAAGAGCATGTCTGGCAAGCCGTAGGTCAAACGGATAGAATAAACAAATACATAAGCCGTAGGTCAAACCCGGTTACGTTTTTCTACGAAAAAATACAAACGGATTTCGGAAATGACCTCTATGCCTAATGAAACCATCCCTAGTCCATTAGGTTGTCTTAAAGCAATTTCAAGAGCGCGTATGGCAAGCCGTAGCTCAAACGGATAGAGGAAATGCCAAATACACAAGCCGTAGGTCAAATCCGGTTGTGTTTTTGTACGAAAAAATGCAAACGGACTTCGGAAATGGCTTCTATGCCTACTGTAACTATCTGTAGACGATAAGGTAGTCTTTAGGAAATGTCAAGAGCGCGTATGGCAAGCCGTAGGTCAAACGGATAGAAGAAACGCCAAATACACAAGCCGTAGGTCAAATCCGGTTGCGTTTTTCAACGGAAAAACAAACGGACTTCGGAAATGACTTCTATGCCTACCGAAACCATCCATAGTTTATTAAGTAGTCTTAAAGCAATATCGAGAGCGTGTATGGCAAGCCGTAGGTCAAACGGATAGAAGAAACGCCAAATACACAAGCCGTAGGTCAAATCCGGTTGCGTTTTTCTACGAAAAAACGCAAACGGACTTCGGAAATGGCTTCTATGTCTACTCAAACCATCCGTAGACGATTAGGTAGTCTTTAGGCAATATCAAGAGCGCATATGGCAAGCCGTAGGTCAAATCCGGTTGCGTTTTTCTACGGAAAAACGCAAACGGACTTCGAAAATGGCTTCTATGCCTACCGAAACCATCCGTAGTTCATTAAGTAGTCTTAAATAAATGTCAAGAGAGTGTATGGCAAGCCGTAGATGAATGGGTTTGAATTAACGCCAAATACACAAGCCGTATGTCAAATCCGGTTGCGTTTTTCTACGAAAAAACGCAAATGGATTTCGGAAATGACTTCTATGCCTACTGAAACCATCCGTAGTCCATTAGGTAGTCTTAAAGCAATGTCAAGAGCGCGTATGGCAAGCCGTAGATCAAACGAATAGAAGAAACGCCAAATACACAAGCCGTAGGTCAAATCCGGTTGCGTTTTTCTACGAAAAAATGCAAACGGACTTCGGAAATGGCTTCTATGCCTACTGAAACCATTCGTAGACGATAAGGTAGTCTTTAAGCAATGTCAAGAGCGCGTATAGCAAGCCGTAGGTCAAACGGAAAAAAGAAACGCCAAATACACAAGCCGTAGGTCAAATCCGATTGCGTTTTTCTACGGAAAAACGCAAACGGACTTCGGAAATGGCTTCTATGCCTACCGAAACCATCTGTAGTTCATTAAGTAGTCTTAAAGAAATTTCAAGAGCGTGTATGGCAAGCCGTAGGTCAATGGGTTTAAATTAACGCCAAATACACAAGCCGTAGGTCAAATCCGGTTGCGTTTTTCTACGAAAAAACGCAAACGGATTTAGGAAATGACTTCTATGCCTACTGAAACCATCCATAGTCCATTAGGTAGTCTTAAAGAAATTTCAAGAGCGCGTATGGCAAGCCGTAGGTCAAACGGATAGAAGAAACGTCAAATACACAAGCCGTAGGTCAAATCCGGTTGCGTTTTTCTACGAAAAAACGCAAACGGACTTCGGAAATGGCTTCTATGCCTATTGAAACCATCCGTAGACGATTAGGTAGTCTTTAAGCAATGTCAAGAGTGTGTATGGCAAGCCGTAAGTCAAACGGATAGAAGAAACCCCAAATACACAAGACGTAGGTCAAATCGGGTTGCGTTTTTCTACGGAAAAACTCAAACGGACTTCGAAAATGGCTTCTATGCCTATCGAAACCATCCGTAGTTATTTAATTAGTCTTAAAGAAATGTCAAGAGCGTGTATGGCAAGCCGTAGGTCAATGGGTTTGAATTAACGCCAAATGCACAAGCCGTAGGTCAAATCCGGTTGCGTTTTCCTACGGAAAAACGCAAACGAATTTTGGAAATGACTTCTATGGCTACTGAAATCATTCGTAGTCCATTAGATAGTCTTAAAGCAATTTCAAAAGTGCGTATAGAAAGACGTAGGTCAAACGGATAGAAGAAACGCCAAATACACAAGCCGTAGGTCAAATCCGGTTGCGTTTTTCTACGGAAAAACGCAAACGGACTTTGGAAATGGCTTCTATGCCTACCGAAACTATCCTAGTTCATTAAGTTGTCTTAAATCAATGTCAAGAGCGTGTATGGCAAGCCGTAGGTCAATGGGTTTGAATTAACGCCAAATACACAAACCGTAGGTCAAATCCGGTTGCGTTTTTCTACGGAAAAATGCAAACGGACTTCGGAAATGGCTTCTATGCCTACTGAAACCATCCTTAGACGATTAGGTAGTCTTTAGGCAATGTAAAGAGCGCGTATGGCAAGCCGTAGGTCAAACGAATAGAAGAAACGCCAAATACACAAGCCGTAGATCAAATCCGGTTGCGTTTTTCTACGGAAAAATGCAAACGGATTTCGGAAATGACTTCTATGCCTACTGAAACCATCCGTTGTCCATAAGGTAGTCTTAAAGCAATGTCAAGAGCGTGTATGGCAAGCCGTAGGTCAAACGGATAGAAGAAACGCCAAATACACAAGCCGTAGGGCAAATAGGGAAATAGAAAGAGAGAGAGATAGAGAAGTGGAGAGCGAGACAGAGAGAGAGAGATAGGAAAATAGGAAAATAGAGAGAGAAAGAGAGATAGTGAGAGCGAGATCGAGAGAGAGAGAAAGGGAGATAGCCGTTGGATGTTGAAGAAACTATGGAACTAAAAGAGGCAAAGGGGTTTTGCCCGCAATATGCATTGCCATGTACACCTGGGAGTGCACGTATGTGTCTACCCATATAGGATTTGACCTATAAAGATGAGATTTTGACTCGGTGGTCCTGATCTCCATACACCTCTGGACCGAGGTATACGGAGATTGGGCAAGACTAGAGAATGCGAGGTAGTTTACATTGTGAGGAGTATATATATTAAAACAACATTCATAATCATTGTAGATGGCAACGTCATCAACTAACATGGAGGAAAAGATTGCATGGCAGAAGGATGGCTGGTGCAAGAGTCTCTTGCATTGACGACCGAATTTCTATCCGTTTCTGACCCAGAAATGCCTCAGCTGTGGAGCGATGAGGAGGATGCAAGATTGGTGGGAGAGGAGCCGCAAGGGCAAGGGGTGCCGAAGAAAATGAACGACGCCATGCGAGAAAAGATCATGAAGTTCTGTATACTAAATTCAGTGCCGATGCAAAAATGGCTTGAAAGGTACGAAGAAGAGAAAGAGAGACGCGATAGGGAGCGACAGGATTTCAGGCGAAGCGGAATGACTAGAGGTTTTCAGGCGAAGCGGAATGACTAGAGGTTTTCAGGCGAAGCGGAATGACTAGAGGTTTACCCTTGCCAGACTATCTCACTCCTCTACTTGAATTCCCTACAATGGCATTGTTGGACAAGACAGTGAGAGCAGCTCGACAGATCGGAGAACCCATATCTCTAGAAGAGGAAGAGTTGGCTATTGGATGTGATTGGAAGTATCATACATACATGGCACTGTGGTCGCATGGAAAGCATTTCAGAACACAACAAATTGACAGCAGAAGAAACACGTTTGACAGTGGGGTAATGATTAGTCTCATGCAAAAGAGCAGGGCTAGTGCCAGAGACACGAATGAACTGTGGTTTGGTGTCAGATATCCTGAAAGTAAGCTTCAGGCGGTTTGAGATGTTTTTGTTGGATGTGAAGTGGTTCAAGGTGATTACTTCTGGTCGCAATGCAACGGTACGCAGAGATGGAAACAAACTTGTGCAGATAGATTCTACAAAGGTTTGGACAGATACGAGCAACACATTTTCTCTCTCCGAACATTGCGAGCAAGTGGTCTTTGTACTGGACCCTCGAGAGCGACAATGGTGGTTTGTGGTTCAGGTTGCTCGAAGAAATAAACAAGTATTTGAAGGGCAAGATCTCTTGGAGGAAAGTCAGTCAGACGACGTCCATACTACTGTGACATTAGATGAGATGGACAAAGGTATGGCAGAGGAAGCTGATAGATATATGAAGGATGACGCACACGAGCCAGAATTGACACTTGTAGATGAAGATGCAATGGATGAAGACAATCTTCCAGAACGAGTTGGGGCAGAGTTATGTTTGCAATTAGAGATAGACGATGAAACGGTGCAAGATCTTATCGATGATGCCTCACTCGTCGAGGCCTAGGCCTATAAGTGTTTGTATGAAGACGTTGATTTAAAATTAAGCTTAAAGTTAATTTAAACAACTGTGTTCTGACGCGTTATTTTACTTTCTTTGTGCAGGACTTTAGTATGGCAGACTAGTTTCCAGATCCCGCTTCTATGAGTGCAAATGCATTCATGGGCTTCGTTACACGGATGACGCCTGCTCAGATGGCAGAGGCTTCTCAATACTGGGTAGCCAGAGGCACGGGTACTACGCCTCCGGGCTTCACACCCGAGGGTCCGACGCCTAGGGGGGGGACACCTGGGGGGGGGGGGGGGGGACGCCTATGGGTATGACGCTTGCTTCTCCCATCACGGCCGCTTCGACTCCTAGGGGTGGAGCAGAGGCGGGTACGTCCTCATCTCCGCAGCACAGGTGCACTCGCCGATCTCGACGATCGTCAGGTGGAGGTGGTGGTTGCTGTGGAGGAGGGTCCACAGATGCTTCGACCCCTCCTCGCTCACGACCCCAGTCCTACCCAGGCATACCTCTCGACACACCTCTTTGCACACCTCGGACACCTTGGACGTAGGTTGAGAGAATATCTCAACGCTTCCGTACTTCGTTGCCCAAATCTACCAAAAAACCCTCAAACCACAAGCTTAACACAAGCTCCAATTACATCTTCAGCTCACAATTTATGCACTCAACTTCAAGCATCTCCCGTGCTTCCAAAAGTGCATCAAACTCCCACACAATGCCACAATAGAAAATCTGGAATTTCTGTATACAGTCAGTCTGAGCTGAATATCAGCAAAACGGTGAGAAATTTGCAAAACATTTCTTCTGCAAAGCTGTAGACCATGTTGAAACGGATGGGCCGCATTAACAGAATTCTCAGATCTGCATTCTACAATGAGAAAAACGAATCTGAAAACAGTGCTGCTGCGCACACAGTTTTTAGGGCAGCACCTTCACTTACACACAATCTTCCACACTCTTTTCTAAGCTTCCACAAGAGCATACATCACTCTCAACTGATCTCACAAGCTCCCATTGCATTCTCACAAAGCTTCAAGATTTCTTAATCTCTCTACCGTCGAGAGCGAGCGAGCTATCGCCTCGAAGCTCTCAAAGCCGTCGTGTTCTCCACGGTCACCATAGCTCTGATACCAATTGAAGGGGATCGGGGAGCACCACAGACGGAGAGTGAGAGAGACAGAAGGAGACACACACACAATGTGGGTGGGGAGACTGTGAAGTGGCAGCTCCCCCTATACAATATACTCACTATAAGTATAGGGTAACAGTGGGCGGGCGCCCATGACCTGGGCGACCGGTCAAGGCACATAGGCCTTAACCCCAACAAGGGGGACATCTCATCTTGGCAGCGGAGGCTTCGATACCTTTCGCTATGAGTTTGTGAGTTTCTAATCCAATCTTAACTATGGCGTTTTTTCAAACGCGATGAATCATGTATTCTTATTACTCTGATTTTTGTATAAACGCATAATCTTGAGATGCGTCGAGCCCCGACACGTCAGGAGGAGTCAGATGGATATCGCAGAGGTATCTATGAAGTATTGAATGATCTTGATGCTTTAGGAGAGCCTGTAGACTGGGCGGCCTTACAGTCTCGCTGATCGCTTGAGGTGAGATGTTAATATGTGTGAGTTGATTTAATTAAGTAAGTATATGTGAAGTAATATCAATACTAATTTTGTGAGTTGTCCTATGTGCAGGTTGTGACGCCTAGTCATGAGCGGACCGGATTTCATGTATATGCTTTGTGAGACACAGACACGCTTCTGTGTCTCCTTTTGTATAGACATATATATATATGGTTATGATTATTGTTCAGACAATTTTGTTTTCCTTATGGTTATGGTTATTGTCATTGTCATTGTATAGACATGGTTATTTCTCCTATTCTTGTATAGACATAGTTATGGTTCAGGTTTTGTTTATGGTTATGTTTAACTTTCTAGTTATGCTTATGGTTATTGTTAATTTTGTTTCTGGTTATGATCAAAGTGGTTATATTGGTCGGTTATGGTTTTAAGTTATGGTTATGCTTTTAAGTTATGGTTATGGTTCGTTACAGTTATGCTTTTAAGTTATGGTTATGGTTTGTTATGGTCATTGGCCTTAAATCTCATGTGAGATCCTACATGGATAGCATGTAGGAGGCGTATACATGATTTTTTTTTTTGAAAAGTTTATGTAAAAATGAAGGGAACTCTGGCGAAATTTCTGCGGGAGCACGGTTGATTTTGGTGCTGCTCGCTTTCTTGGGCAGAGGGCAGGAAGTCTGGCTATGGTGGCTGTGTCCATCTTTTCACTGGGCACAGGCCAGGCTACCTGCCCTCTGCCCAATAATTTTTTTTTCCTGTTATGGTCGTCGATATCCGCGTCACTATATGCGTCTATATCAACGTCTATATATGCGTCGCTATCTGCGTCGCCAATAAACCCTTTCCACGCGTATATCGACGCTCTTTGCGATAGGTTCACAGGGACGCATATAGCGACGTCAAGCGTCACTATATACGTCGATAACACCTTGTTTTGTTGTAGTGAAAAACCTTGATCCATGGCACATGAAACCCTACCTTGGTAAACAATGAAGAGCTCAAGTTCGTGCGGAGCCCTTTTAAAAAGCTAGTATTTCTACCTTGGTAGACATTGAGAAGCTCAAGTTTTGTTTGGCACCCTTTTAAAACGCTAGTGTTTCTATCATCTTGATACCTTGTGTCTTGCTCTCTACGAGTCCTTTGATCACCTTCCTTGTGGAAATAATCCCTTCTATATTCTTCCTCTCTTTCCTAGTCTCTTTGTCTTTAACACTTTCATCATGTCTATTGTTCATGTATTAGTGGTCATATAATGTGCGGTGGTTTGCAACACATTCACAATCCTTCCTCTTGATCATGAAAGCTCCAAATCAACCATGCTCCATGTCACTACCTCATTAAACATTAAACAGCTCAAGTTTTGGTGGTTGATGTCCTTTTTAAGAGCTAGGGTTTCTATCATCTTGACCCCTCCTACTTCAGTCTCTATGTCCATTCTCGTCATCACTACTGGCATAACCATTGTATTTGTACCTACAACCATCATACTTTATGTGAGTCCTTCAATCACCACATCCTTGTGGCGATGATCCCTTTTATGTTCATCCTTTCTTTCATGGTTTCTTTGGGGATAGAAATGGAGAGAGCTTTTGAAGGGAGCTTTCAAAGGAGCTCTTCTAATCTTTTCACTGAAGTAGTGTTTGCAAAGAAAAATCTTTCCATGCCCTTGTTAGAGAGGGTTTTTTGCTAGTCTTGGGAGACCATGGGAGGATACAATGCGGTTACATGCAAAGATTTAAGTTGAAAAGCATACGATGTGGATACTTCTTTGACAGGTAAGATTGATGCTACATGGAACAACCCATCGTTGCGTTGTACAAGACCGTTTTAGGCCAACCTAGTAACTTTTCATCCATTACAATTTACAAAGTGCATGAGAAATGCCAAGCTGACTGCAACTTACAGACCGTAATGCCCATTAATATCGTCACCACTTTATATGAACGCCTCCACTATATCCTTACTACGGCTTGGTAGTTGTTAGCTATCCTCTTTGTATAGAATCTCTTTGCATCACCAAATCGGTCATATGCATGTTGTTGTGTCACCATGCAATGTCTCGTAATAACTATTGTCCATTGGAAGCAAAAACACCAATTGGTTGCAGGGTTTATTTGCAATAATATCACATTAACTTGCTAGACTAATTCCCATGGTTCATTTATGGCCAATTTAGGCATTGAACGGGGTTTTGAATGAGTGGTGTACCCCTGATTCCATTCTCAATCTCTCTAGCAATAGTAGTTGGGCCTGGCGCTTGGCCTTGTTTTCCCCAACGAGCAAGTTTTTCTGCGTGAAGGGATCGGGTAGATTGACAATGGGTGCAATGAGCTCAGGGTGAGATTAGCTCAAGGTGGTTTGAAACTTGGAACAACCATAGCTACACACACATGAGAGAGAGACAGAGAGAGAGAGAGAGATAGAATCTCACACTCAAATTTCAATAATGTAAAAAAATAGAATACCTTTACGACATATATGTTATCACTCATATACAAAAGGAGGGGCTCATGTACAAAAGGTTTCATAGCCAATATCCGGCAGCTCACATCTCCATGCGGCTTTCAAAATGGCTACACATATATGCATTATGTGTCACATCAAAACTTGCACTAGGTGTGGAAGGAGTTCCCATGCCCACCTTTCAATCCTCCCCCTTGGGCATGTAATACATAATGAAGATCCAATTATCCACATAGGATGACACTATCCACTAAGGATGACAAGAACTATCCACACAGGATGATAATAATACCTCCCCTTGAACTAGAGAAAGTAGAAACAGATCTTCAAAGTACATCTGTAACAAAACAAACTTCCCCTTCTTCCTTTGCTTCTTCCTCTTCAATTACATGAACATTCCTTTCATTGGCTTCGTGCCTTTGTTGTTGTTATTGCTGTTAGCTTGATCCTTTGAATAACACCTAGAAGGAGGATGCCCCTTCTTACCGCAATTGCTACAGAATTTATTGATATAGCAGTCCCTTAGAACTTTCAAACATTGGAAGATGATGTAAAATCTATGGACGATTCGTCTCCCTTTGCCACAAAAGCTCCGTTTGTCGGTGTAAATGAAATTTTTTGTTTCTTTTCCTCTGCTTGAAGCGAGCTTACCACATCTTGAAGTGCTGGAGTTGGCTCCTTTTCTTCAAGAATAATGACTATATGGTCTTAATTGGAAGGAAGTGCACTAAGGAGGACTGCAACTTTGTCGTCTTCTTCTACTTTGCATTGGATGTAGGTCAATTGTGTAGTCATGCTTTTAAGCCTATTGACCAAACTGGCTATGTCTTCCATTTGTAAAGTTTCCTAATTTTCAAGCTAACTTTACTTCGTTTTGCTTTAGCTCCAAATTCTCCTCTAGAACTTGCTAGGCCTCGTATGCATGTGTGCACTCATCTATAAAATATACATAATTATCATGAAGTGCAGTAATTATGATAGCGAGTGCGTATCCATCTTTTTCTTGATTGAGTGCAGTAAAATCCCTGGTTTGTGTGCCTTTGTGATCATTGAGAGATGTTTTTACTAAGACTCATAATGTTTTCTTCATTAAGTATCCCCTTAGCTTAGTTTTCTAGGTATGGAAACGCTCCCCATTAAATTTTATGATTCCTTTCTCTTCCATGGTGTAAGCACTCGTAAAAAATGCCAGGGACTTGGTCTTACCTATAGAGAGAGACTCTCTCTAAGGCAGTGTCTTGCTCAATTTTACAAAAAATAGTGCAAGTGAGAGCTTAATTGTTTAGATTGTGAAGTCACTCTTCATGAATAAAAAATCATGAAGTTGCTCTTCACAAGAAAATAGTGCCCTTATGTGGCTTTGGTGCTTCTACTTTGCTTAATGTTTTGAATATTTTATGTCTTTGAAAGTCACTTTAGAATTTAGCTTTGAAAGATCACCTATCTTTGGAGAAGCCTCTATGGAAGAGGACAAGCACCTTTGCTCTTTGGATCTCGGCTTTGGAGCTTGTAGCACACGGGGAAAAGCTCCCTTTGGGGTGACAATGCCTTAGAGCTTAGTGAGGTGGGAACAAGGGTTTATTTTGTGTGATATGTGAAGGTTAAAGAAAAATAAACCTGCGAGATTTTGACGATTGCCGAAGGCAAGCAAAAATCATCGAAATTCTTGGAGATGAAAACCTAATTGCCCCCTTCCTTCTATTGTGTGATGCTCTCCTTGCTTGCTTGGTTTGCTCTGCTTGCACAGCGCGATAGATCACGGTGCGATATCACAGTGTGTGCATGTTTATGCTCCAAGCTTTAAAACTTGCCTCACGAATCTTGCTCCAATTTGTTGCTGCCTAATCTGCTGTGATGCCGAGATGCTTCAAGTCCCCCCTCGACTGATTTTGACTCTATCACTTTCTTCTTGCGTAATTACTTCAAACCTTCAAGGCTTCCCAATTCAACCCGCAGATATCGAACTTCTTCCTCTTGATTCAGCTACCGGCCTTGCTTAGTTCTCCCTACTCACAAGCTCTACCAATGTCGGTTCACTATCCACTGCCTTTGTGCAAATGCTTCCTAGGATTCCCTTGATTCCAAGGATTGTTGCACATGCGAGTAGGGGAGGGGAGATGCCGAGGTTGCCTCCTCTACTCTGATACCACTTGAAGGGACCGGGTGGATCGACGATGGGTGCAATGAGCTCAGGGTGAGATTAGCTCAAGGTGGTTTGAAAATGTCTTTTGTTTCCCTTGCCACAACGAGCCAACTCGCATGCTTGTTTCAACGAGGTTTGCAATTGGAATTTTCGATAGATCATCCACTTCCTACAATATATTATTATCATGGGATTGCATTCAATCACTAAAATACAGGACTCTATCAAAAAATTGCTTGGCAATATCTACCCTAACGAAGTGTTTTCTCTAGCGAGGGTACCGTACATGCCACCAACTTAGCCAACAATCCACTTGCGACAAGTTACAGTCAAATAATTTTCCAGAAGACAACCAAGCTCGTATACAAGTTGGTTGCCTCTTCCTTGGTCCTTCCACATCGCCACAATTCACACATACGCTTGTGCTCATCTTGGAAATTCTTATGCACGTATTGCATGGTGTGAATGTGCAATCTTTGCTCCCAATGAAAGAAGCATGAGTGTTCTTTTCCTTCCATAACATTATCAGGTCCTCCGTTGAATATAGTTCAAATAGCTTTTTTTTCTCCAACCTCATCTACCATTAGTCCTCTAAATCAGTCGGATGGTGTTCACTACCCAGCGTCATCGAATTCATCATTTCCCAGAATATGATATACGCGTGTGTGTCTTTTTCCTTCATCTTGCAGATGACCATTGTTTGCATTTCTTGAATCCTACAAAGTTTAATCATTAAACAATGCTACAAATGAGCAAAGAAAAAGTAGGAAGTTGTGGAGCTAGCCTTATGCATGATCGTAGATATGTGCTACCATTGTTGTCCACCCCGCTACCTTATGTACGTGAGCAAAGCAAGCCCGGATTCTTCGCAAGTTCCCACTCTTGTCTTGTTGCATCTATTTACTAACTCGACACCAGATCTAGGGCCATTGATAGACATTTTGAACACATGATATTTTTTGTTATGGCCTGTGGATTTTCCTGGAAATAGCATACCGTGGAAAAACTTAGAACCGCAGTTTTTTTTCAACGGAATCACTTGGGACTCCACACCGAGTCCAATCCATGTAGTAGTTGCTTCTCTCATCGAGTGGTAAACTTGACATTAATATTACGTACATGCATGCCATCCAAAAGGAAGTGAAAAAGGTACGGAGACAAGATAATAAAAGAACACCTTTGAGTATGGATCAATGGTCGCATGTCCTCCAATATAGAGAGGAGCTCATTGCTCCTTAGTTGCTCCCCATTTTCTTGAAGTACTGCTCCTATCACCATTTGCTTCACAAGATTCAATTGCAAATGCCTAGGTGCAATCATTGGTTATTCAGACACCACACAAGACACAAGTTCTCTCATTTGTTGAATTGCGGACCGCAAAACTCCCTTTGCAACGGGGTGGTTATGGTTACCAATGTGGATGAACAACCGGGTCCAGTTGTAGTTAGGGAGAAATTATTGGACAACACAAAAACACTCTAGAAGTAGAATTGGACTCTGACCATAGTGGAAGGATCATAGTGTTCTATTTCCGGAGCTCAACATACCAGTTGACAAAATTGAAGTTAGCAACCAAGAAGTCTCATTTGGTCGTCCGCTCATTGCATTGATTGAGCACCAGCTTTTTTTTGCAGACAAGATGTCCGCCATATTTACTCCTCTTGATTAAAGCTGGATACCTCATTCTAGAATGAACAAACTTGACCCAAGAATGGCCATCATACTTATGCTCCATCCCCAACATTTTGGGGACACCATCCGGCATAGTGTCCAGCTCATAAATGCAATCTCCATTGTACACATGGGGAACTTGACCTACTTTTTCATTAATCAAACACCTAGAAATCATTCAGCTCAACTTGGGGTACTTATGGCTATTTAGCACAATGTACTCTAGTGTACTATATGTTTTTCCTACCTGGTTTGAAGCCGAAGATGTTTTTTTGTGTTTCTTTTCTTCTTCTATCCAAATATCTTGCGTTAATTCGTGGAAAACTGAAAATATTTTCTAAAGTTTCTTGGTTGAGTTTACAACCAAAAAACTTTCTTTTTCTTCATTGGAGTTGTCAGATAACTCCATAATTGAAACATTTGATCTTGAGGACATACCCTCACCCATATTTGTGATGACCAACATAAACTTTGTGGGACAAGGTTGAATCCAATATAAATTGAAATTGATCACCTAATGTCACACCATGTCTCACTTGAATTTGATGAATGTTTCCATTTGGAGCAAAAATGGTGGCAAACATCTCATTGTTACTACAACCCCCATAATCTCTACAATTGACCAAGGAAAATCTTGCAGGGAAACCAAGTAATAAAAGTTCATTGCTAATAGTATTCAATAACAGACTCACCTTGCATGACGAGACTGAAGCCATCGCTTGAAGAATCTATTAGAGCTTACAAGCTATCCAAATATATTTAAGTTCACACCCAACCCTATATTTATAGACAATCTCTATTTGCCCAACTGTCTCTCTCCCCTCTCTATATCCCTCCACATCTCTTTCTCGCTCTCTATCTATCTCTATTCTCTATCCCTCCCATCCTCTCTCTCTCTCTCTCTCTCTAACTCTCTCTCTCTCTCTCTCTCTCTCTCTCTCTCTCTCTCTCTCTCTCTCTCTCTCTCTCTCTCTCTATTTTCCCAGACTCTCTCTCTACCTCTGTCCCTCTTTCTCTCTCTATCCCTCCATCTCTCTCTCTCTCTCTCTCTCTCTCTCTCTCTCTCTCTCTCTCTCTCTCTCTCTCTCTCTCTCTCTCTCTCTCTCCCCCATTTCTCTTTCCTCTCTCTCCATTCCTATGTCTCTATATATCTCCCTCTATTCTCCTCTCTCTTCCCTCAATCTATCTCTCTCCCTCTCTTCACACACACTCTCTCTCTCTCTCTCTCTCTCTCTCTCTCTCTCTCTCTCTATTTTCTTTCTCTATGCCTCTCTTTCCATTCATCTCCCTCTCTAGATATCTCCCTCTGGTCCCCCCCACCCTGTGTGTGTGTGTGTGTGTGTGTGTGTATGTGTGTGTGTGTCTGTTTCCCCCATCTCTCTCTATTTCTCTCTCTGTCTATCTCTCTCCCTTTTTTCCTCTCTCTATCTCTATCTCTTCCTATTCCTTTCTCTACCTCTCTATTCCATCACTCTTGAGAGCCCTCTCTCTCTCTCTTTGTAAAATTTTCCAATGTAGAACTTCTTATCCAAGTGAAATATATATTAAAAAAACAAAATGTTAAGAGCAGAAAAATATATTAAAAAGGAAAAATCTAACAAGAATACAATAATTGAGAGCATTTAATTGCGTTTGATTTCTTATTAATTACTTACTGTATTGTAATTAAGGTGAGTCTATCTCATTCTCTCGTGCTCTATCTCTGGTCCTCTCTCTCTCTCTCTCTCTCTCTTACAAGGTGAATGAGAGATAGATAGATAGATAGATAGTTCTATTATCGTCCTGGGAGGTCAAATATGACCTATGGGACCAAATGAACATGTCACGTGGTGTGAGTGGAGTTCATAAGTGACTCTCGATGCTCAAAAATGGCTGAAATGAGCGTCGCAATAGAGAGAGAGAGAGAGAGAGAGAGAGAGAGAGAGAGAGAGAGAGAGAGAGAGAGAGATTGAACTAGGTTAATGTTTCATGAGTTTTTGTGGTAATGATTTGCATCAACTCTCGCTCCATATTCAACTTGGCGCTAACGCCCAATTTGAGAGAGAGAGAGAGAGAGAGAGAGAGAGAGAGAGAGAGAGAGAGAGAGAGAGAGAGAGAGAGAGAGAGAGAGAGAGAGATGATTGAGAGAGAGTGAAAGATATGATTGAGAGAGAGGTTGAAAGTGAAAGAGGTTAATCTACTAGCGTTTTTGTGGCAACATTTAATTGAGTCATCTCTCTCTATCTATTGAACGTGGCGTTAGCGCCCGCTTTGAGAGAGAGAAATGAACGAGATGATTGCTAGAGAGAGTTAGGGAGATGCTTGAGAGAGGAGGGCCTATAAATAGGAGTGAGTAAGTTAGTTTTTAATTTGCAAGGATTATTGACGGCATTGTAATTGAGATGAGCGCCATGTATCTATCTCTCTCTCTCTCTAACTCTCTCTCTCTCTCTTGATTTTATTATCGTCCGTGGAGGTCAAATATGACCTATGGGACCAAAGTTACATGTGATGTGGTATGTGTATGGATGATGAGTGACTCTTGATGCTCCAAAATGTGGTGATGAGAGTTGCAATGGAGAGCCCACACTGTGGTTGGGAGATGAAATTGTGTAGGTCTAAGTCATGGTTGAAAGTGAGAGAAGAAAGTTTGGATGTGACCAAAAGCTGAGCAGTCTAGTAGTGTGTGGTACTCAGACTCTCGAACTTGCAGTGAGCATAATGTGCACAGTTGATTTGAATCTTCTCCATTCCCCCAATGCCTTGTCTCGCATCGAAGGAAATGGGAGCTATTTTGAATGGCTGCGATAGTGTGTATTTCCAACAAGGGGATAGGCTTGAGCATGTAAGTGTGAGTACATTTTCCTCTTTCAGCGAAGAACATGGTTTTGTAGTTGGGGGCAATATGGGTGGTGTAATGTATGAGGCGTGACCCATCGCATTTCTCCCAAGCTGTAATACATTGGCGTTGTAGAAAAGCTTCATTCACTTGGGAGTCAATTGAAGCATCATGTAGCAAGTGTAATGCATCCCATCTCCCAAACCACTTCTTTATGTCTTGCATCCATCCCGTTCTTGAGATCTTGCTTTTATGCATCTTTTGAACTTTTTTGCTTGCTTCCCATGCAATTGTAGGAAGTCAATGTGAGGGGTTTTGACGCATCTTTATCATGTACTCCACAACCCTTTCCATGCCCAAAACCATAATTGGAAGAGATTCTGACTCAAGAAGTAGGAGCATATATGGTGTTTGTGTCTTAACTTGCAAAAAATTTGTAAGAAAACGCTTTTGGACATTCTCAAACTCTTTCCAAGTATACTTTGAGGTGCTGCCGCCCCACAGTTCAACTTCATAAAGAAGAACCGGTGTCACCAATGCATTGAGGCGGTCCGGGGCGGGCAACAAGAAGAGTGGCCTCTAGACACCCTTCAAGGCTCCCGTGCTGCTCAATGGGGCTGGGGCACAACACAACACAAACCCAAACAACAAACCCACAGCCAAATCCCAACTACACAAGGGGCACCACCTAGTTTAAGAGCGAACTAGGACGCAAAAGAGGAGAATCGTTTGAGCAACCCACAAACAAGCAAGGAATTTACACTAACCCTAACACCAATGGAATACTCTCACACACTAAAACACGAGAGAGAGAGAGAGAGAGAGAGAGAGAGAGAGAGAGAGAGAGAGAGAGAGAGAGAGAGAGATAGTGCTCGGGCTGCTTTGAAACGTATCGGCAATGATCAAGCAAACACAACTATATATTTAAGAAAGAGAGAGAAAGGGGGAGGGGGTGCTTGTTGCATTAATACCTTCTTACAAATCTGTCATGACAAATCAAAGTGAGATTAGTACTTGTTCAACATAGCTTGCGTAAATTTCACCACAACACATCACAAGAAAAGCCACCCCAATCACTGTCTTAAGGCCAGGGGAGTCCTCTCCACCCTGTCGCCCTCTTACAGTATGTGGGATTTATGGCTAGATTGATGACAACACCAGAGACAAGCTATCAAGAACTTAACAAAAAACACCAAGACACTTACGCATCATTGTTGTCCATTACTTCACGTTGGAAGGGAGACAAAGTATCCAAGCTTAGTCCAAATCCACCCTCCTTGATTCAGCGAATGTTGGGCTTACACTAGTAGGAGAAATGATAGATTTCCTACTCTCAATTGAATGATCACTCTCTCTCTTACAATGGCATAGAGTTCCCTTGCTAATCCCCTATTACAACACATGCACATGCATAAGACAATGAGCTTCCACTCAAGAGCTCCTTCTAGAGAGGTTGAGCTTGGCTTCTCAAGCTATAGCATAGTGCTCTTGCTTATGGCTCCTCCCTTTTGTGCTAGCTACACCCTCCTTTTATAGCAATTTTGAAGGCTAGGGTTACTCCTCTAACCATGGTTGGGTTAGATTTTCAGCAATTTATCTAATTTCTTTTGCTTGGAATTATCAAGAAGTTGGTGGGGAAAGAGAGAGGAGAGAAATGGAGGTGATAGGACTTTTCATAGTGGGTTAGTGTTAGTAGAGTTAGTATTAATTTACAAATGGAATTGGATATTTACAATGGGAGTATCCATGTAGGATACAAATAAGGAAGAAAACTCTTAAGAGGTAAGAAAAGGTGGATTTCTTACAAGGTTGATGCTCCAAGTGTCTTGAGTAGGGCCGATTTTGACGCTTGTTGACGGTCCACTAGCTTTGACGGTACATTTCTTCTCCACTCTTGACCTTCCTTGAGAGACAAGGTAATTGAAGCTGAGTAATCAACCACCATGATGCTGTCTTTTAAGAGAAGAGGCTGAATTTTGTGGTTTTTTTGATAGATATGGGTAAATTGGAGGAGGAAAATGAGACTAGGTGGTCAATTTTGGAATGGAATTGTGTGTGGGAGGTATGAGTTCACCATGGTTTCTCTTATTCTTCAAGGTTGAAGAGAAGGTGAGTAGGGTGCAGAGAGGAGTGGTGAGAGGGGTGGGGATGATGAGTGGAGAAGTGTGTGTGAAAGAGGAAAATGACAAAGTGGAAGAGAGAGTGTGGCTACATAGCATGGGAAAACTGAGGTCCACTAAAAAAATCATAGCTCACAGCTCGTAGCTCAAAAAAATATGAAAAAATTTGAGGCAAAAGTTCAGCCCACGAGCTACAACTTTTGTTTGTATCACCTTTTCAAATTCGGAGAGCAAGTGAACTTAAAAATTCAGCAAAACCGACCGTTTTTTTCCACTGCATAAGGTCTTTGTGGGGTCCTTCTTTGGATGATTCTTTTGAATACCTCCAAGAGTGAGCCCTCCATAGTGCATGTATGCATGCCACCTACCCTTGACCTTATTTGGTAGGTCTATAATTGAAGATATTGTTGAGATTAGGATATAAGTGAATAGTACAACTAAGAAAATCAAATATTGAGGGGTCTAAAAAATATGTACATGTCAAATATAAATAATATAGGTGGAAAAATATAAAGGGGTCAAAATAAATCTCTCTCATTATAAGTCTACCATAAAAAGATGAATATTTTTGGTGGTCTAATTTATGAGAGTAATAGAGAATATATGTAGGAAGGAAAAAATCACAATAGTGAAAAAAATATACACATAAATAGAACTAGTTTTTTTGGATTTTTGTTGGGATGGAGTTACACAAAATATAAGAGAAGCTTACATGAAAATATTTCTATATGGAATAAAGAGTATGAAAAATGGTAAGAAAAAATTGTGGTAATGGTGAGGCAATGTACAGAGCATAAATAACACACACCTAGGTAGAAATATTTAAATAAATACCAAAATAATTATGAAAAAATCTTTTATTTAGGCCTATATACAAAGAAATATTTACATATGCATGGGCCATAATATACTTATATTTTTTATATTTTTTATTTATTTTTATTTTTTTGGCTCAACTAGCCCAATGACTAGCTAATTGAGGGTTTTTGAAGAAGATATGGGAAAAGTCCCGTGACTCACGCACGCCTATATATAGTGAAATGGTAGGGATAGCCACAGTGTTTGGGTGATTTTGGTAGGGTGAGGTAACTCACTATGGCAATTACAGAGAGCCGAAAAACGGCTATCATTAGCCCTCCCCCAGGATGATGGTATATTCATGTACCATCATAGAGCATCTTTTCCAAAGAGAGTGCTTCAGAGTCCTTGACGAGATTTTCATTGTTTGGCCCCTTAGAATTTTGGCTGGAGTTACACTCATGCTTCATGTAACAATACTTACATGAGACAGTGGCCTTTGGACAGATCTTTGGTAGATCCTTTGGTAGAAGGCGACTCAAATAGGGCTTCAAGCGATACCCGTTTACCTTCCTGGAGTGCTCTTTACCATTCAAGTCCATAAGCTGATAGTAACTAGAATTGAAAGCCTTCTTGACTATGTATGGCCCTTGCCATATAGTTTCAAATTTGGCATCAAAACGATTGTCAAGTCGATTGTCATACCTTAGCACAAGATCTCCTTCATTGATGCCTTTGTCCTTCAGTTTCTTGTCGTGCGTTTCTTTCGCTTGTGTGGCTTTCCTCTTGTAGCACTCGTATGCTGCTTCTCTTTTCCACTCAAGCTCCACTAACGTAAGAAGTCGATCCATCCATACTTCTTGATCATCTTGTGCTCCTTTGCCATGAAGTCGCATTGTTGGAATGTTGAGCTCGATAGGCTGCAAAGCCTCTTGACCATAGACCAAGTGAAATGGTGTGAACTCCGTGGCTTCCCTATATGTGGTTCGATACGCCCACAAGGCACCATCCAAGAAGTCATCCCACAACTTTGTCTTGTTTTTCACCATCTTTCTAATGATGCCTGCAATGACACCATTAGCTTTTTCTACCAAACCATTTGATTGGGGATAGTAGGGTGTACTGTGACGATGTAGAATGTGAAGTTCTTCACAGACTTCTGTGAGCAATCCCTTTCTAAACCCTGGACCATTATCAGAAACAATCTCCAAAGGTGTGCCAAATCTACAACAAATGTGAGTGTAGACGAATTTGCTCACTGTCCTCTCATTCACCTTTGCCACACTTTGTGCTTCCACCCACCTAGTCATATAGTCTACAGCCACTAGAATGTAGAGTTTACCATTTTTTGTCCTAGGCAGAGGACCCATAGCATCAATGCCCCACTTTTCAAACGGTCCATTTGCAAGCACGATTTGCCTTGGACCATAAACCAATCTTCTATTCCCATTTACCTGACAATTGTGACAACTTTTACACCAATGTTGGACATCCACATGCAGACTTGGCCAAACATACCCCGCAAGCAAAATCTTCTTCACAGTTGATTCTTGGGCAAAATGACCACCACATGCCTCTTCATGCAAACCTTTTAGAATGGCTGGAATTTCCTCAATAGTTGGTACTCTTCTGCATACTTGATCCCTCCCTCTTTGATAGAGGGAGCCTTCTAGGAAGAGATATACGCTTGCCTTCTTCATGAGTCTCCTCTTCTGAGACTTCGTGAAGTCTTGTGGAAACTCGCCCTCCAAAATGTAGCTAATAATGGGAGTCAATGACTCCAATCCCTGGTATCTCGGTTGCTTGACGGTTGCTGCCACCATGATGACCTACACTTCTTTATTTACACATGCAACGGCTTGTTGTGCAAGTAAATCAGCATCTTCATTTTGTTTCCTAGGAATATGATATAATTGCACCTCCTCAAATTGATTAAATAGCCTACGAATGGCATGAACTTTTGTCCTTAAGCTTTCATTCTTGCATGCCCAAATGCCTAAAATCTGTTTAACAATGAGAAGTGCATCTCCTTTTACCATGAGACGTTTTATCCCTTGGCCAATGCACATCTTCAAACCATGAAGTAGTGTGTCGTATTCTGCTTCATTGTTGCTAGTTGAACCTGGTAGATTGACCTTCTCTTTCATGACCACCTCTCCACTTGGGTTGAGCAACACTAGCCCTCCCCCTGCTTTCCCTGTGGCTCGACGAAAAGCTCCATCAAAGAACAAGGTAAAAGCATTGGGAATACTTTTTGGTGGTGGCAATGGTAGGGTCTTTACTTGAGGCACCTTAATTTCCTTCTCATGTACCCTATAAGTGAGAATCCCTGCCAATTGTGCACGCACACTATCTTCTACCTTGAAAGAGTATTGGAACTCTTGCAACTCCATAATCCACTTTGAGATCCTAGTACTAAGATTCATTTGAGATGACACCCAAGGGAACAAATTTTCTGCAGTGAGAATTACAAAAGGTTTTGGTAGTAGGTAGGATCTAAACTTTCTCACCGCAAACATGAGAGAAAGCATCATGAGTTCTGCTTCTGTGTAGTCTCTCTCCAAAGCATTCATGACCCTACTAGCAAAGTAGATGGGTCGCATCCTTGTACTGTGGGGATCTTGTTGTAGCAACACAGCACCAATTGTTTCCCTTCCAACACTAGAGCTAACAAAGAATGTGTACTCCCAACAAGGAGGCATGAGTGTTGGTAGCTCTGACAAAATGACTTTAATGTTACAAAAATACTCTTCAAGCTCATCAGACCATGCAAATTCTACTTGTTGTGTCAACTTTTGCAAAGGATGAAGCAACTCCGAGGCTAAGTGAATGAAGCGTGACATATACTTCACCTTCTGAATGAAAGAGATGACCTCCTTAAGACTCTTCGGTGATGGGAGCTCAATAAGAGCCTTTGCCTTTGAAGGATCCACCTCAATGCCTTTATAGGAAACCTTGTGACCGAGCAAGATCACTTCATCCTCACCTATGTGGCACTTGTCGGGGTTGAGTTGACCTCCCATGTCGTAGAGCTTCTTTAAACCTTCTTCTACCCTTTGTAGATGCAATGATTTTGAGCTATAAATGCAGAAATCATCAATGAACACCCTAATTGACTTTCCAAAGAATGCTTGAAACACCAGGTTCATGAAACGTTGGAATGTTGCAGGAGCATTTGTCAGACCAAATGGCATGACTCTAAAAGCATAACAACCCCAAGGAGTGATAAAGGTGGTTTTCAATTGATCTTCCAATGCGATACCTATTTGAAAGTAGCCTGAGTAGCCATCACACACAGTGTACTTCTCATGACCAGCTACCTCATTTAGTATCTCATCCTGAAATGGGAGGGGAAAGTGATCTCTTTTTGTTGCCTCATTGAGTGGACGGTAATCCACACACACCCTCCACTTTCCGTTTTTCTTAGGAGTGACAACAACAGGAGAGACCCACTCTAAATTCTCCACTGGATAAATGGAACCTGCTGCTAGAAGCTTTCTTACCTCCTTGAGTAGAGCCTGCTCCTTAATGACTCCTAGCCTTCGTAGCTTTTGAGCCTTAGGTGTGGCCTCTGGCTTCAACTCAATCTTGTGTTGAACAACATCTACTCCACGCACATCGGTGTAGTCTTTTGCAAAAAGCCTAGGAAACTTCCTTAGCACACATTTGAACTCCTCTCTTTCATCCTTTGTAAGTGTTGTTGATAGCATACCTTCCAACATTCCTTCATCTTCCACCTTTTGGTTCTCTTGGGAACCTACCTCTTCCAAGCTTTGACAAGAGGTCTCTTGGTTGCTTGGCTTAAACCTTACCCCCATGACTTCGATGGAAGACTCCTCTTCAGTAATGCTGCTGCTACTTTCTTCTTCTGAAGTGCTATCGGTCCAACCTTCTTCCGTCTCACTTTGAGATGATTCTTCATGGAGCTCCTCTTGGCGTTGCTCCTTCATGTCAAAGACAACCTTCTTGTGATTGTCATTCCTGCAAATTAGCTTTCCACTCTCCCAATCCTGCAAAGCTCGCATTTTCATTAGCCATGGTCTTCTTAGGATAAATGGATAACCACTTCCCTTGGTCGACATAACATAAAAATCCACTGCCTTCTTAATGCCAAAGGCCTCCACAAAAACATTTTTACAAATGCCTACGCACCTAGCCTTGCTATTGTTTGCCATTTTCACCTTGATTTCAGGTGTCTCATGGATGTGCATGCCTAGTCTTTGCATGAGCCCTTCTGTCATGATGCAAATTTGTGCACCCCCATCCACTAGACCTTTCCTAACCAATCTTCCTTTTATGTAACAATCTAGCACAGGTGTAATATCCTCGTTCATTTCAGCATGTGCAATTTTTACAACAGGAAAACTCTCTTTTACCTTTCTCCTAGTGCTAACTGCCTTTGTTAAATCCCTCCTAACTTGTGGGCATAATGCAAGAAACTGAGGCCATGAGATATCAGGACCCTTACCTCGCATGTCTTCCAACAGGTTGTATGGAGCCATACCATGTCCAAGAGGGAAGTCTTGGAGGTTGATACGACGTCGAGTCCTCTTGGTTTCCTTGGTTTCCTTTGCCTTCTTGCCTTGTCCATGGTCACTCTGTGATGTGACTCCTTCTTTCTCTTTACCTTTTCCTCGGCCACGCTTAATTCCATTGGCTTCCATGTCAACCTCATTTGAATTTGTCACCTCTACCACATGCACATTTGGATCTGGCAAAGGTGGAACTCCTTCTACCCCTTGTGGAGGTGGTCTTGGTCCATTTGGCCTTTGTAGAAGCCTTGGTTGTTGACCAGTTCCTTCACCTGCATTCATCACTGGGTAATTCAAGTTAGGTCTCCCTGGCTCCCCATGGGGCCAAGGACAATTATACATCCCATGTCCAGACTCTCCGCAATTCCAACATTGCAAGACTCTCCTAGGTCGTGGATCTCGCTCTTCAGACTTCTTTGCTTGTCCCTTTGGACCTACAGCTTGTGCAAGGTGAATTGACAGGCTGCTTAAAGATTCGTTTAACTTCTCAATTACTTCCGCCGTTACCTCAGGAAGCTCCCTCGATGTTGATGCTTGTGACTTACCTTTGGGTCTCAGACCTTCTATTGGAACCTCTCCCCTTAAGCACTTGAGTTTCCTATACTTCTCAGCAGCCCTAGTTTCAGCTGCATCAAAAGTAGAAGGTGCACCCGCCTCAACTTTTACCTTAAGGTCAGGAAAGAGTCCGGCTATGAACCTCTCCTTCTTTAAAAATTCTGCACCATCACCAGGGTTAGCAACATTTCGTATCCATAGAGCCCAAAGACGTAGAAACTCTTGCTTGTACAAGTAGTAGTCATCTAAGTCTTTTTGCTTATGAGAAATAATGTCTTGCCATAGCTTTTGAGTGTTTTGGGGATCAAAGAAGTATCTCTTAAAACGATTCAAAACTTCTGTGTAATTCCCCTTAACTTCATCAGGCAAAGAGTCAAACCAAGTGCTAGCATCTTTCCTAAGGACCACCTCAAACATTTCTACACGTTCTTGATCAGTTACTATCCTCTTGATACGGCAAGACATCTTGAAATTCGCTAAAAATAATTTAGCATCCTCTCCAGGCTCTCCAAAGAAAAGAGGATACCCAGACATTTGGCGTTGGCTTTCCATTGAATTGATTTCAAAGTGACACCCGTTTTTGTTTTTCTTTCTTAAAAAGATTTACACAATAATGTTTTCTAGCTTGCAATCTATTCTACAACAATATAAAGATATTCACATCAAACGACCTATGATAATCAATAAGAGGTAGGATGACAGGGTTTGGTGATGCGAGAATTTCTCCTACTCTTTGGGCACCAAACATGAACACCATACGTTGTTGAAAATGGATTTTCCTACTAATTGCAATGTTTATTCTAATGTGTGGAGTGAAATGGAAGGGGAAAACCTCTATTCCTGGGCCATTATCCATGGTCTATGCATGACCTAATGCTTAAAACAAAACAAAAATATAGACGTCCAAACTAAGGTCGTACCTAATGAGAGGCAAAATAAAAGGATTTACTGAAGCGTTTATCTCGGCCAACCTAAGAGGACCTAAAATTCTACGAATGACACGTTGAAATTGCAACTTAGTACTAACAATTATGTGTACCTTTTGCCTTGCAATGGGAATGAAGGGATCATACAAATTTTCGTGATTCATGCAAACTACTTGACTATGCTAAAGGTTGATTCTACACAAAAATACACAAGCCGTCCTCAGTGGGGGCACCAATTTGAGGCGGTCCGGGGCGGGCAACAAGAAGAGTGGCCTCTAGACACCCTTCAAGGCTCCCGTGCTGCTCAATGGGGCTGGGGCACAACACAACACAAACCCAAACAACAAACCCACAGCCAAATCCCAACTACACAAGGGGCACCACCTAGTTTAAGAGCGAACTAGGACGCAAAAGAGGAGAATCGTTTGAGCAACCCACAAACAAGCAAGGAATTTACACTAACCCTAACACCAATGGAATACTCTCACACACTAAAACACGAGAGAGAGAGAGAGAGAGAGAGAGAGAGAGAGAGAGAGAGAGAGAGAGAGAGAGAGAGAGAGAGAGAGAGAGAGAGAGAGAGATAGTGCTCGGGCTGCTTTGAAATGTATCGGCAATGATCAAGCAAACACAACTATATATTTAAGAAAGAGAGAGAAAGGGGGAGGGGGTGCTTGTTGCATTAATACCTTCTTACAAATCTGTCATGACAAATCAAAGTGAGATTAGTACTTGTTCAACATAGCTTGCGTAAATTTCACCACAACACATCACAAGAAAAGCCACCCCAATCACTGTCTTAAGGCCAGGGGAGTCCTCTCCACCCTGTCGCCCTCTTACAGTATGTGGGATTTATGGCTAGATTGATGACAACACCAGAGACAAGCTATCAAGAACTTAACAACACTTACGCATCATTGTTGTCCATTACTTCACGTTGGAAGGGGGACAAAGTATCCAAGCTTAGTCCAAATCCACCCTCCTTGATTCAGCGAATGTTGGGCTTACACTAGTAGGAGAAATGATAGATTTCCTACTCTCAATTGAATGATCACTCTCTCTCTTACAATGGCATAGAGTTCCCTTGCTAATCCCCTATTACAACACATGCACATGCATAAGACAATGAGCTTCCACTCAAGAGCTCCTTCTAGAGAGGTTGAGCTTGGCTTCTCAAGCTATAACATAGTGCTCTTGCTTATGGCTCCTCCCTTTTGTGCTAGCTACACCCTCCTTTTATAGCAATTTTGAAGGCTAGGGTTACTCCTCTAACCATGGTTGGGTTAGATTTTCAGCAATTTATCTAATTTCTTTTGCTTGGAATTATCAAGAAGTTGGTGGGGAAAGAGAGAGGAGAGAAATGGAGGTGATAGGACTTTTCATAGTGGGTTAGTGTTAGTAGAGTTAGTATTAATTTACAAATGGAATTGGATATTTACAATGGGAGTATCCATGTAGGATACAAATAAGGAAGAAAACTCTTAAGAGGTAAGAAAAGGTGGATTTCTTACAAGGTTGATGCTCCAAGTGTCTTGAGTAGGGCCGATTTTGACGCTTGTTGACGGTCCACTAGCTTTGACGGTACATTTCTTCTCCACTCTTGACCTTCCTTGAGAGACAAGGTAATTGAAGCTGAGTAATCAACCACCATGATGCTGTCTTTTAAGAGAAGAGGCTGAATTTTGTGGTTTTTTTGATAGATATGGGTAAATTGGAGGAGGAAAATGAGACTAGGTGGTCAATTTTGGAATGGAATTGTGTGTGGGAGGTATGAGTTCACCATGGTTTCTCTTATTCTTCAAGGTTGAAGAGAAGGTGAGTAGGGTGCAGAGAGGAGTGGTGAGAGGGGTGGGGATGATGAGTGGAGAAGTGTGTGTGAAAGAGGAAAATGACAAAGTGGAAGAGAGAGAGTGGCTGCATAGCATGGGAAAACTGAGGTCCACTAAAAAAATCATAGCTCACAGCTCGTAGCTCAAAAAAATATGAAAAAATTTGAGGCAAAAGTTCAGCCCACGAGCTACAACTTTTGTTTGTATCACCTTTTCAAATTCGGAGAGCAAGTGAACTTTAAAAATTCAGCAAAACCGACCATTTTTTTCCACTGCATAAGGTCTTTGTGGGGTCCTTCTTTGGATGATTCTTTTGAATACCTCCAAGAGTGAGCCCTCCATAGTGCATGTATGCATGCCACCTACCCTTGACCTTATTTGGTAGGTCTATAATTGAAGATATTGTTGAGATTAGGATATAAGTGAATAGTACAACTAAGAAAATCAAATATTGAGGGGTCTAAAAAATATGTACATGTCAAATATAAATAATATAGGTGGAAAAATATAAAGGGGTCAAAATAAATCTCTCTCATTATAAGTCTACCATAAAAAGATGAATATTTTTGGTGGTCTAATTTATGAGAGTAATAGAGAATATATGTAGGAAGGAAAAAATCACAATAGTGAAAAAAATATACACATAAATAGAACTAGTTTCTTTTGATTTTTGTTGGGATGGAGTTACACAAAATATAAGAGAAGCTTACATGAAAATATTTCTATATGGAATAAAGAGTATGAAAAATGGTAAGAAAAAATTGTGGTAATGGTGAGGCAATGTACAGAGCATAAATAACACACACCTAGGTAGAAATATTTAAATAAATACCAAAATATTTATGAAAAAATCTTTTATTTAGGCCCTATATACAAAGAAATATTTACATATGCATGGGCCATAATATACTTATATTTTTTATATTTTTTATTTATTTTTATTTTTTTGGCTCAACTAGCCCAATGACTAGCTAATTGAGGGTTTTTGAAGAAGATATGGGAAAAGTCCCGTGACTCACGCACGCCTATATATAGTGAAATGGTAGGGATAGCCACAGTGTTTGGGTGATTTTGGTAGGGTGAGGTAACTCACTATGGCAATTACAGAGAGCCGAAAAACGGCTATCAGCATCAAAAAGGTACTTCTTGAGAACCCAACACTTGATGTTTCCCAAATTACACATGTTCTCAAATGCATAATATGATCTCTTTCCTGCTTCCAAATGACGCATAGCACATTTATGGCACTTGTGATTGGACGGAACCTCAAGGTTAAGGTAATTAAAGCTCTCAACAACTTCAAGTGTCTCATTGTTGTACACAATGCATGGCTTCTCCTTATGGTTGGTTTCCACAAGCATAACCTTTGTTTTGGATTCGTTCACAATCAGCTCACTATTCAAGCAAAAGTTCTCAAGGACAACCTTAAGCTTTTGTGCGTCTTCTAAAGTATGTGCTAGAAGCACTACATCATCTGCATACAACAAAAGCATGATTATTGCATTGCAAATAGTGACTTCTTCAATTCCTTCTTCTTGCATAAAGTCAAGTACTATTTGTTCCAATTGAGTGTGCATAGACCAAAGAGAGTTGGTGACAATGGACATCCTTGTTTAACCCCAATAGTGCTTACAATTTTTTCTAAAATTTCTCTTCCCATGCGCATTTGACAAATCACCTTCTCATAGATTGAGAAACCGCAAGCATAAACTCACTTGGCACTTGGAGTTCTTCTATCATTCTCTACAAATTGTTACGTGGAATCATATCAAAGGATTTCTTAAAGTCCACAAAATAATAATACAATCTCTTGCCTTTCAACCGACTTTCCTCCATGAGAACATGAAGAGCGACAAGATGATCAATGGTGCTATGTCATCAATGAAAATCCGCTTGTCCTTTTGCACGCTTGTCATTCTCTTCTCTCCATTATGCACCGCACCCAAACAACTTTTCCATAAGAGACCCAATCATTATAGTCCGGTAGTTGTTTACATTCTTTACATTCCCTCCTTTATGCAAAGGCTTAATCCAATTAGTACTTCAATCATAAGGTATACCATGTTGAAGTGCAAGATTGAACATATCACACATCCATTCATGGGTAAAATCTCTCGTACATTTGATCATCTCCGCCTTGATACCTTAAAGATCTCCCGCTTTGCGAGTGGTCAACTTTTCAAGCCCACCGTATACATCCTCAATAGTAAAAAAATAGGACATACATGGGAGTGAACCATAAGATGGTACTTTTTTTAGTATTTGCCTTGTCATATAATTGCCTACAATGTGTTTACATATCCACAACTCAAGTTACCAAAATTCTCAACCCGCTTGCCCCTCAAGTTTTCCAAAATCTTCCACATGCATGTGCCTTTTCTTGGACTTGAAAAAGTATTGCTTTACTTCCCATCTTCTTCTCTTCTTTTGAATCAAATGCCTTGTATGTATTCAAATGACTTTGATAGTTTTTTTTGTCTATAGTTGCATCAAGCTTTATCAAGGACTTTCAAGCATCTTGACATTCTTTATCAAACCACCTTTTGCGTGATCTATCTTTGTTGATACCATGGAGATGCTTTATGGAAAAGAATTCTTCGGCACAAGAACAAATAAATTTTTTGAAAGCTTCCCATTTAGTTTCCAATGGTGTGTCATAAAGAAGCTTTGTCATCCTCCATAATTTTTGCTCAACCACTTCAATGTACATTGGTGCCTGTTTGAAATCCATACATAGTGATAATTTCTCTTCCCTTTGGCTGAGATTATCATGCTTAGTTACTCTCTCCATATGAAAGGTCAATACATAAAGTCCGATGGTTGGATTTTGGGGTCCATTGGTCAAACGTAAAACTCTTTATGCGATACATGATGGCTTCGGAGAGTAGCATGTAGTCAATCACACTATCCCCATTATGTTTCCTATATGTAGATCCATTGGTTCCACTCCACAAAGATACACCACTGGAAATGAGCATACGCGTGCTATTACACGTGTAAAAGTAACTTTTCATAGTGATCCGGCTCTTTCTTATCCATTGAAGTACGATCATACAAGTGAACTTCATCCAGCTCCCTTGAAATGTATGGCATATCAAATTGTTGAGTATCATGTTGCAATGTTTTTGTGCGAGCATTCCTATCCCCAAATACAATAACATCACCTTCGCATTTGAAATAAGCAATGTCCTCTTCTAAATAAAAAAATGGTTGATCTCTATGCATGCAAGCATAAAAGGGGGAATCATGATGAGGAATGTAGCAATCGGCTAAAAAAATGGGTGCTCTTTTTGGTGTCATAATTTTTAGCCATACATAACGTTTGTACTTGTCATCTTTCACAATTGATACAAAATCTTCCAATCCTTTCTTAACCATACATGCTACCCCTCCTTGCTCTCTTGGTTGCTTCAGATTTTTTGACCACATCAATGAATGTACATTGTAATCCTCCAAGCTGTTAATCCTTTGTGTATCATGCTATAAAGTTTCAACAAGAAGTACAACATCGGCTTTGCTTCTTAGTTCATCAATGCCAACCCCCGTATTCTATGGGTATCCATTACAATTTCAAAATCATATTTTCAATTGTAACTCGGTCCCATAGATCACACATCCCTATTTTCTCGAGGGACTTTCCTCCTCCTTGGGCACATTTTCTTCGTGAGAGATCTCCTTGTTTTCCTTATTCATTTACTCATCTGCCTTGTGACGCATATTTTGTTGCTTAATAGTGTGATCTTCACATACAAAACATTCTGTATCCCTCAAATAGATCCGACTATTATCAAGGATAATATTTCCTTTGGTCTCATCTGGCATGGTGCATACAATTGGCCGTCCTCCCTAGTGAGGAGCTCCTTGCTTATCTACTCTATGTGCTCCATAGACCATAACTCCAGACATGCCAAAGTGGGTTATGAAGAAATCTTTGATAACAATGGCAAGAGAAGGAGATGTCTCTAACTTCTCTTTGAAAATTCCATGAATAACAATGTTCTTGGAACGTCACTTCCGTTCCTTCAACTCCTCCACATCCACATTCTCAACATTCTTTGTTTGAACCACAACTTTCATGATTGAGGAATTAGGAACCACATTGTTACCACATACACTAGTCCAATATTTTTTTGTGCATACATTCTTCATGTCGCATACATCCCAGCTCATGGTGTCAAATTTCTCCTCTTTCGATACATGGTCATGCTCTACTTTGCTCATGCGCTCCTTCAAAGCATCCAAGTCCACAAGAGAGCGTTTATATTCCTTGACTTTCTCTTCAAGTTTCATCAAACGTGTTATTTGCATCTCAAGTGTCCTCTTGAGATTCTCATTCTCAACCACAAGTACCCTTAGTGTGCCATTCTCCATTGCAAGTGCCCGTAAGTCTTTGCCTTGTTTGTTTATGGTCTCTTGCAATGATACCAAGTATTCCATGATCATGGTTTTTAATGTCGTTGGTTGGGTATTTGTGTTGCTATCTCCACACTTAAGAGATTTTGGATCATTTTCCACAATGGTTGTGGACCTTGTTGAAGAAGAAGAACCCTTGCGAGTGCCAGAAGACATTGTATGTAAAATAAGAGATGAGAGTCAACTTTCTTGAGCCTATTCACTTCAAAAATGCTGCTATAAAAATGCCTTCCATAACTCTGAATTTTTTTGTCTTTACATGAATGTGTAGAGGGAGTCGTGCTGTTTGATTGAGGCTATAGATCACCCAAATTGGAGTTCGAATGAAGATGTTGTGATCAAAAGAGTGAACTACTGTCTACTAGGTCAAAAAACGGTTGTACTAGGGGGGGGGGGGGGGGGGGGGGGGGGAGAGAGAGAGAGAGAGAGAGAGAGAGAGAGAGAGAGAGAGAGAGAGAGAGAGATTTTATTATCGTCCTCGGAGGTCAAATATGACCTATGGGACCAAAGTTACATGTGATGTAGTATGTGTATGGCTGATGAATGACTCTCGATGCTCCAAAATTGTAGTGATGAGAGTCGCAATGGAGAGCCCACACTTTGGCTGGGAGAGGAAAGTGTGTAGGTCTAAGTTATGGCTGAAAATGTGAGAGAAGCAAGTTTGGATGTGATCAAAAGCTGAGCACTCTAGTAGTGTGTGGTACTCAGACTCTCGAACTTGCAGTGAGCATAATGTGCACAATCGATTTGACTCTTCTCCATTGCCCCAACGCCCTATCTCGCATCGAAGGAAATGGGAGCTAACCCGAATTGCTGCGATAGTGCGTATCGCGGACAAGGGAATAGGCTCAAGCATGTAAGTGTGAGTACGGTTTCCTCTCTCAGCGAAGAACATGGTTTTGTAGTTGCGGGCAATATAGGTGGTGTAATGTATGAAGCGTGACCCACCGGATTTCTCCCAAGCCGTAATACATTGGCGTTGTAGAAAAGCTTCATTCACTTAAGAGTCAATTGAAGCATCATGTAGCAAGTGTAATGCATCCCATCTCCCAAACCACTTCTTTATGTCTTGCATCCATCCCGTGCTCAAGATCTTGCTTTTATGCGTCTTTTGAACTTTTTTGCTTGCTTCCCATGCAATTGTAGGAAGTCGATGTGAGGGGTTTTGACGCATCTTTATCATGTACTCCACAACCCTTTCCATGCCCATAACCTCAATTGGAAGAGATCCCGAATCAAGAAGTAGGAGCATATATGGTGTTTGTGTCTTAACTTGGAGAAAGTTTGTAAGAAAACGCTTTTGGACATTCTCAAACTCTTTCCAAGTAGACTTTGAGATGCTCCCGCCCCACACTTCAACTCCATAAAGAAGAACCGATGTCACCAATGCATCAAAAAGATACTTCTTGAGAACCCAACACTTGATGTTTCCCGCATTACACATGTTCTCAAATGCATAATATGCTCTCTTTCCCACTTCCAAACGACGCATAGCACATTCATGCCACTTGTGATTGGATGGAACCTGAAGGCCAAGGTACTTAAAGCTCTCAACAACTTCAAGTGTCTCGTTGTTGTACACAATGCATGGCTTCTCCATATGGTTGGTTTTCACAAGCATAACCTTTGTTTTGGATTCATTTATAATCAGCCCACTATGCAAGCAAAAGTTCTCAAGGACAACCATAAGCTTTTGTGCATCTTCTAAAGTGTGTGCTAGAAGCACTACATCATCCGCATACAACAAAAGCATGATCACCGCATTGCAAATAGTGACCTCTTCAATGCCTTCTTCTTGCATAAAGTCAAGTACCATTTGTTCCAATTGATCGATGCATAGACCAAAGAGAGTTGGTGACAATGGACATCCTTGTTTAACCCCAATAGTGCTTACAAAAATTTCTGAAATTTCTCTTCCCATGCGCAATTGACAAATCACCTTCTCATAGATTCGAGAAACTGCAAGCATAAACTCACTTGGCACTTGGAGTTCTTCTATCCTTCTCCACAAATTGTTACGTGGAATCATATCAAAGGTTTTCTTAAAGTCCACAAAACAACAATACAATCGCTTGCCTTTCACCCGACTTTCCTCCATGAGAACACGAAGAGTGACAAGATGATCAATGGTGCTATGGCATCAACGAAAACCCGCTTGTCCCTTTGCACGCTTGTCATTCTCTTCAGCCCAATCACTCAATTTCATCTCCATTATGCACCTAAATAACTTTGCCATCAGAGACCCAATCATTATAGTCCGGTAGTTGCTTACATTATTTACATCCCCTCCTTTATGCAAAGGCTTAACCCAATTAGTACTCCAATCATAAGGCATACCATGTTGAAGTGCAAGGTTGAACATATCACACATCCACTCATGGGTAAAATCTGCCGTCCATTTGATCATCTCCGGCTTGATACCTTGAAGATCTCCCACTTTGCGAGTGGCCAACTTTTCAAGCCCACCGCATACATCCTCAATAGTAAAAAAAGACGGCATACATGGGAGTGAAACATAAAATGGAAATTTTTCAGTATTTTCTTGCTCATATAATTGCCTACAATGTGTGTACATATCCACTAGACTCAAGTTACCAAAATTCTCAACCCGCTTGCCTCTCAAGTTTCTCCAAAATCTTCCACATGCATGTGCCTTTTCTTGGACTTGAAATTCTTGTTGCTTTACTTCCCATCTTCTTCTCTTCTTTTGAATCAATGCCTTGTATGTATGCAAATGACTTTGATAGTTGTCTTTGTCCATAGTTGCATCAAGCTTTATCAAGGACTTTTGAGCATCTTGACATTCTTTATCAAACCACCTTTTGCGTGATCTATCTTTGTTGATACCATGGAGATGCTTTATGGCAAAGCATTCTTCCGCACAAGAACAAATAGCTTTCTTGAAAGCTTCCCATTTAGTTTCCAATGGTGCATCACATTGAAGCTTTGTCATCCATAATTTTTGCTCAACCATTTCAATGTACATTGGTGCCCGTTTGAAATCCATACATAGTCATAACTTCTCTTTCCTTTGGCTGAGATTATCATGCTTAGTTGCTTCTCCACATGAAAGGTCAATACATAAGGTGCGATGGTTGGATTCCGGGGTCCATTGACCAAACATAAAACTCTTTATGCGATACATGATGGCTTCAGAGAGTAGCATATAGTCAATCACACTATCCCCATTATGTCTCCTACATGTAAATCCATTGGTTCCACTCCACAAAGATACACCATTGGCAATGAGCATACCCGTGCTATTACACATGTGTAAAAGTAACTTTCCATAGTGATCCGGCTCTTTCTCATCCATTGAATTACGATCATATAAGTGAACTTCCTCCAACTCCCTTGAAATGTATGGCATATCAAATTGTTGAGTATCATGTTGCAATGTTTTTGTGCGAGCATTCATATTCCCAAATACAATAACATCACCTTCACCTTTGAAATAAGCAATGTCCTCTTCCAAATCAGAAAATGGTTGATCTCTATCCATGCAAGCATAAAAGGGAGAATCATGATGAGGAATGTAGCAACCGGCTGCAAAAATGGGTGCTCTTTTTGGTGTCATAATTTTCAGCCATACATAACGTTTGTACTTGTCATCTTTCACAATTGATACAAAATCTTCCAATCCTTTCTTAACCATACATGCTAACCCTCCTTGTCCTCTTCGTTGCTTGAGATTTTTTGACCACATCAATGAATGTACATTGTAATCCTCCAAGCCGTTAATCCTTTGTGTATCATGCTCCCAAGTTTCAACAAGAAGTACAACATCGGCTTTGCTTGTTAGTTCATCAATGCCAACCCCCGCATTCCATGGGTATCCATTACAATTCCAAAAGCATATTTTCAATTGTAACTCGGTCTCATAGGTCACGCATCCCTATTTGCTTGAGGGACTTGCCTCCTCCTTGGGCACATTTTCTTCATGAGAGATCTCCTTGTTTTTATTATTCTTTTCCTCATATGCCTTGCGACGCATATTTTGTTGCTTAATAGTGCGATCTTCACATACAAAACATTTTGTATCCCTCAAATAGATCCAACTATTATCAAGGATAATATTTCCTTTGGTCTCATCTGGCATGGTGCATACAATTGGCCGTTCTCCCGAGCGAGGAGCTCCTTGCTTCCCCACTCTATGTGCTCCATAGACCATAACTCCGGACATGCCAAAGTGGGTTTTGAAGAAATCTTCAATAACAATGGCAAGAGAAGGAGGTGTCTCTAACTTCTCTTCGGGAATTCCACGAATAACAATGTTCTTGGAACGTGGCTCCCGTTCCTTCAACTCCTCCACATCCACATTCTCAACATTCTTTGTTTGAACCATAGCTTGCATCAGTGAGGAATTAGAAACCACATTGCTACCACATACATCAACCCAGGACTTGTTTGTGCATACATTTTTCATGTCGCATACATCCCGGCTCATAGTGTCAAATTTCTCCTCTTTCAATACATGGTCATGCTCTACTTTGCTCATCCGCTCCTTCAAAGCATTCAAGTCCACAAGAGAGCGTTTACATTCCTTGACTTCCTCTTCAAGTTGCATCAAACGTGTTGTTTGCATCTCAAGTGTCCTCTTGATATTCTCATTCTCAACCATAAGTACCCTTAGTGTGCCATTCTCCATTGCAAGTGCTCGTAAGTCTTCGCATTGTTTGTTTACGGTTTCTTGCAATGATACCAAGTACGCCATGATCATGGTTTTCGATGTCGTTGGTTGGGTGGTTGTGTTGCTATCTCCACACTTAGGAGATTTTGGATCATTTTCCACAATGGTTGTGGACCTTGTTGAAGAAGAAGAACCCTTGCGAGTGCCGGAAGACATTGTATGTAAAATAGGAGATGAGAATCAATTTTGTTGAACCTGTTCACTTCGGAAATGCTGCTACAGAAACTCCTTCCATAACTCTGAAAATTTTTGTCTTTACATCAATGCCTAGAGGACTTCGTGCTCTTCGATTGAGGCTATAGATCATCCAAATCGGAGTTCGGATGAAGAAGTTATGATCAGATATGACCCATGGGACCAAAACAAGCATTACATCTGGTTTTTTGGGGTAGAGGCATCAGAGATACATATCAGTTAGGGATTGAGGGTCCATCTGGGGGTGAAGGGAAAATGAAAAAGGATAAAGGAGAAGAACACGAACAAAACCTAAGGAGGTTCATGTGGAAGCGGAGCTGGATTAGGAGTTCAAAACTCCTGGATGATGGCTTTACCACCACGATAGACTAGCCGTTTACCTTATTTACGAGCTTCATGCATCTTCGTAAGCTCGCTTACTTTAAGATTGAGCTGATTTGTGGTTAATTCCTCGGTGATCCAAAGCTTTGTCCGCTTGAGACGATAAGATTTATGTAGTAGCCTCGTCCTTTCTTCTTTGTTTTTGAAAGTGAGGATGCATTGACCAACTGGCACACACCTATGTATATCGTTGATCCAAGAGATAGTGTCGGGCTCAATGTTGAGTGGTTTCACAATGTCACTGAGCTTAGTGATGGCTTCTTTGAGAGTATCCTCCTCAGTGCACCATAGTGAGCAAAGCCCTGCAATCTGAATCCTGAGGACGAGGGCTTCTTTTAGCCGGCATTCTTGTAAGGCTGCTTGTATTTTTCTATCAATCTTCTTACGGTCGATTGCTTTTAACATTATTTTGAACAAAGAGATATTCTTATTCTCAAGTAGTCTGATCTTGTAAATAAGTGGTTATTTCTCTATTCTTGTAACCCTATCCGTGAACTATGAGAGAGATATGTGGGCTTTGACTAATATTGTGATTAAGTGGATTTTTTCTTTTCCTGTAACTCTTTTCATGAACGTGCAGTCACTATGGTTTTCTTTCTTGGTATTTGAGCTTGTCACTTGCAAGTTCCCAACTCTCACATTGTGATTTGTCTACCACTCTATAGAAATGTCCATTGATATGGTGACTAAATTTTGGGTGACGTAATGCAACATTTCCCCAAATGCCATGAAAAGAAGCACACTGCTTTTCATTTACCTGGGAACAACAATAGCAGCCCCTTTGCATGCTAACCACCATTGGATTGCTACTCTTTCATGCATTTGATAGCTAGTCTGCGTATCTTGCAAAGATTGACTATGCTAGCTCCAAGCTTCCCTTCCAGTAGAGCTGATATGAGCTCATACAAGTACAAAAATTTCTCATGGATCATGTACAATCTTACTGAGACTCATGCCTACAACAACATGCCAATTGAGGTGTGTTTTTCTCTATTAAATTGCTAAGTAAATCCCCCCCTATCCCTGCCCCTACCCCCGCGCATGTGTTGCATCCTTTAATAATTAAATCATGCACACATGCATTGTCTTTGGCTAACCTCTACAATGGACCAAATGTTGCATCACAAAACTTCTATCTAGCAACATTTACTTTGGTGCTTTCATTTTAGTACCGTTGTATTCAAGGGTGAAAAATCCATCGCTTATTTTGTAGAATCAAGAGTCATATAATGCTCTTGCATGTAAAACTTATACACTTGTCTTCTTATGTACTTTTTCTTGTGTGAAAGGAGATTCTTAGACATGCACATAAAACATTCAACCACCCAACCACCACGCTGTAGAGGTGTCTGCTAATGTGGTGGCACAATTTTGGGTGACAAACTGCAACATTAACCTACATTTGGTAGAGGGAGCTTTTCGCATAAGGTTAGGGAATCCAGCACAAAGTTCATGGAGAGAGCTTTTTCAATAAATTTTCCAACCGGTCCATTTTCCATAAAAACCTTCCTCCAAATCTCCCTCAAAAGCTCCCTTGATACCCCTACTCAATTTCTTTGTCTTTCTCATGCCGGGTTATGTCTAACCGAATCTCATTATTGTGGAAGTGGTAGTACAATCTCCATCATTATCTGTTTTGCATCTTCTTCCATGTAGATTAACACATAATCTTGCTTTGCAAATTTGTCTTTCCTAGATTCTCACATGCTAATTGTGCCTAGCCTAATCTCCATCACCGTGTTGATCATGTCTATTGTGATCTTCATCATCATCTCTTCTATAACGTCTACCATGAAGAGTAATATAACACATTGGTTTGTATATTTGTCTTATATAGCTCCTCTCATGCAGATTATGTCTAACCCAATTATCACAGTACATATTTTCTTACTGAATAATAAAGCATAGAACATTTGAACGTGCTATGTTGATCTTGTGATACCTCTAAAGGCGCAAGGGTCTACCTGTGGTGGAGGTATCAGTAAAAGGCATGGGGATGGTAGTGCAGGGAGGTGATTGTGAGTTGGAGGTAGGGGAGAGCACAACACGAGAGATAGATTGCATTGGTTTCACAAATAGCAGGTAGGCAATTGTATCGTATGACAATATTGTTGTTTGGAGATGGAGTTGTAGGTCATTGTGATGGAGTTGGTGAATAGGTGTTGCTGACAATCAAGTAGATTTACTTTGAAAATTGGTAGAGGAGAAAAGTGATAGCCTAGCATCTAAAAAGTGAGGAGAGATGCAATATCAAATAGTGTGAGATTGATCGTAGGATGACATGCACTTTGACGTACACTTCTCATCTTCTTGGTTTGGCCCCACCTGTGTTCAACATGTCTCACAATCATTGTATTCTACAACTTGATATTCCGGACAGGCAGTTCTTTAAGAGCTTTTTGTGATTTTTGAAGTACACCACATCTTCTTGGCCCTACCCTTGTTTTTGATATCCTACCATCAATGCATTCCAAGAGTCGACATTCTATACAAGAAGCTGCACAATCAATTTTGTTGTTTTCTGAAGTACACCATATTTGGCATACATGTCGACCAAGGCAATTCCAAGCATAAATTTTGTTTTTAGTAGCCCTTGACTAACAATATTATCGCTGAATTTTGTTTCCCATATCAAAGTCTTGTGTAGTGCCACATATCTTCAAGATGAACACATAGGTGACTACATCTGGAGCGATACCCTCGCTTCGCATTTGGTAGGGGAGATGAAAGTGTCTTCTTTGTCGATGTAGCTTTGGACATGAAGCCTCAACTTCCCAATCAAGGGAGTAATGGAGGCTTGCTATCCCTTGAAAGCCCCGTCGCAGTTACGATATCTCCGATCTTGAAAGCTTGTATGCCTAGCTTTGTGGCAAACTCTATTGATATGAAGTTGTGAGTAGAGCCATGATCAAATAGGATGAAGACATCATACCCTCTCATATTCCCCCAAGCATATGAAAGGGATGATCCTTTGTAATGAGCATCCTCTTTTGGAAAATTTGATCATGGAAGCTCTAGGAGTCTCATTGTGGGCAGTTCTTTTGGGGAAAGAATGATAGCCATGTCCTTGCTCCCCACACTTAAAGAATTTTTTATCCTTGGGAAAAGCCTCTAGCTCTTCATGAGAGAGTTTGTTTTTAGATTTGTAAACTCCTTTCTCCTTGGTCTTGTTGTTTTTGTTTTTTGGAATTGTCTTGGCAATACTTTTTTAGTATTGTTCTTCCTCTTTGCATCATTTTGATCTTTGTTTTCCATGGGCTTGGCATTCCTTTTATCCCCTTGTTGGAAATTGATAGGAGATGCAACCATAGTGTGGTGGATGACTTTGGTGATAGAACCGGGCCGTTGGGAGTTGACATACTCGGCTATTTCTTCACATAATCGTGCACAAAATTGTTGCTTTTTCTCGGTAAAGTCTATCTTTTGAAAGACAGTATCTTTGAGATGTAAATCCCAAAACTTGTCTACATATTTGTAGATAGACTTGTGGGAGAGTAGCTTCAAGCTTCTCCATTCAGTAAGCACTTTGTCCTTGGCATCGTTTGCAAGGAATTGCTTTATTATGGAAACTCGTAGATTTTTCCATGTCCTTGGGGCTTCGTCATTCCCGCAGAGACTAGCCCACCAGTGGCAAGCAGGTTTTTGAAAGTGCATAGCTACATGGCATAGCTTGGAGGACTCTGTGAAGCTCTCATCTCCAAAGGCCGCATCCAATTGCTGGATGAAGGCCAATAATTTGTAAGTAGCACAAAAGGTGCCATCATAGGGGAAAACAGAGATAATCTTTCCTTCCTCTTTGAATTTCTTAAGCTTTTAGGACCTTCTCCAAGCAGGATAAGATTTGCAATGTCCTGTCCTCTTGTATTCTCTAGGAGAATAATCGCTGCTTTTGTTGAAAGAGGAGGAAGGTGAAGAATAAGGAGAAGAGGGTGACCTCTTTCTTGCCTTTTTCTTCCTTTGTTTCCTCTCTTCCCTCTTGAAGTGACAAGGAGAAGGACTATAGGATGATCTTTTACCCTTGGGAGGAGTTTGGGATCGTCCAGATCGCCGTCTTCATGGAACCACACCTTCAGAGGAATTCAAAGATTCACTTCTTTCTCGTTCATTGGATTCCTCCTCCTCTCTTATCGAAGAGAGTCTTCTTTTGGAAGTCTCAACTAGAGGCTTCCTAAGCTCTCTCTCTTCTTGGAGAGGAAGGGAAATCCCATAAGCACGAAGTTGTTGAGTAACTTCGGCTTGCAAGGCAGGGTTGCCCATAGCTTGTTGCAGCCTAGTAACAAGATAGTTAACAAACATTAGGGCATCATCAGTAGCACCTTCATGTGAAAAATTAAAGTTGTCAATATTCATTCTACTCTCTTGATTATTGTCAACCATGCTAATTAAACTTATGTATAAGATACTTTGTGCTTTGGTACCCTCAAAACCCTTAGTTGATACTCTTCTTTACCTTTTAAAATTAGTTGCCATACCCGAGATTGCTGATTGCAAGGAATAGTGGAGAGGGTTTAACATTGCTCGGTTGATTATGATTCTTGTTGAGCTTACTAGTAGCTCAATAATGGTTAAGCCAACAACAAGCCTTGAGAGACTCCATTATTAAGACTATAGTTCCCAACGGTGTACCTCGAACTAAGTCCTTTTCAAACAAGATAATAGATCCTTGTCCCACTAACCCTATTGCAATGAACATGTCCAACATTTCATGGACAACTTAAGAACCTCTCTTCTTAAGCAAAAAAAGAGAAACCAATAGCACTGATACCAATGTAATGGAAATGGCCTATTAACATTGAGAATACTGGAATTAAGAGAACTTTAGTGAGCATTTTCTTTATAGCTATTAGGTATAGCTATGTGAAATCCCTCGAAAGATAGATCCGTGGTATTCAATACTATCCTTGGTTTTGATGCGGGGTCCTTGAGCTTTGGTCCATGCTCGTGCCTGGAATCTGACTCTTTTTGTTCTTGGTTTGGTGGGATTACTGGTGTAGGTGGGACAAAGATCACACCCTCAGGTTTTCCAACTCATGGTTCTAGTAAATCTTGGGCTATTTGAATCATTTTCTTGCACATTTCAAGCATGTCCTTTTGAAGTTGCGCATATGGATATACCATCCGCCTATGTTCTTGGGTTTAGTTGTTTTTGAGCTGTGTTTCATAGGCTTTTAGGAGGGCGTCCTAATGGCTCATTAACATTTTCTACCAATATTGATCCTCCCGAACTAGCACTTCTTGGCTTCTCATCTGTGGATGGTTCTTCTGGAGGTTGAGACATTTGCATAAGAGAAGGTGCAACCCTCTCCTCATGCTGTCTTATCTTTTCTTTAGCTTGGGTAAGCTTCTCAGCTAGGGATTTTTGCTCTTGTTTCCTACGTGCTTTCATCCTAGCCTTTCTAGCTTTCCAACTATTCTGTTTGCTCTTGGTTTTCTGACTAGGTGCATCGGTCTTTGGATCACCCGTCTTTGAACTTGCGTCAATTTCCGTTTTCTCTATCTCTGGGTTCTCAGTATCTTGCTTTTGAGCTTCCACTCTCGTAACTACTTGAACTGGTACAACATTTTTATTTTTCGAGCTACTGGTAGGTGAACAATTTTTGAGACATTCGTTGTGATCTTTCTTTGATATTTTGGGATCAAGTGAATGACTCCACAATCAAGACAATAGGCATTTACTTGTGTGATCTCCGTTTGAGGATATTGTTTGACCAAGTGGTTGTCACGGTTTTTGTGACACTCTAGTTGAGGAGCCTCTTTGTGCAATTCATCTTGGCTGTAAATAGGCTCTGACTAGGCTCTGACCTAGCTAAGCCTCTATATTCACAATAAACCGCAATGTCCTTTTGTTCATCTCGTCTTTCTTTTTTTAGGTCGAAATGCAAGAGGTGGAGATTGTACAGGACTCACCACTCCATATGTTTCTCTTATCTTTTGTAGCTTCGAAGGGTAGTAACCACTTTGGTTACGTTGTTATAACACATTGTAGCTGGTACTAGCACTTGTTTGTTGGATGCTTCCATAATCGGTGTGTATCTCATGTCTATAGGCATTCTAGCACGTGGTAGTAGAGGTTGTTGTCCTACGATAGGCTGTGGCCTTGAAACTTCTAATTGGACCTAGTGCATTCCCTATAGCGTATCTAGGTGGAGGAGGTGCTACTAGAATAGGTTGTGCATACCTCTCCTTAGCATATTCCATGCCATAGTAAGACTCTTCCCTCGTATGGTTTATCCATTTTCTCTCAATTTTGCACCACTTAAGCTCCTTCGGATTATAATTTACAAGAGGAGCTAACCTCTTGACCATTTAGTCGACAAAATTTTCTTGATCGATAGGTGCCACTGGCTTTGCAATGGACTCACTCATCTGTGAGTCACTGCGTTGAGAGGATGTGTCATCCTCTTGACTCTTACAATCGTTTTCTTTATAGTTTTCACAGTTATCCACCAGATAAAGAGCTTATTTGATCAATTTGTTTAATGTCAGGCTCCTTATCATATGGAGATCCATTTGAAGACCTGCATGTCTCATTCCCTGAATAAAGATCAATGTTAACCGTGCTTGCTAGGAAGTTCCTCTCTTGGATAGAACTTATATTTTGAGCCGTAATGTCACTTTGTGTACTGATTCACCCTCTTTTTTCTTGAATTTGTGGATTTGCAAGACCATATTGTGAGCTATGACTTTCTACAAAAATTCTTTGATGAATTCCTCAAACAACTCCTCTAGAGTCTCAAAATCTAGCCTTTCCACTGAGTCGAACCATGTAGCCGCGTCATCTTCTAGAGTTAGTCCGAATCCCACAAATTGTGTTGCAAAATTTGAAACTTACTCTGCTATAATTACTCTTTTGAAAATCGCTAACGTGATCTATTGGATTTTTATCTCCGGCGTATTTCTTGTTCATCCATTTTTGGATCTGGGATGGTCTAGCTCGCCAATTGTCTACAAGTCTAACCATAGACTCTCCCAACCCTTCTCTCGCTTCAGGCCTTCTACCATGCCTAGGTTCTTCTTCCAAGGTATTAGTCATCCTGTTGGAAATTGGTCCTTGAGAAGGCATGTCTGCCCTCTCTGTGATAATTTCATCTCTCATTATTGCTCTAGAAGGGAATCTAGGTGGCTCCCTTTTTGGAATTCTTGTAGAAATCTTTGTGTTTGGTGGAGGTATCTATGGTCCTTCATGACCAAATATCCACCTTTATCCAACACAATTTGTGGGTTTGTGCTTTCTAAATCTTTGTATTCTCGTCCATACTTGTCAACAACTATAGACTTACATTGATAGTCGAGTCCGTATGTATAGACATATAAGAGCTTGTGCTCTGTTAGCTCTTCTGAGTATGGCTATGAGCACCTATAAAGGTTGACCTCACCACCGTCAACGTATCTATACAATCCTTCACTCTTATGGTCTGTTATCCAAACTCTTTCAACAAGCTTGGTTGTTTTATCAATTGCAAGTTTGGAAGATCCATTATGGGCGGATGTTCCTCTATTGTTGGGATCTCGAAGCTCGTGTAAGCTAAGTTTGAATCTAAAGTGTAAATGATTTCTGGGCTTAACAGCTGTAGCTTGATGTAAGCAGGCTTATTTCAAAGTGTTCAAGTGCTTTGGTTACGGAAAAGTTAAAACTATGTCAAAAACCGCGACTATTTTCTCACAATTCTCTCAAATTGTCAGTTTTAGACACCCCTAACTTCCAGATGAATTTTGAGGCCTTTGAGGTCTTTGATTGTTATTCAAGGTGGACACTGAAAGTCGTAGACATTAGGAAATTTTGGAGGTCATTTGGAGGGCCTTCTAAGAAAATGTATTTTTTGCACTCTCTCTCTAGAAAATATGGCGAATAATAGAGGCGGGTTTGTCATGGTAAAAGTTCAAAAAGTGTACTTTAAGTAGATTCTTTACCCTTCTGAACATTCGTCCGTAATGATTGAGGGATAATATTCTTTTCAGTTGCATTGAATGAACCTCGTCAACATGGAGGGAATGAGTCTAACATGGAGGGACGAAGCCTTAACAACTATTCACTTTTCATTAAACCTGTACCTTTGGCTAATGGCGCACTCCTCAAATGGCACAAATGTTACTCAGAAACGAGCCAAATATCACCTTCACATTGATTTGGACAACGAGTACCAACCATTGATTAAGCGGAGTAAAGCAAACACACATATACACATTGATAGCACTAGACCTCTTGGCTCTTCTTGGTTGCATTAGGAACCATGAACCTTTGTTTATCCTTTGTCCAACCCATTGGTTCTCTGCACTTATTGAAGCTGATATTGTAATTGATGATATGCTACTACTTGGCCTTCTAGGAAAAGTGCAGGTGTTGCTAGTTGGTGTGAGAGACCATAAACACCTAGAGCTTCTTGGGCGGGAAGACGTGGAAGCCATAGCTCTGAGAGAAAAGCTTTAGTGGAGGGAGATTCACTTTGAAAGAATCCTAATGGAGGAAAAGTGTTTTACAATGCCAATATCTTGTGCAGGCTTAATGGCCACCCTCCAGTACGTTAATGACCATAAGAGAATATCAGCAGTGGGACCACACATGCACCTAACAGCTCGGTAGAAGCAAAGAAGTTACGATGCCACAATCCTAGATTTGTGAAAGTTTTTAAATTATTTTCCTTTTTCTTGAGTCTTTCCACGTATTTTCCTACGTAACGTAGCCCTCAAGCTCATTGGACGCGCTCTATTTTCTCTCTCTTTCATATGGCCCTCCAAATGACCTCCGAAATTTCCTAATGTAGCACTATTATAAGTAAATTTCAATAGAGGAAGTAATCTTTCCAATCAGATGGCTTCTTGTTGATGTATGCTCATAGCATATCCTCTAGCACTTGGTTAACTCATTGATCTGGAATATTGATATTGAGTTGGATTCCCAAGTCTTAGAAGATAGACCCTTTAGAACTGATTGCTAAACATGGGATCACAATCACTCACTAGTACTTAATTAACTTCGCATGAACAATACTTTTTCAAGAGAGAGAGAGAGAGAGAGAGAGAGAGAGAGAGAGTATTAGAGAACATTACAATAGTTGAGGACCGGGTTTACTTCAAGCCTGTCCCCCCTCCAAAAGACGTTTGTATTATATATTCTACCATCAAGAGAGACTTGATACAATAAAATCTTTGTGTTCCTTGTGACTTGGTGATTCTATGAATATGGAAAGCTTCATACATTACGAGCATAACATAAACTTTGCAAAAAGAATTAGCTATCCCAAGCCTCAGTCCCAAGGCCTCAAACACCTTCGAAGGTGGAGAGAGCTAGCAAGGAATGAGGGTAGGGAAGAGGAAGAAGAATCATTCATAGGAGAAAGAATTAGTTCCTCGCTTATCATCGCTCTTCTTGCTTAGGATATCATAATAGCATAGTAATGAAGATGAAGAAGAGAAGCCCTTTTTGCCTTTGCTTTGAGATGGCTATAACCTTTTTAATATTTGGAAAAGATTGTTGTGAGTCTCGGCTATATTCATTAGCAGCAGCGAAGATCTTTCCATGTACTTTAAGTATTAAGGGACTTTTGGATCTTCCCTCTTTAACCTCAAAAGGTGCTTTCTCCATAGAAGTATGTACAATGTCAATGTACGCATACTCATCTATCATAAAAGATAGATCATTGTGAGATACCACATTTATTCTTGGCCATTGTGAAAGTGCATTGATCACTTGATTGTGCTTGCCAGCAATGTGAGCAATATGAAATGTAAATCGAGAAAGAAAATTTGCCCACCTCATTTGTTTGTTGGAGAACTTGGTTTGCATCATGAAGTTCTTGAGGCTTTGTGATACATTCGTAGGTTGAATGGAGTCTTCAAGAGATAGTGCTTCCATGTGTCCAAGGCATGTAGAATAGCTAAAAGCTCTTTTGTGTACATGTCCAAGACCCGTTCATTGGTATTGATCCTTCGGCTCTCGTATGCTATGGCATGCCCTTCTTGAATCAGGATTGCTCCAAGGCAATCACCACAAGCATCACATTGGACCTCAAATGGCTTTGAGAGATCCGGAAGCATGAGGACTGGTGCAGAGGTAAGCTTTTCTTTGAGATTGTCAAAAGCATTTTTCTCCTTAGCAGTCCATGAATGCTATGAAGCGTCTATAGTATGCACACATACCACTTAAGTTTCTTAGCTCATGTAGATTCCTTGGATTAAGCCATGATTTTGTTACCTCCAACTTTGATGGAGCCATACGGATACCATCTTGAGAGATAAGGTGACCTAAATAGTGAATCTCTTGTAGAAAAAATTAACTTTTGTTTTGATTAATGAAAAGCTTATTCTCTCTCACAACTTGAAAGATTACCTGGAGGTGTCACTTGTAATCCTTCAAAGAATTTGAGTGGCCTGAAGATTTTTGTCCATTATGAGTTTGAATGCGGCGGATCTAATGGTGAACCTGGTGGCCACTAGATCTATAGCAGAAGCAAACAAAGTGGTTCAGGGGTCAGGGTTCAGACGATCTCTCATCACAAAGTGAGTCGAGCTCGAGCCTACTAGCAATGAGATCTAGATCCACCTCGCAGGGGAAGCGTACTTAACCTATGTAGCGATCCTAAGACCCACCTTCCAAGAGGAGAGAAATCCCGAGTGCCTTTTTCCCCATGTTTCAGAGGCACATACACTTGAGGCTTTGCCGCTCTAGGGGCAATGAGTATTACTAGTATCGATTTAAACACTATGCCTTTTTCCCCATGTTTCAGAGGCACATACACTTGAGGCTTTGCCGCTCTAGGGGCAATGAGTATTACTAGTATCGATTTAAACACTATGGCCGGGGACAGAGAGTTCCTGACCAATCGGGACCACCCTTCTCATAGGCATTGGAAACCTGAGCCAAGCCCCCACTTTCCACCCCCACACTCACACTTCCTTGTGTGTCCTAATTACTATCACAATAATTGTTCAACATAAATATTTCTTGATTATATTACGAATCACAATGTTCGTTAAGACAGCCCTTCAACCATTATTGCGAAGCGGCACCAAGACAGTATTCTAGTAAAAATTCTACTCAAACTTATTCATTAAAATTCCAATGTTCTGGAGGTACAACATCCCCCCTCCAGCGAGAGTTTACTCCTCCCGTTGTCGCCTAGCTGCCCATACAACTAGGTATGTCCACTGCATAGAAAGCACGACATGGACATTCCCACCGCTTAACTAGCAGACGTGGGTTCCCACCTCTTAACCAGCAGACGTGGGTATCCACCGCTTAACCAGCAGTCGTGGATTCAAGAGCCCTTAACCAGGAACTCTACCCACTGTGATCAGGAGGGGGTTCGGACTAGTATCAACATTGGAAATAGAATGAACATGCCGAGCTAAATTTTCCCTAGCAGACATTCTTTCCTATTGTAAACAGTATATCCATCAATCATTTCTTTCCTACTTTAGACTTAACGTACAAATGAATTCGAATGCCGAGGTTTCCGTTGGATTTCTCCAACATGTTTAGGGATATGTTCTTTCCTAGCTAAACGTATGCAATGTTAAATTAAACAACTTGAATAAAATTGTGAACTACCTCTTCCATTTCCTCGTCATTGTCCTGTGAGATGGCCGGTGCTTGTTCGTCCATGGGAGCTTTTCCTTTTCCATTCACATTGCTCGTTCCCGCCTCGTGGTCGTGGGCACCACCGAAGCGAGTTCTCTTAACCGGGGCCATTTTATACTCACTACTTTAAATGATAAACTTGAAGAAAAGAGCTGAGGTCCGAGAGCATCATTACCGGCTTGACAATTAATTACTATGCTGCCTAGAGAGAGAAATCTCCTCTAATCTTGTATTAATCATTGATTAAGAGTGATGAATGGCTGCATAATTAGCTATTGGATGATGATTATGTAATAGAATATAGCTAAGGAGAATTAGAGAGCAGCTATTCGGAATTATAGCTAGGATTAAGCATAGTAGACGAGGAATTAAGAGAATGATGAAGAGAATTACAGAAGAGCATAAATTAAATCGTGATTACCGTGATTAGGGGTTGAAAATCCTCTTGATTTTCTAATCCAAATGAGTTCTCAAGACGAGAATTCGACAGCACTTCCCTCCTTTGCTTCCCCTTCAAAAACTGTGTGTACCGACAGCACCTCCCCAAGGTGTGTGTGTGTGTGTGTGTACTGGGTGTGTGTGTGTGTGTGTGTGTGTGTGTGTGTGTGTGTGTGTGTGTGTGTGTTGGACGGAGCGACTCACACACCCATGAAGTGCATGCAAACACTACCTAGATCAACATAATGTCAATCGAGGACACAGATGACACGATAGGCACACGGAGGAAATCTCTTTAGCTTGTCAGGGTGAGACCATCCTACACATACAACACTCTAGAAGGCCAACTAAACCACAATCAAGAACCTCACTGCTCTCAACTATACCACCTAGCCACATACACACATACGGAAGGTTACTCACCTCATCATGACAGATTCATACAAAACTTAAGGAACACCATCCCCTCACTAGGATACACCTGTCCCTACGCTTCTACACTCTAAACCCGTCTGCGGAAAACACGTAGGATGACAGAGCAGGATTTTGAAAGTGCTAGAAATTGAAATTTATGAGTACCTATGCGTAGCTTATGTCGCCACGATTCTATAGACTACTAGCACGCAGAAAAAAGACATCGTTTGATACACTTACGGCCACAAATAGCTCGTAGATGCGTCGACGTGTGCGCTTCGTCTCGCTTGGAATGCTTGGCGTTGTCGCGTAGCTCTCCTCGAGCCTACAGCAATGGTGCAGTCGGATCTTCAATGTGTTGAGCGAGCCGGGCGTACCGAGAGGATAACACTCACGCTCACTCTCTTTCTCTCTCTCACACAGTAGACGAGAGCGCTAAAGTTTTGATTATGATAAAGTCTCTCCTTTTACAAAATGACCTAGGTACCTTATATACTAAGGCTCCCTTAGGTTTAACCAAAAATGGGGTTGAAAGGGTCAAATGGCTTTGTATTTACAATCTGGAAGTGCCATTGCACCCTGGCTTCTAAAACTAGAATAACTACTCATTACAAATGACGTAAATCCGCAGCATTTTATAACTCGCAAAAGATAAGACTTTGGTACGAAACTTGAGTTATGCTGTGTTGTTGACCCAGTGGTCAACATTCCCCCCTTCCGCATTCATGTCGTCCCTGACATGACCTGATTGTCGATGGCGATGTGGTCATTGATGTCGTTTTGTTGTTGGAAAGAAAGTATAGACTATAGCCTTTGTAGTAGCTTGTCTTGTTCGTCCAATCCGAGGTACATAGTCTTCACATGATTCAGGAAAATCATCATTGATGACGAACTTTATGTCTTTCACATCCACGCTCCGAGCTGCAGTATCTGTTTTTGTCATTATAGGTCTACTGCCAGATCTAAATTCAAAAAGAACCCAATGTAGTTTAACTTGACTCTTATCATCATGGATAGAGAAAGCTCCATCCATCATTTGCTCCAGCAAATCTGTGAATTCAGAGTATTTGTGATTCTCAGAAACAACTTCTACAATCTGTAGAATTGAGTGATTGGCTTTCTGATCTTGTGAGCCAATGACAACTTTGTAAGGATTTTGTAGAAATTGTATGGCTAAACCCTGAACTTCTTTAGGCCAAGTTGCACTCCAATGCAAAGCCTGTCTGTCAGGCCGAATCCAGGACTTAATTATTCTAATTTGAGGTTCAAAACCCTGCCGAGCATTCGATGCGCATTATCAAGGACAAGCTTTTGAGATCCTCTGATTATCCTTATGTCTGCTCTTTGTCATTGAGGACTTCTTTGTACTTGAGTTATGTTGTGTTGTTGACCTAGCGGTGAACACTTTGCTGTTGTTTTGGCTTCATATGTTTCACTGCTTGTATCTTTGTCGAACCACAACAAGAACTATGATCCATTAGAGCGGACATCTATCATCATAACCATTCATCTTTTGAGATCCTCTGATTACTTTTGTGTCTGCTCTTCTTCATTGGTAACTTCTTTTTTCCTGTGCAATCATGTTGTTAGTGTTGTCTGCAGCTTTGTCATTGTAGGCCATTCTTCGACTCGCCATTGAGGAGAAGTATGCTATGATCTGAAACTGGTGCTCCAATTCATTTGTCAATTGATTTGAGTATCATTTCCTTATTGTTGATGTAGAAGGAATATGTACAAGAGGATGGTGAGAGGTGTCTTTAGATTAGGGTCTAAAACCTGGATGACCAAAGGGAAAAAACCCGGTGGAAAAAAATGCCTTTGGTATACGCTCTTATTGGAGTTGAGCAGTTGAATGTGAAGAACATGTTCATGAAAGGTGAGTGCTTGGGTGAAACACGGAAAGAGTGCCTGATGCAAGTGCCAATTATGGGACACTCTATATGCATATGAGAAATTTATCAACAAAAGCATGCAATGTGAAAGAAGGAGATGGTGGGTGTTTCGAGGAATAAATGTAGCACATGTGACATCAAAAGATGTCTCAACAGCTTCCACCTTTCCAAGAAGGGTTGTTGATGTAGAAGTTTCTCCACTCATATCTCACTGTGCTCAGTACGTGAGTGTCTTTTGGACCTTCTCCTTCACTTCACCAGACTTAAGTACTTAGACTTCGACTCTTTTGCTCACCTATACCAGCATGAGCGACACAACGTAAATATGCTCAACTCTTCCAGCTTGAGCAGTACCTAGAATAGCTAAGACGCTTAGACCACAGAGAATATTACTTGAAGATTTGGGACTAACACCTCACTCATTTTGTGGCTTAGCTACTCGACTCTGACTTGTATGACTTGTCGGTTGCATGTTGACACTACTTTGTGACAAGTTCTTCGGCTGTTGTAGTGGCTGCTGAGACATACTTCGTGAAGTTTCATCGTTTTCCTGTACCTTCTTCTCTTTGTAGTGCTCATGCCTCTCGCCAGTCTTTTTTTCATGTGGATGATGGATTTTTTATTTTTTCTTAATAATAAACAAAGAAAATCTTAAAACAACTCAACAAAAGAAAAATCATTCAAATAGAAATCTAAATGCTATGTATACTATACACATGTTGTTAGGGGCTCATATATGGATTTTGTCCCCATACTCCTCTGTAACACTACTTTGAGGGCATATACTCTAAATTTCGTAAAAAATTTATCACAATAAAACGCAAAAATTCAATGCATCTCACAAAACATTGCCCTCTAATAGTCATAATGTTAGGTCCGCATTCAGAATGCCTCCCCCCTTCCTATTTGGAGTCATCCTTTACAACAGGGTATCACAAAGGGTATGTGTTGTGCTTGGGCAATTAAAAGTTGTGCCTATGTAGGCCTTGAAATGTAGCCCTATTATGCATACACAGTCAATGCATGGAAAAGATTTATGTTGTGCAAGATGTGGGTATAAGCAATTTGCGTATTGGCATTTGTTGGCGAGGCTTCCTATCCTAAGCAATGTAATGGTCTTTGAAGCTCCTATATCATTGCTTGATTGAAGCGACTTGCTCTCTTCTAATTGTACTGTAATCGTAGGAAGAATTGTAAGAATTCAAGCGGCGATGCACTGACAGCAGTTTTGTTGTTCTTCTTTGGGACCCATTTCTTTGCGATTATTGGTTGTTTTGTTGTTGACGCTCATTTGGGAACCCATACTTGCCCGTGCTTCGTTTGTGTTTGAAGAGACTTCTTTGGGATCCACCTTTTTGTTGTGTGAGTCAACAGTGGTCTTTGCTTCAGCCCTTGTACGCTTGGTTGGGGACGGGATTTAGGATTTGAAAGTTGATACTATGGTTGTTTTGGAATCCAAATGAATTCCTGACTTTTTTGTGCTTGAATCAACTTCTTTGGAGCCCAAACCAGAGTTGTGAAAGCTTGCGACTTTGTGATATTCTTACCTGTTCGTGCACGCTTTCCTTGTTTTTGTTTTGGTGTTGGATCTTGTGATTTGTCATTAGAGATCTTTGTCTTCTTGATCCATATCTGTTTTTGGCCGATCTGGCTTTTTGGTATCCAAATTTATCGAGCTTTTTGGCTTTGACTGGCTGTCCTGTTCTTTTGACTTGTCATGGTTGTTGCTGAAGGGGTTGGTGATAGTGATGGCCTGAGTTGATGATAGGGGATGTCGTAAGATTCATCACTATCGCTACTATCCTCACCAAGGTTGACTTCTTGTACTTTCCCTTGATTTTTTGGCTGGTAGTGGAAAGTTACTGTCTGTTTGCTCATGGGTGGTAGTTTCTTAGAGGACTTTTCTAGCCCATTGATTAGAGCATTGTTAGCTCGTTGCTCTGGTCGTATTCCTCCCAGCTGAGTCTTTGCATCCTTATTGGGAGCCCTGGATGAGGATGCTTATGGTGGTTGTGCCTTCACTGAGGACTTTGGAATCCACTTTTGATGGTCATAGTTGTTCTTCTTGCCAAAGTCAACAACAGCAAAAGTGTGTTCATATTCAATGCCACAAGAAGTAACAAGTACTTTTTCTAGCAGTCCTAGGGGCTTTTCCTTGTGTCCGTCTGCAAGCTGCAGGGTCATTCGTGTGGATATCAAGGCGGGTTTTCCACATTTTTTCCAAACCTCTTTGGTTGCAATGGCCACACCAGCTCCACTGTCAAGGATTGCCATGGTTTTTACACCATTGAATTCCATAGGGAGGGTGGTGTTTCCCTCTTCTCCCTCGTAATACTCGCCTACCTTGTTTAATGGAACTGGCCTAGTATTTAGTTGAGGCATTTCAAGCTCTTTGATGCCTTCCTCGATTTGAGTCATTGGGGTTTTTACACCAAATTTCTCTAGACATTTACCCACATTAGCCCACATGTTTGGTCTTATTCTGAGCAACTCGGCTAACATTATTGTATAGGTGACTGGGGTAGATAGAATATCTACTAGCCCCTTTGAATCGATGGCCTTGTTGGGAGACAGTCTCTTTGATGGGACTGCAACCACATCTGACTTGGTCTCGTACTCTCCCATGTAGGAGGGTAGTGTTCTTAGCGAATGGGGTTGACTATCCATAGATTGTACAGATCCTTTGTCGTCCCAACACGATTGCACGTCTAGATTCACTTGAGATCCAGTCTCAAATTCCTCTATTGGTGGTAGAAACACTCCTCGTTCATCACCAGTCTTGTCTACTAGTCTTCTTAGGTCATCGACTTCATTGGCTTCTCTGACTTGTTTCCACAATTCGTCAAGACTATCTATCTCTTTACAATCCTCATGTATAGCTTGGTGAAATCCCTCGCAAGAGTTGTCCGTGGTATTTAGTACTATCCTTGGTTCTAATGCTAGGTCTTTGAGGTTTGGTCTGTGTTCATGACTAGAATCTGGCTCTTTTAGATCCTGGTTTGGTGGGATTACTTGTGTAGGCATGACACGGATCACATCCTCAGGTTTTGCAACTGGTGGTTCTAGTAAAGCTTGGGCTGTTTGTATCATTTTTTGGCACATTTCAAACCTTTGCTTTTCTAGTTCCGCATAGGGATATGTCATCCACCTGTGTTCTTGAGTTTGGTTGTTTTTGAGCCTCACATCATAGGCTTTCAAGAGGGAATCTAATGTCTCATTAACCTTCTCTGCCAACACAGATCCTCCTGAACCAGCACTTCTCGGTTTCTCATCCGTGGATGGTTCTTCTAGAGGTTTAACCATCTGTGTAAGAGAAGGTGCCTCCTTTTCCTCATGTTGTTTTATCTTCTCCTCAGCTTCGGTAAGCTTCTAAGCTAGGGATTTTTTCTCTCGATCCCTGCGTACTTTCATCCTAGTCTTTCTAGCTTTCCAACTATTTCGTTTGCTCTTGGTTTTCCGAATTGGTGCGTCTGTCTTTGGTCCATCATCTGTCTTTGGACTCGTGTCACTTCCCATGTTCTTTGTCTCTGGATTCTCATCAGCTTTCTTTTGAGCTTGTGCTCTCGTAACTACTTGAACTGGTACAACATTTTCATTTTCTGAGCTACTAGGGAGCTGAACAATCCCTAATACATTTGTCGTGATTTTCCTGATTTGGTTTGGGTTTTTCGGGGAATCGGGGATCAAGTGAGTGATTCCACACTCAAGACAATAGGCATTTACTTCAGTGATCTCCGTATGAAGACATTGTTTGACCAAGTGGTTGTCACGACTTTTGTGACAATCTGTCTTTGGTTGAGGAGATTCTTTTAGCATTTCCTCTTGGCTATAAGCAAGCTTTGACCTAGATAAGCCGCTATTTGCAATGAATTGCAATGTCCTTTCATCCATTTCATACCTTCTTTCTTTCGACTGAAACCCAGGAGGTGGAGGTTGTACCGGCCTCACCACTCCATGTGTTTCTCTCACATTTTGTTGCTCTGAAGGGTAGTACTCACTTTGGTTGCTATACCACATTGTAGCTGGTACTGGCGTTGGTTTATTTGATGCTTCCATCATTGGCATGTATCTCATGCCTACCTACATTCTAGCACCTGGCAGCGGAGGTTGTTGTCCTAAGACAAGCTATGGCCTTAAAACTCCTACTAGTCCTGGCGCATTCCCCGTAATGTATCTAGGTGGAATAGGTGCTTCTGGAACGGGTTGTACATACCTCTCCCTATCATTTTCCATGCTATAATAGCACTCTTCCTCCGTATGGTTCGTCCATTTTCTCTCAATTTCACACCACTTCGGCTCTCCCGAATCAGACCTTACAAGAGGAATCAACCTCTTGACCAAGTCGTCGATAAGCTTTTCTTGATCAATAGGTGCCGTTGGCTTGGCAATGGACTCACTTATCTGTGAAACAGTGTGCTGAGAGGATGTGTCATCTCCTTGACTCTTTAAGTCGTTTTCTTTGTATGACTCACATTTATCCACTAGATAAAGAGCTTTTTTGATCAACTTGTTTAGCATCATCCTCCTTATCATATGCAGATCCTTCTGAAGGCCCGCATGTCTCATTCCCTGGATAAAGATCAGCATCAGTCGTGCTTCCGTAGGTAATTCCGCTCTTGGACAGAGATTAACATATCTCCTAAGCCGTAATGATGCTTTGCATACTGATTCATCCTCTTTCTAATTGAATCTATGGATTTGCGAGACCGTGTTGTGAGCAATACCTTTTGGCGAGAATTCTTCAATAAACTCCTCAAAAAGCTCATCTAGGGTCTCAAAATCCCATTTTTCCACCAAGTCGATGTAGCTGCATCATCTTCTAGAGTCAATCCAAATCCCGCAAACTGTGTCGCAAAATCTGAAACTTCCTCTGCTCTAATCACTCTTTTAAAAGCCGTTACGTGATCTCTCGGATCTTTATCTCCGGAGTATTTTCTGTTTACCCATTTCTGAACTTGGGATGGTCTAACTCGTCGATTGTCTACAAGTCTAACCAGAGACTCTCCCAATCCTTCTCTCGTTATCGCTCTTGAAGGGAATCCTGGTGGCTCTCTTCTTGGAATTCCTATAGGAATTCTCGTGTTCGGTGGAGGCATTTGTGGTCCTTCATTGACCAAATATCCACCTCTTTCTAGTACAGTCTGTGGATTTGTGCTTTCTACAACTTTGTATTCTCGTCCATACTTGTCAACAACTATAGATCTCCATTGACAGTCGACTCCGTATGTGTAGACATATAAGAGCTTGTAATCCGTTATCTCTTCTAGGTATGGATCTGAGCACCTATAAAGATTGACCTCATTGTTGTCAATGTATCTATATAGTCCTTCACTCTCATGACCAATCATCCAAACTCTCTCAACAAGATGGATCTTTATCAATTGCAAGTTTGGAAGATCCATTGTGGGAGGATATTCCTCTATCGTCGGGATCTCCAAGCTTGTGTAAGCTGCGTTTGAATCTAGGGTAGACATAATTTCTGGGCTTAAGAGCTTTTGCTTGGTTCAAGTAGACTTAGTCCACTGTGTTCATTTGCTTTGGTTAGGGAAAAGTCGAAACTATGTCCAAAACTGCAACCGTTTTGTCACAATTCTCGCAAATTGTCGCTTTCAGACACCCCTAACTTGCGGATGAATTTTGAGGCCTCAAACGACGTTTTTTTTCAAAGTTGAACTAAACGGTCGCTGTAAGCATACATGTAGTTCAAGTTTTTCTCTAAGATCTGTAGAGCCGCTCTCAGGCTACGTTTTGATATAAAAACTTTTCCGATCCGATACCGTTTGTGAAAGTTATGGCCAAAACAGTGAAATGCAGTTTAGACTGGTCAAAATGAGTCCAAATTCAATTTTAAAAGAAGATTTGGGATCTTTGTGACACTGTGAACACTTCTGTATGGTCAAAAGTTCAATTGGATCCTAAAACTGACCTAGAGACATCCTACGCGTAGGATGTCTATATGCTCAGAATTTAACAAAATTTGTTCCAGAGACTCCCCTTAAGTCCAACAACACAATGGTATGCTCAGAATTTCATTTGGACCTAAAAATGGCCTTGAGACATCCTACGCGTAGGATGTCTTTTTGCTCAGAATGACTTGAAATTTTCACCCCAGACTCTCCTTGATGTGCTGATCACAGTGGTGTGCTCATAGGTTGGTTTGGAGACCTAAATCAAGCTGGAGACATTCTATGCGTAGGATGTCTAACTGCTCAGATTTTGTCCAAACTTGATCCCAAGATTCTCCTAGTGCTCAGCAACACAATGGTATGCTTAGAATTGAATTTGGATGCCAATAGGTCAAGATTTGGGCTGCATAAGCTTCTAGTGCACTCCAAGAGTAGGATGTCTGACAATTGTTGTCTTTGCTTGGTAAATAGGCCAAACAAGGTCCAAATTCACTTTTGAAAAAAGTTCTGGAATCCTTGAGACACTTAGTACCTCCCTATATGGCCAAAGTAGAATTTTGACCACTTTATGACCCTGGAGACATCCTACGCGTAGGATGTCTTTTTGCTATGTTTCAGCTCAAACTTCCACTGTAGCTTCCCCTTGATGTGCTAAACTCACAGCTATTTTTACTTTTTGATTCTGACACTTGTAGGCTGGTCAAATGATCAAGAATCTGCTCCAAAAGCCTGATGTCTGTTCTGATGAATTCCCAAGTCAAATCAAATCCAAATTGGACCAAAATTGACTAGGAGGCTTGCCTAAGGCTATATGACAGCATGGTATGGTCACAGGAGAATTTTGGTCTCAGAATCATGCAGTAGACATCCTACGTGTAAGATGTCTTTTTGCCCAGAATGAACCCAAACTTGGACCAAAGATTCCCCATAGTCTTCAGCAACCCACTGGTATGCTTAGATTTGAGTTTGGATGTCAAAAGACCCCAAAACTAGCTATTCTTGCCTTTTTCAGTAAAAAATGCTAAAGTGTGTTCAATCTTCCTTTCAGTGACCCAAATGAGATGAAATTTATCACATGCACTCAATACAACATTTAGAACATGCCTTTGGATTCATCCTATGGTTTGGTCTCAAAATTAGGCCTTGGACACAATTTGGGTAGGATGTCTGGCAATTCTCGTCTTTTGGCTTTAATGTGTCAAAATTTGGCCAAATTTCCACTTTCCAGGTGAAAATAGGGTAGAATGTACCTTCTAAACACAATGGTAATCTCAGTTTTTCCAAAAAGTGCCCAGATCACCCTGTAGACATCCTACGCGTAGGATGTCTTCTGCTTATTTTTTCAGACTGAAGTGTCCCTGATGCTTCCTTATGCTCTCAGCAGGTGCAAGTATGCTTCACAATTGCAAAAACATACAAAAATCTCTCAATTTAAGCCTTTTCTCAAATTTTACATTTTTTGACTCTGCCTTTTGGCTTTTGGTCAACAAAAATAGGGAAAAACACTCAAGTCAATATGTTACTAGGGTAAAACCTACCCTCTGAACACACTGGTTAACTCAGAGTTTTCAAATTTGGTCTCCAGAACCCCCCTAAGACATCCTACGCGTAGGATGTCTATGTTTACAGAATTGCAGGTTTTCTTCACAGAACCCTTGCAAATGCTCTTTTATATGCACAACATCAGTCAAGCATACAAAAATATCCACAAAAGCTTGTCTAATGCATTTTTACCCTCAAAAGCACACTATTCCGTGATTTCAAATGCAATCAAGCACTTTAGCAAATAATTCAGTGTTGAATAGCTCTAGATCAGAATCGGATCACTTACCTAAAGCTACTCCTACAAATCATATGGGGTTTTGCATCTATGAGTAGAAAAACGCTTTACTGCCACACACGGACTAGTAAACGCTTTTATCACCTCACAAATCACTCGACCACCAGCAACTACTCTAATCCACAGATCCTAACTAAACCTATCTAGTCCCAGACCCTCGGCAAGACACACGCTTCCTGGCTATCCACTTGATCGCGGAATATCCTCTTCCAGATCCACTTAAGAAAAACGCTTTCTTTAGCCGAAACTAAATCAAGCAACCATCACACGAGTGTTAGTAGGAAACCTACTTAGGTCCTTGTGTCCCCGGCAGCGGCGCCAATGTTGGACAGAGCGACTCACACACCCATGAAGTGCATGCAAACACTACCTAGATCAACATAATGTCAATCGAGGACACAAATGACACGATAGGCACATGGAGAAAATCTCTTTAGCTTGTCAGGCTGAGACCATCCTACACATACAACACTCTGGAAGGCCAACTAAACCACAATCAAGAACCTCACTGCTCTCAACTACACCACCTAGCCACATACACACATACGAAAGGTAGCTCACCTAATCATGCCATATTCATACAAAACTTAAGGAACACCATCCCCTCACTAGGATACACCTGTCCCTACGCTTCTACACTCAAAACCCTCACTCTAAACCTGTCTGCGGAAAACACGTAGGATGACAGAGTAGAATTTTGAAAGTGCTAGAAACTGAAATTTATGAGTACCTATGCGTAGCTTATGTCGCCACGATTCTATAGACTACTAGCACGCAGAAAACAGACATCGTTTGATACACTTACGACCACAAATAGCTCGTAGATGCGTCGGCATGTGCGCTTCGTCTCGGGTGGAATGCTTGGCGTTGTCGCGTAGCTCTCCTCGAGCCTACAGCAATGGTGCAGTCGGATCTCCAATGTGTTTAGCGAGCCGGGCGTAGCGAGAGGATAAAGATCACGCTCACTCTCTTTCTCTCCCTCACACAGCAGACGGCAACGCTAAAGTTTTGATTATGATAAAGTCTCTCCTTTTACAAAATGACCTAGGTACCTTATATACTAAGGCTACCTTAGGTTTAACCAAAAATGGGGTTGAAAGGGTCAAATGGCTTTGTATTTACAATCTGGAAGTGCCATTGCACCCCGGATTCTGAAACTAGAATAACTACTCATTACAAATGACGTTTATAGCCATAATCCGCAGCATTTCATAACTCGCAAAAGATAAGACTTTGGTACGAAACTTGAGTTATGTTGTGTTGGTGACCCTGCGGTCAACATTGTGTGTGTGAGCACACCTTTAAATAGGCTCCTCTAAGGCTGAAAATCGAACCTAGCTGCTATAAGCATCTGAGTGAGCTCTCACATCATGCATGGCAAGTCTAGTTTCTGCCTACTAACTGGCTCTCATACTCACTCTCAAGCTTGGAAACTCTCCCACAACTCCCACAAGACAAGAGAGCGCCCCCTAGCTGCTATAGCTGGCTCTGAGTGGCTTGGAACCTGTTCCCACACAGCCTCGAGCCCCGGTGCCTCCCCGCACAACTTTAGGAAAAATTGGTTTTAGGCTAAAACGGCCCATATGAGTCGGAATTTAATGCCGTAAATTGTTATACTAAGCTCTAACTAAGGCGTACTGGTCCGAGTACCTGCCATATTTAGCATGCTGTCCCCGGGGTCCGAAAATGCATTTTTTTCAAATTCGGGGTACGGGTGCAGTTTTTTGAGACGATCAAAACTGGACGGGTCGGGTGACCAAAAACTTACTATTTTTGAAATATTTTTACAAAAATTATTTTAATTCACATTTCGAAGCTTTAAAACATTCTAAACAACATGGCACTGACAGAATTTGGAAAACTGCTAAAAATAGTAACTTTTTTTATTATATTCATTTCATGGTACAATGCTGCTCTTTTTTGGTCGGGGTCAGAGACCTTACAAACATAGCAGAATTGCCAAGGAATAGCTCATTTTGGACTTCTTATGGCTCAATAATGATAAATCCGTAGGCAATTCTAAAGAGATCCCATTATTAAGACCAAAGCTCCTGAGGTGTGCACCATATCCCACATAGTGGGCTCAACAAAACAAATAATAGATCCCAGTCCTACTTACCCTAATATAATTAACAAAATCAACCATTAATAGGCTACTTAAGGACATCTCTTCTTAAGCAAGAAAAGAGAAACCAAATGCTCCGATACCAATGTAATGGAAATGGCATATGAACTTTGAGAATAGCCGAATTAAGAGAATTAAAGTGAGCATTTTTGTGAGATCACTTTGAGAACATAGAGGGTGAACTTAATTGATGGTAACAACATAAACATAGTACTTAATTAACTTGGAATGAACAATACTTTTGCCAGAGAGAGAGTGTTAGAGAACATGACAATAGTCGAGGACCAGATTTACTTGGAGCCGGCAGTCCCCCCTCTAAAAGGCGTTTGTATTATGGATTCTTCTATCAAGAGAGACTTGGTAAAATACAATCTTTGTGTTCCTTGTGACCTTGGTGATGCTATGCAGATGGAAAGATTCATACATTACGAGCATAGCATAAGCTTTGCAAAAAGCATTAACTATCCCAAGCCTCAGTCCCAAGGCCTCAAACACCTTCGAAGGTGGAGAGAGCTAGCGGGGAATGAGGGTAGGAAAGAGGAAGAAGAATCATCCATAGGAGAAAGAAATAGTTCCTCACTTATCATCACTCTTCTTGCTTAGCATAGCATAATAGAATAGTAATGAAGATGAAGAAGCTGACAAGCTTAAGCATTGAAGCATGGCTCTTGGTTAGATTTGCATTCCATAGCCAAGAGTGTTGGTGTAGGCTCTCTACTACTCTCAACAATCTTGGAGAAGGAGATGGAGCTCTTGCACTTTGCACTCCACAGAATGAGAGTGTGTGTGTTTGTGTGGAAGTGTATACCCCCCTCTCTTGCTTGGTCTAACCCCCCCCCCCCCCTCCCCCCCCGCCCTTCCCCCCTCTCTCTCTCTCTCTCTCTCTCTCTCTTGTTATTTAATTATATCATTTGGACGTGTGTCCTCTTTTTTCTCTTTGAGACAAAGACCTTAATTATTTATTTTTATGCATCTAAATTCTCATTGGACCCCTTTAAAGCCTATCCAATAGGATTCAAGCACATCATGAGGGTGTGCGCTCCTTGCCGCACTGTCGAAGCAAGGGACTTGCCAATACACCGTATGCGAGCCACAAACGGCTCCAAGCACACAACAAGCCTAAATTAGCAAGCTCAAGAGAACAAAGGGTGTGTCACTCACCGCTCTACGCTCGCCTTCGTGGTGGATTCCTCGCCGCGATGAAGAAGAAGCTGCAGTCGTGCCGCGCTCAACCGCCTCGCCGCCATCGTGCCTTCGTAATGCTCGATCGCACACACACTCTCCTCTCTCTCTCTCTCTCTCTCACACACACACACACACAAGGAGGTGAAGAAGAAGAAGAAGATGGAGATGGAGCAAGAGCACTCTTCTATTGCACAAATGAGAGAATGAGTAAAAATTAGGTTTAGTTGGCTTTTATAGGAGCTCACCCCATTCACACTTGGGCGCCTATGCTTAGCCAACTAATCCCTTGAATGTCCAAGTTAAAGTGCGCCTCTCATCGGCAATCACTCTACCTTTCCCTATTGGTCCGACAAGCCCGGTACCTGACTCTAAATAATACATAATACACGTCCATCGTAGGTGATGGGGTGTCCGTGTGCCGTGAGGGTTAACATGCCCCCCTTCTTGATGTAGATTCCGTCCTCGGAAGCTATTGAGTTGAAGCTGGTTCGTCGAGGTGGAAGAGCATTTGAGATGAATGTCCTTAGCCTTCTTCAGTCACTGCAAAATCAAACAACATTGGCACAGTAATTGCATTCTCTTAAAAAGCATATGCAGTTTTAGGTAGACAAATTGATTGGTAAAAGAATTTCAAACAATTTGTCAACAATAAACATTAAATTGCAATGTAATCAAATGCATAAACAGATGTAAAGGTAGAAAATTAAACAAGTCTGGGGTCGCTAATTTGACGGTCGAAAGGCACTAGAGATCGAATATTAATACCATGGGTAAGCTTCTTAATTATCTGTGGTCAATTAAGTTGTTTAATCGCGAGAGCCAAGTATTCATGTTCGAGGGCTGACTAGAGGCTATATCTAGAAAACCTTGTAGTTAAGCTACCATAAAAGGAATTTCTCATGAAATCATCGCCTGACTGATTACTTTTTCTTTGGCCCCCCCCAAGTCTTTTCACATTGATTCAATTATGATGTGTGTGCTTATTTTGTATGCCTTGGGTTTTTTGCTTTTCAAGGAAAAGCGCCCACACTGGGAACCTCTAGGGCTCTAGTACCATAGGCGATACATGTGAGTGAAGTACCAATTCAAGCTGAGATTTCTCTTCCAGCTTAAAATTTTACATTGTGGCACTTTGATTTTTTGTTTGTTCATTTTCAACATTTAAATTTTGTAACTTTGGGGGGTCATATAACATTGTTACCCTCCCCAGGCTCATCACATTAGTAAACTCCCTTTATAATACTTAAGCTAAAGGTCACTAGGGTTAAGCCCACTAGAAAGCCCTAGTACATGTCATACAATGCTGCCTAAATCGGATTAAGAACCTGAGTAACCATTGCTTATTAGGAAGGCATTCCCCATGGTATTAAGAGAAGATCTCTAACACCTAGCTTGGTCAAACTAGCTTAGTCGGACTGCTTGATTTTTACACCTAAACAAGTGATTATGACAAAACATTACATTGAATTAAATGTTTGATGGTAAGCAAATGCGCTGAATATTATGCTACCAATCACAATTAAGGCAGACAAACATGGATGCAAAAAGATAAGGGCAATGCTAATGGACAAGAAACACCTGTTTGTGTTGATGGTCGCGCTTGATCTGAAGGTTCCATGAAGGTCCAAATCCTAACCACAGCAACACGTTCCTGTACACACTAGGAAACAAAAACAATATCTCTAGGAGGCACATCAGTGGGAAAAGAGAACTTTGCTAATCACTCAACTCTAAAACAGAAACACTCCTATCGTACTAATCTTACCTACCCTCCATCACTCAAGTGATGAGGATCAAAGGTGTTTTATGGCATAGGTTTCTGTTTCACTGTACCAGATGTGACATGTGTAGGTCTGAGTCAATGTTTTGACTTTTAATGTGCATACTCGTTTGCTAATTGCTCTTGCTCTTTTTTTTTTTTTTTGAGTATAAAGCTTTATATGTACATTCCCTAAGATTGGGAGATATAGAGGTCAGGGAAAAAGGTTGAGAGGGAAACAAGTGAATGATGGATGTCCACAAACACTCCCCCCTTCCTTGGGTAGATCATACCGTTTGAAATGAGCTTGTCACCCTTTGAAACCAATTGTTCCAGTTGGTAATAGGTGAGGATTTTTTCCAGTAGTTTTCTATTACCCTAGGTGCCTCGTCAAGTTGCAAGGGTGGTAAGGTACTCTCCCAGGATTGAACTTGAAGTGGTTCATTAGGTGATTCTTGAACACTGGGAGGTGTGGATTCTTTTGTAGCTTCATGGAGGTCCACTACTATAGATGGAGGCTGTGTAGAAGCTTTTACCTCTATGGATGTATTACATGAGGAGCTAGAAGCTTCATGGGACTCCCCCCTTCCTGAGCTAGGTGGAACAATTCGTTCTTTCTTGGGTACCCAAACTAGCTCGGGAGCGGGTGTGTAGCATTCTGTCATTTTTTTCTTTCCATGATCATTGATTCGTTTTGGAGCTACGGGATTGGGCTCACTTGGATCAGGTGTTAGGTAAGAGCACAATCTACGTTTTGGTACCCAGATTTGATCATTTCCTTGATAGTAGCCTTGGGCTTCCAATAGTCGTTTAGGGATCCATCGCAACATTTTCTTACTTTTCTTGGAGCGAGTGGTACGTTTCTTACAAGGCTTCTGTTTTTTAGCACTAGCTATGGTCACTAAAGAAGCTTTAGGGACCCACTTGTATGTTTTCTTCGTTACATTAGGATGAGTCTTGTCAGAAGCGATATGCATTGCTTGTAGCATATTTAAGGGTACAAGCATTTCATCCCCCTCAGGTGTTACCCAGGTCGTCCCCCTATTTCCCCAAGTGTCTATGGTTGATGCTAGGTGGACCCAATCCACATTGTCCGACTCAGTCATCCCAGGTAGGATATCCATATAAGGAGAATCTTGGCCAATGTCTGTATCCTTCTTACAAGTGTAACAATATTGTAGTGGGGCCGAGTGAACTGTGGTGTCAGAGCGATGATCAATAATGGTTTTACTCCCTAAGGGGTGTACCTTACCAGTCACCAAATCCACTCTAAGGACAGAGTCTTGGAATTGCAAATAGACATGATTTTTAGACCAATCGTGAACCATTTGTGCTTCCCTCATGAATGGTCGTCCTAAAATCATTTCATATGACATAAGGTGTTTAGAGAAATCCATTACAATGAACGTATGTCGTACCTTGTGTCCTAGAACTTTGATCTTAAGATCCTTGAGCATCCCCATAGGTTTGGCTATGGTACCATTTGCCATCTTTACCACAATGTTAGTAACACTGAGGCGGGGTTTTCCCATGGATTCCCAACAATCTTTTGTAACGATGCTAACTCCTGCACCACCATCAAGAATTCCCTTTATAGTTAATCCCTTGGTAGTGATGGGTAGGGTTGCATTAGACTCGTCGCCTTCAAAATACTGCCCTAATTCGTTAATGGGTACCTCAATCACAAACTCGTGTCCATCTAAGTCAAGTGATTGCACATGATTTTCCTCATCAATCATAATCGAGTCAGGCCTATTTGGTTGCGCAAACTACGGTAATCCCGTTCGTAGCTCTCCGTTAAGGAATGCTCGAAGTGCAAGGAATAACTCAGGATCTCCATACAGCTTTGCTATGATCGTGGTTCGAACCTCAGAAGACATGAAGTCCACTAGTTTGGCAACATTCATTGGCGTTTTGCAAGGTGTAGGTCCTTGACTAGGAACTGGTGAGGATGGAATCTCATATTCCTCAATGGGATCAGGTATTCCTTCGTTAAACATCCTTTCCAACAAGAAGGGTGTATGCTCACTTTCTGATGTCCCGTCCTCACTCCCTTCTTGGATGATACTAGATATGGCTAACGGTCTATGGTTCATGTGGGGTGGATGAACTTGCGTGGGAAACACTGTGTCATGAATTTTGACATGCATGGGTTCTGGTTCTAGTTTCCTTTGAGTCTCCTCCACTAAACCTCTTAGATGTTTCACCTGCTTAATCTCATCTACTGGGTTTGGGTACGTCCCAATCTTCTTTTTACGATTCTTCCCTTTTTGCCCCTGCGGTTTATCTTGGGGGTCTTGGATTGGATTTGGAAACACTTGTGGTGTTTTCAGAGGCTCTTTATGGTTTTCTCTCATTCGGTTTTCATTTGGTCCCATGTTACGGTTTTCTTTGTCGGTCTTTCTCTTTGTGGTATTGGTTCTAGTCTCCATTGTCTCGACTGAATCTGAATCATCCTCGAGGTCATTCATATACACGGGGTCATCTCCTGTTCCTATGTTTGTTTTGGAACTTGGCTTTGAATTTTCCGTATTCTACGACTTCTTCCTTCGTGTCTTCTTTTTCTTTGCTTGGATAACTGACGCGGTATCTCTCTCTTCGAGGATATGGCCTGGCCCTTGAAGCATGGACCGTGTAATCGCATAAGCGGGTGCGACGGGTGGTATTGGCGATGTCACACTAGCAATTTCGACCAAATTCAGGGGTGTGATTTTAGGCGCATTTGGGTTATAGGGGCATTGGGCAATCAAGTGATCTATGCCACAACGATTACATGTGAGTATTGGCATTGCAGACGTGCTCCCTTGATTCATTTGCATCTGTGCAGCATTCTTTTGCAGCCTAATAGGGCACTCCGCTGCTCGATGTGGTCCACCACACTCGTAGCATTGAAGAGGTGGCCTCCTAGCCTGGGTGTTGATATTTTGACCTTTGGATGCGAGAGCAGCAGCTTGATAAACCGGCTTGACTTGTCCCCAACAATCTTCCATGTAGTATATAGGACATTCTTCCAATGTATCAAGTCCGTAGGCAATACTAGTGTCTATTTCCTCCTCACAGCCATCTGCATAAGCATTTGATGGCTCGCAACCCACTTGGTTCATAGGGGCGACTCTTGGATGCGGGGGCTGCGGTCCTAGCAGAGGAGGTGGTAGCGGTGTAGCTTGTACAACATTTTGAGATCTAGGGACCATGTGTTGCGGTAGTTGCTCAACAGGTGGAGCAGGCATCAATACAGGAGCTCGAGGTGCATCCGTCCAGGCTACAGGTGGTCTATTTGTCATCATACGTTTGATCATTAAACAATCCTTAGCTTGGTGACCATACCTACCACATGCGTTGCAAGTTCCATTAAATTTTACTCTAAATGTAGGGCACTCACTAGTGCTATGTGGACCTAAGCAAATGGAACACCATTGTTGCTCCCTTCTTGGATACATGTGACTATTTTGAGGGGGTCGATTATCCTTAAGAGAAGCTTGGATTGCCTTGGTGAGGTCTGTCAAGAAGGTCTCAAATACCTTTGGCTCATTGGCAATGGGCTTTGCAGTCATGGGTTCATACTCAATGGCTTGTGAGCTAGTGGATCTCGTGTCAGTAGACACCCTCATGCCTGCTATCATCAAGTTGTCCTCTAATTGGATTGCATTGGCAGTGACATCTTCCCAGGTTGTGATACCTCTAATCACTAGTCCATTATAGATTCCTTCATTCCTCAACCCTCGAATGAATCGATCAAGCAGTTGGTTATTGTTGAAGCGCTCATTTACAGGGCAGCGAGAGTTTAAGTGCTTTAGACGACTAATGAAGTCCCTTACTGACTCTCCTTCCTTACGTTCGGCCTTCTGTAGCTGAGATGCTACACCCCAAAGCACACCTTCTCGTATGTACTCCTTTAGAAACAACCTTCGAAGGGTAGGGTAGATTGTTTTCTCGTCCACCCTTAGGGTTCTATACCAATCTCCAGCCTTCCCACTTAAGGTCAAGCTTAAGGCATTGCACTTATGTAGTTCGTTGCGTTCCCCTAAGGAATCACATACTTGTTCAAACACTTCAATGTGTTTTCTAGCATCTTCGTCCCCATTGAATTTTTGCGTGAGTTTGGCAATTTGTACTGCCTTACTTCTAGGCTCTCTATCAGATGCATGACGCATATTTTCCGCGATAGATCGACCTATGGTTTGAGCAAACGCTGCCAAGTCACCTATGTGAGGAGGTAGGGCCGGTGGAGGTACTCTTGGAATCATATGTGGGAGAGGAACGGGTACCGGTCTTGGCATATGTGTGGATGATGCAGGATATGGAACATAACCGGGCATAGGTCCACTCGGATAAGAGCTAGGGAGCGGCACTCGAGGAGCATAAGCAAGTGGTACAATTGGAGGTGTGGGGGCCATGTGTGCATAAGGGGCTAGAGGCACATACGGTCGAGGCCCCATATTAGGTACTGCGACACTAGGTAGTGGCACTGCGCTAACCGTAGATGTCATCGGTACATTCTCTGTCAGGCTTATCCCTGGAGTGAGCACTGTGTTTTCCTTAATAGAGGGTTGAGCCAAGTTAGGGAAGCTAAAGTTTTCGCTCGGAGGCTCAGATTGCATAGAGACCCCCGGTGAAATGACGTAAGATGGGTCCATGGGGCTCATTAGAGGAGTCTCCATTTGTGATAGAGTAGGCTGTTGGGCCTTGCTCGTATCCAGAAATCTCATGGGGCCAGTTGAGAGTATATTTACCCCTCGGTTTTGCCTTTCTGATTGAATAATGCCATGGATAACATTACAGATCATTTTCTGTTGATCTTCGATGCTCGTGGCACTAGAGGTGGATTGTACAATCTCTATCCATCCTACATGGTAGGCGTGGCCAGAGTGTAGATCCGTCAACACCTCAGTGTGGAGGTCGTATGTCCAATGATCATTAATGAACAATCCTTCTAGAGTCGACGTGTTAACGGTTTCTTGTGAGGTAGAAGCAATGTTTCTCCCCGTGGTTTTACTTGTCACCAACAGTACTCTAGAGGGAACTTCTGAAGGAGGCAGCTCAACAGGGCCTTTTTGGTAAGAAGTTGGCAGGATATCCCAGACCCTCGGCAAGACACACGCTTCCTGGCTATCCACTTGATCGCGGAATATCCTCTTCCAGATCCACTTAAGAAAAACGCTTTCTTTAGCCGAAACTAAATCAAGCAACCATCACACGAGTGTTAGTAGGAAACCTACTTAGGTCCTTGTGTCCCCGGCAGCGGCGCCAATGTTGGACAGAGCGACTCACACACCCATGAAGTGCATGCAAACACTACCTAGATCAACATAATGTCAATCGAGGACACAAATGACACGATAGGCACATGGAGAAAATCTCTTTAGCTTGTCAGGCTGAGACCATCCTGTTAGGAAATAAGACGTAGCTAAATAGATAATTGAGTAGATTACTTAATGGAGAGAGACAAATTTATATACACGAGATTATAGTGTAGAGAGAGAGAGAGAGAGAGAGTACACACGATATACGTGGTTCACCCAATGTGGGCTACGTCCACGGGAAAGCAGCCACTCAATGGCTTTGGTACTTCAAAACAAGAAGTAGTTTACAAAGGGATTATACCCTTAATGGAGCTCCCGCCTTGCTTCACTCTCACCACCTCACACTCACCTTGTTGCATCAACTTCACACTATGAAATGTGTGTAGAAATGGCCTCCTTTTATAGGCCAAAAGGGCTGCCCTCTCTTATGAGAGACAGCCATGTGTAGCCGCCCTTGTGCGAATAAGTCCAAATCGGACCCTCCAATCCGCCCATGTGTGGCCGCCCTTGAGAAGACAAGTCCGCTTTTGAATTCGGCCACCGGCCATTGAATTCGGCCACCGGCCACCGGCCATTGACTTCCGACCACCGGCCACCGGCCATTGACTTCCGACCACCGGCCATTGGCCATTGACTACCGGCCACCGGCCAACCGACCGGTTGTTTTCCGACCACTTTCCGACCGCCGTCCGGCCATAATATTCCGGCGAAAAGGAATATTCCGGCGAAAAAAAAGTATCGGGGGCCTCCGCCCCCGAGGCCTTTAAAGTTGCCCCTGATTCTTGTCCGTGAAAATTTTGGTTTCCGGTGAGTGATTTTCCTTCACGCACGATGGCTTCTCCTCATAATGGGGGCCTTACAAATGTGCGCTTTTACCACAGAAAATTACAAGGGTAAATCAGGCTCCATACTTAACACATCCTACACATACAACACTCTGGAAGGCCAACTAAACCACAATCAAGAACCTCACTGCTCTCAACTACACCACCTAGCCACATACACACATACGAAAGGTAGCTCACCTAATCATGCCATATTCATACAAAACTTAAGGAACACCATCCCCTCACTAGGATACACCTGTCCCTACGCTTCTACACTCAAAACCCTCACTCTAAACCCGTCTGCGGAAAACACGTAGGATGACAGAGTAGAATTTTGAAAGTGCTAGAAACTGAAATTTATGAGTACCTATGCGTAGCTTATGTCGCCACGATTCTATAGACTACTAGCACGCAGAAAACAGACATCGTTTGATACACTTACGACCACAAATAGCTCGTAGATGCGTCGGCGTGTGCGCTTCGTCTCGGGTGGAATGCTTGGCGTTGTCGCGTAGCTCTCCTCGAGCCTACAGCAATGGTGCAGTCGGATCTCCAATGTGTTTAGCGAGCCGGGCGTAGCGAGAGGATAAAGATCACGCTCACTCTCTTTCTCTCCCTCACACAGCAGACGGCAGCGCTAAAGTTTTGATTATGATAAAGTCTTTCCTTTTACAAAATGACCTAGGTACCTTATATACTAAGGCTACCTTAGGTTTAACCAAAAATGGGGTTGAAAGGGTCAAATGGCTTTGTATTTACAATTTGGAAGTGCCATTGCACTCCGGATTCTGAAACTAGAATAACTACTCATTACAAATGACGTTTATAGCCATAATCCGCAGCATTTCATAACTCGCAAAAGATAAGACTTTGGTACGAAACTTGAGTTATGTTGTGTTGTTGACCCAGCGGTCAACATTGTGTGTGTGAGCACACCTTTAAATAGGCTCCTCTAAGGCTGAAAATCGAACCTAGCTGCTATAAGCATCTGAGTGAGCTCTCACATCATGCATGGCAAGTCTAGTTTCTGCCTACTAACTGGCTCTCATACTCACTCTCAAGCTTGGAAACTCTCCCACAACTCCCACAAGACAAGAGAGCGCCCCCTAGCTGCTATAGCTGGCTCTGAGTGGCTTGGAACCTGTTCCCACACAGCCTCGAGCCCCGGTGCCTCCCCGCACAACTTTAGGAAAAATTGGTTTTAGGCTAAAACAGCCCATATGAGTCGGAATTTAATGCCGTAAATTGTTATACTAAGCTCTAACTAAGGCGTACTGGTCCGAGTACCTGCCATATTTAGCATGCTGCCCCCGGGGTCCGAAAATGCATTTTTTTCAAATTCGGGGTACGGGTGCAGTTTTTTGAGACGATCAAAACTGGACGGGTCGGGTGACCAAAAACTTACTATTTTTGAAATATTTTTACAAAAATTATTTTAATTCACATTTCGAAGCTTTAAAACATTCTAAACAACATGGCACTGACAGAATTTGGAAAACTGCTAAAAATAGTAACTTTTTTTATTATATTCATTTCATGGTACAATGCTGCTCTTTTTTGGTCGGGGTCAGAGACCTTACAAACATAGCAGAATTGCCAAGGAATAGCTCATTTTGGACTTCTTATGGCTCAATAATGATAAATCCGTAGGCAATTCTAAAGAGATCCCATTATTAAGACCAAAGCTCCTGAGGTGTGCACCATATCCCACATAGTGGGCTCAACAAAACAAATAATAGATCCCAGTCCTACTTACCCTAATATAATTAACAAAATCAACCATTAATAGGCTACTTAAGGACATCTCTTCTTAAGCAAGAAAAGAGAAACCAAATGCTCCGATACCAATGTAATGGAAATGGCATATGAACTTTGAGAATAGCCGAATTAAGAGAATTAAAGTGAGCATTTTTGTGAGATCACTTTGAGAACATAGAGGGTGAACTTAATTGATGGTAACAACATAAACATAGTACTTAATTAACTTGGAATGAACAATACTTTTGCAAGAGAGAGAGTGTTAGAGAACATGACAATAGTCGAGGACCAGATTTACTTGGAGCCGGCAGTCCCCCCTCTAAAAGGCGTTTGTATTATGGATTCTTCTATCAAGAGAGACTTGGTAAAATACAATCTTTGTGTTCCTTGTGACCTTGGTGATGCTATGCAGATGGAAAGATTCATACATTACGAGCATAGCATAAGCTTTGCAAAAAGCATTAACTATCCCAAGCCTCAGTCCCAAGGCCTCAAACACCTTCGAAGGTGGAGAGAGCTAGCGGGGAATGAGGGTAGGAAAGAGGAAGAAGAATCATCCATAGGAGAAAGAAATAGTTCCTCACTTATCATCACTCTTCTTGCTTAGCATAGCATAATAGAATAGTAATGAAGATGAAGAAGCTGACAAGCTTAAGCATTGAAGCATGGCTCTTGGTTAGATTTGCATTCCATAGCCAAGAGTGTTGGTGTAGGCTCTCTACTACTCTCAACAATCTTGGAGAAGGAGATGGAGCTCTTGCACTTTGCACTCCACAGAATGAGAGTGTGTGTGTTTGTGTGGAAGTGTATACCCCCCTCTCTTGCTTGGTCTAACACCCCCCCCTCCCCCCCCGCCCTTCCCCTCTCTCTCTCTCTCTCTCTCTCTCTCTCTCTCTCTCTTTTGTTATTTAATTATATCATTTGGACATGTGTCCTCTTTTTTCTCTTTGAGACAAAGACCTTAATTATTTATTTTTATGCATCTAAATTCTCATTGGACCCCTTTAAAGCCTATCCAATAGGATTCAAGCACATCATGAGGGTGTGCGCTCCTTGCCGCACTGTCGAAGCAAGGGACTTGCCAATACACCGTATGCGAGCCACAAACGGCTCCAAGCACACAACAAGCCTAAATTAGCAAGCTCAAGAGAACAAAGGGTGTGTCACTCACCGCTCTACGCTCGCCTTCGTGGTGGATTCCTCGCCGCGATGAAGAAGAAGCTGCAGTCGTGCCGCGCTCAACCGCCTCGCCGCCATCGTGCCTTCGTAATGCTCGATCGCACACACACTCTCCCTCTCTCTCTCTCTCTCTCACACACACACACACACACAAGGAGGTGAAGAAGAAGAAGAAGATGGAGATGGAGCAAGAGCACTCTTCTATTGCACAAATGAGAGAATGAGTAAAAATTAGGTTTAGTTGGCTTTTATAGGAGCTCACCCCATTCACACTTGGGCGCCTATGCTTAGCCAACTAATCCCTTGAATGTCCAAGTTAAAGTGCGCCTCTCATCGGCAATCACTCTACCTTTCCCTATTGGTCCGACAAGCCCGGTACCTGACTCTAAATAATACATAATACACGTCCATCGTAGGTGATGGGGTGTCCGTGTGCCGTGAGGGTTAACATGCCCCCCTTCTTGATGTAGATTCCGTCCTCGGAAGCTATTGAGTTGAAGCTGGTTCGTCGAGGTGGAAGAGCATTTGAGATGAATGTCCTTAGCCTTCTTCAGTCACTGCAAAATCAAACAACATTGGCACAGTAATTGCATTCTCTTAAAAGCATATGCAGTTTTAGGTAGACAAATTGATTGGTAAAAGAATTTCAAACAATTTGTCAACAATAAACATTAAATTGCAATGTAATCAAATGCATAAACAGATGTAAAGGTAGAAAATTAAACAAGTCTGGGGTCGCTAATTTGACGGTCGAAAGGCACTAGAGATCGAATATTAATACCATGGGTAAGCTTCTTAATTATCTGTGGTCAATTAAGTTGTTTAATCGCGAGAGCCAAGTATTCATGTTCGAGGGCTGACTAGAGGCTATATCTAGAAAACCTTGTAGTTAAGCTACCATAAAAGGAATTTCTCATGAAATCATCGCCTGACTGATTACTTTTTCTTTGGCCCCCCCCAAGTCTTTTCACATTGATTCAATTATGATGTGTGTGCTTATTTTGTATGCCTTGGGTTTTTTGCTTTTCAAGGAAAAGCGCCCACACTGGGAACCTCTAGGGCTCTAGTACCATAGGCGATACATGTGAGTGAAGTACCAATTCAAGCTGAGATTTCTCTTCCAGCTTAAAATTTTACATTGTGGCACTTTGATTTTTTGTTTGTTCATTTTCAACATTTAAATTTTGTAACTTTGGGGGTCATATAACATTGTTACCCTCCCCAGGCTCATCACATTAGTAAACTCCCTTTATAATACTTAAGCTAAAGGTCACTAGGGTTAAGCCCACTAGAAAGCCCTAGTACATGTCATACAATGCTGCCTAAATCGGATTAAGAACCTGAGTAACCATTGCTTATTAGGAAGGCATTCCCCATGGTATTAAGAGAAGATCTCTAACACCTAGCTTGGTCAAACTAGCTTAGTCGGACTGCTTGATTTTTACACCTAAACAAGTGATTATGACAAAACATTACATTGAATTAAATGTTTGATGGTAAGCAAATGCGCTGAATATTATGCTACCAATCACAATTAAGGCAGACAAACATGGATGCAAAAAGATAAGGGCAATGCTAATGGACAAGAAACACCTGTTTGTGTTGATGGTCGCGCTTGATCTGAAGGTTCCATGAAGGTCCAAATCCTAACCACAGCAACACGTTCCTGTACACACTAGGAAACAAAAACAATACCTCTAGGAGGCACATCAGTGGGAAAAGAGAACTTTGCTAATCACTCAACTCTAAAACAGAAACACTCCTATCGTACTAATCTTACCTACCCTCCATCACTCAAGTGATGAGGATCAAAGGTGTTTTATGGCATAGGTTTCTGTTTCACTGTACCAGATGTGACATGTGTAGGTCTGAGTCAATGTTTTGACTTTTAATGTGCATGCATACTCGTTTGCTATTTGCTCTTGCTCTTTTTTTTTTTTTTTGAGTATAAAGCTTTATATGTACATTCCCTAAGATTGGGAGATATAGAGGTTAGGGAAAAAGGTTGAGAGGGAAACAAGTGAATGATGGATGTCCACAAACACTCCCCCCTTCCTTGGGTAGATCATACCGTTTGAAATGAGCTTGTCACCCTTTGAAACCAATTGTTCCAGTTGGTAATAGGTGAGGATTTTTTCCAGTAGTTTTCTATTACCCTAGGTGCCTCGTCAAGTTGCAAGGGTGGTAAGGTACTCTCCCAGGATTGAACTTGAAGTGGTTCATTAGGTGATTCTTGAACACTGAGAGGTGTGGATTCTTTTGTAGCTTCATGGAGGTCCACTACTACAGATGGAGGCTGTGTAGAAGCTTTTACCTCTATGGATGTATTACATGAGGAGCTAGAAGCTTCATGGGACTCCCCCCTTCCTGAGCTAGGTGGAACAATTCGTTCTTTCTTGGGTACCCAAACTAGCTCAGGAGCGGGTGTGTAGCATTCTGTCATTTTTTTCTTTCCATGATCATTGATTCGTTTTGGAGCTACGGGATTGGGCTCACTTGGATCAGGTGTTAGGTAAGAGCACAATCTACGTTTTGGTACCCAGATTTGATCATTTCCTTGATAGTAGCCTTGGGCTTCCAATAGTCGTTTAGGGATCCATCGCAACATTTTCTTACTTTTCTTGGAGCGAGTGGTACGTTTCTTACAAGGCTTCTGTTTTTTAGCACTAGCTATGGTCACTAAAGAAGCTTTAGGGACCCACTTGTATGTTTTCTTCGTTACATTAGGATGAGTCTTGTCGGAAGCGATATGCATTGCTTGTAGCATATTTAAGGGTACAAGCATTTCATCCCCCTCAGGTGTTACCCAGGTCGTCCCCCTATTTCCCCAAGTGTCTATGGTTGATGCTAGGTGGACCCAATCCACATTGTCCGACTCAGTCATCCCAGGTAGGATATCCATATAAGGAGAATCTTGGCCAATGTCTGTATCCTTCTTACAAGTGTAACAATATTGTAGTGGGGCCGAGTGAACTGTGGTGTCAGAGCGATGATCAATAATGGTTTTACTCCCTAAGGGGTGTACCTTACCAGTCACCAAATCCACTCTAAGGACAGAGTCTTGGAATTGCAAATAGACATGATTTTTAGACCAATCGTGAACCATTTGTGCTTCCCTCATGAATGGTCGTCCTAAAATCATTTCATATGACATAAGGTGTTTAGAGAAATCCATTACAATGAACGTATGTCGTACCTTGTGTCCTAGAACTTTGATCTTAAGATCCTTGAGCATCCCCATAGGTTTGGCTATGGTACCATTTGCCATCTTTACCACAATGTTAGTAACACTGAGGCGGGGTTTTCCCATGGATTCCCAACAATCTTTTGTAACGATGCTAACTCCTGCACCACCATCAAGAATTCCCTTTATAGTTAATCCCTTGGTAGTGATGGGTAGGGTTGCATTAGACTCGTCGCCTTCAAAATACTGCCCTAATTCGTTAATGGGTACCTCAATCACAAACTCGTGTCCATCTAAGTCAAGTGATTGCACATGATTTTCCTCATCAATCATAATCGAGTCAGGCCTATTTGGTTGCGCAAACTACGGTAATCCCGTTCGTAGCTCTCCGTTAAGGAATGCTCGAAGTGCAAGGAATAACTCAGGATCTCCATACAGCTTTGCTATGATCGTGGTTCGAACCTCAGAAGACATGAAGTCCACTAGTTTGGCAACATTCATTGGCGTTTTGCAAGGTGTAGGTCCTTGACTAGGAACTGGTGAGGATGGAATCTCATATTCCTCAATGGGATCAGGTATTCCTTCGTTAAACATCCTTTCCAACAAGAAGGGTGTATGCTCACTTTCTGATGTCCTGTCCTCACTCCCTTCTTGGATGATACTAGATATGGCTAACGGTCTATGGTTCATGTGGGGTGGATGAACTTGCGTGGGAAACACTGTGTCATGAATTTTGACATGCATGGGTTCTGGTTCTAGTTTCCTTTGAGTCTCCTCCACTAAACCTCTTAGATGTTTCACCTGCTTAATCTCATCTACTGGGTTTGGGTACGTCCCAATCTTCTTTTTACGATTCTTCCCTTTTTGCCCCTGCGGTTTATCTTGGGGTCTTGGATTGGATTTGGAAACACTTGTGGTGTTTTCAGAGGCTCTTTATGGTTTTCTCTCATTCGGTTTTCATTTGGTCCCATGTTACGGTTTTCTTTGTCGGTCTTTCTCTTTGTGTATTGGTTCTAGTCTCCATTGTCTCGACTGAATCTGAATCATCCTCGAGGTCATTCATATACACGGGGTCATCTCCTGTTCCTATGTTTGTTTTGGAACTTGGCTTTGAATTTTCCGTATTCTGCGACTTCTTCCTTCGTGTCTTCTTTTTCTTTGCTTGGATAACTGACGCGGTATCTCTCTCTTCGAGGATATGGCCTGGCCCTTGAAGCATGGACCGTGTAATCGCATAAGCGGGTGCGACGGGTGGTATTGGCGATGTCACACTAGCAATTTCGACCAAATTCAGGGGTGTGATTTTAGGCGCATTTGGGTTATAGGGGCATTGGGCAATCAAGTGATCTATGCCACAATGATTACATGTGAGTATTGGCATTGCAAACGTGCTCCCTTGATTCATTTGCATCTGTGCAACATTCTTTTGCAGCCTAATAGGGCACTCCGCTGCTCGATGTGGTCCACCACATTCGTAGCATTGAAGAGGTGGCCTCCTAGCCTGGGTGTTGATATTTTGACCTTTGGATGCGAGAGCAGCAACTTGATAAACCGGCTTGACTTGTCCCCAACAATCTTCCATGTAGTATATAGGACATTCTTCCAATGTATCAAGTCCGTAGGCAATACTAGTGTCTATTTCCTCCTCACAGCCATCTGCATAAGCATTTGATGGCTCGCAACCCACTTGGTTCATAGGGGCGACTCTTGGATGCGGGGGCTGCGGTCCTAGCAGAGGAGGTGGTAGCGGTGTAGCTTGTACAACATTTTGAGATCTAGGGACCATGTGTTGCGGTAGTTGCTCAACAGGTGGAGCAGGCATCAATACAGGAGCTCGAGGTGCATCCGTCCAGGCTACAGGTGGTCTATTTGTCATCATACGTTTGATCATTAAACAATCCTTAGCTTGGTGACCATACCTACCACATGCGTTGCAAGTTCCATTAAATTTTACTCTAAATGTAGGGCACTCACTAGTGCTATGTGGACCTAAGCAAATGGAACACCATTGTTGCTCCCTTCTTGGATACATGTGACTATTTTGAGGGGGTCGATTATCCTTAAGAGAAGCTTGGATTGCCTTGGTGAGGTCTGTCAAGAAGGTCTCAAATACCTTTGGCTCATTGGCAATGGGCTTTGCAGTCATGGGTTCATACTCAATGGCTTGTGAGCTAGTGGATCTCGTGTCAGTAGACACCCTCATGCCTGCTATCATCAAGTTGTCCTCTAATTGGATTGCATTGGCAGTGACATCTTCCCAGGTTGTGATACCTCTAATCACTAGTCCATTATAGATTCCTTCATTCCTCAACCCTCGAATGAATCGATCAAGCAGTTGGTTATTGTTGAAGCGCTCATTTACAGGGCAGCGAGAGTTTAAGTGCTTTAGACGACTAATGAAGTCCCTTACTGACTCTCCTTCCTTACGTTCGGCCTTCTGTAGCTGAGATGCTACACCCCAAAGCACACCTTCTCGTATGTACTCCTTTAGAAACAACCTTCGAAGGGTAGGGTAGATTGTTTTCTCGTCCACCCTTAGGGTTCTATACCAATCTCCAGCCTTCCCACTTAAGGTCAAGCTTAAGGCATTGCACTTATGTAGTTCGTTGCGTTCCCCTAAGGAATCACATACTTGTTCAAACACTTCAATGTGTTTTCTAGCATCTTCATCCCCATTGAATTTTTGCGTGAGTTTGGCAATTTGTACTGCCTTACTTCTAGACTCTCTATCAGATGCATGACGCATATTTTCCGCGATAGATCGACCTATGGTTTGAGCAAACGCTGCCAAGTCACCTATGTGAGGAGGTAGGGCCGGTGGAGGTACTCTTGGAATCATATGTGGGAGAGGAACGGGTACCGGTCTTGGCATATGTGTGGATGATGCAGGATATGGAACATAACCGGGCATAGGTCCACTCGGATAAGAGCTAGGGAGCGGCACTCGAGGAGCATAAGCAAGTGGTACAATTGGAGGTGTGGGGGCCATGTGTGCATAAGGGGCTAGAGGCACATACGGTCGAGGCCCCATATTAGGTACTGCGACACTAGGTAGTGGCACTGCGCTAACCGTAGATGTCATCGGTACATTCTCTGTCAGGCTTATCCCTGGAGTGAGCACTGTGTTTTCCTTGATTTTGGGATATTGTTCTGGGCGGGGTCCGGGGCAGCGCCCCGGGCGGGGTCAAGGGGCGGGCGGGGTCAAGGGGCGGCATAGAGTTACGCATGTTTTGCATATTTTCAACCATGATTTCTTTAATTTTGGCCGTGTGAATTGGTTAATGTTTTATACTGCTTTTGTTTTTTTAAATCCTATGATAAAACATGGACTTGTAGCATACGTGGCATTCTAATAAACCCTATCAAGATTAGGCGCAGAGAGAGCGTATGAGCAACGCACACAGAGAAAGCAGTCAAGCAGCAAACACACAGAAAGCGCACACGAATTGCACACAGTTGGAGTATACGCGCGCGTAGAGGAGCAAACCCGGCATCGTACACAACACAAAGGTGGAGCACACAGGATTGAAAGTTCGCGCACAAGATAAAGAAACAGCAGCGTACGCTTCGAGAAGGGAAGGATCGGGCATAGCTTCTTCTCAGGAGACATTGCACACCTCACAAATAGAGAAAAAACAGGTATTTCTCTCTCTCTCTCACTCTCTGTCTTTCTCCATATAGAGAAGATGGTTCTCTGTAACTCTTTCTTGCACACACACACTCTCGTCAAAAGACAAAGATACATAGTTTAAAAGTATCCCCGCACACATACACATATTCCCACACATCGTCTTCCTCTCTTCTACATACATAACCACAGTGAAATCTGTTATCTTGCTGTCTCTCTCTTGAAAATACATGCACATATTCCCACACATCGTCTTCCTCTCTTCCACATACATAACCACAGTGAAATCTTTTATCTTGTTGTCTCTCTCTTGAAAATACGTGCACATATTCCCATACATCGTCTTCCTCTCTTCCACATACATAAACACAGTGAAATATGTTATCTTTCTCTCTCTCCTCTCTCTAGAAAATAGGTATTTCTCTCTCTCTCTCTCTATCTATCTCTGTATCTTGCTATCTCTCTCTTGAAAATACATGCTCATGTATGTGTGCGTCAGTGTTATCTATGTGTATGTATGTATATTTGTGTTATTTCGTTGTAATACTCATACATAATGCAGATACACAATTACACTTAATTATGATATGCACACATAGTATATATACATACATAAATATCACAAATAACTAACACATTGTAATACTAGTAAACTTGAATGGAAGACTTACTTGTGTGATCTGTTAAAGTCGATTCTTGTAGCGAGTTGTGGATGTATGCTGAGTTGATTTTCCTCTAATCCATTTGTAGATATGATTGTAACTTCTGTTTCTCAAAAAAAGTAGTGTTGTTTAGTGATACACCAAATGGACATAAATGGTTGAAACTAGGACATGTAGACCAAAAATATTTGTATTTCTTTGGATGAATATATACACTTTTTGGTGACCCTTACCACAAGTGGTGGACCTTGAGACCAGTGGACTATAAGGACCTCCAAACAATACCTTGTACACTTAATCCTTCTTGGTATCTAGGTTGGACAAGTGGAGAACCTTGTTCAAAATTCTCTAACCAATCTCGCTAACATGGTGACATAATTTAGGTGTGATAAATTCATATCTATGCAAGCTAATATCAGTTTAGGCTTGTTAATTTGAATTTCTTTGAATTTATGTACAATATAATGATTTGAGGTTTGCAAATTTGAATTTAGGTGATATAATGATATCTTTTTGTGGTAAATTTGAATTTAAAATCAATTTCACGTAGAATTTTTAAATTTAAGTGGTAAAATTAAATTTTATAAAAGTTTGAATTTTAAAATTTGGGCGGGATACTTTAAAATTTAGGCGGCATATTTAAATTTGGGAGGGATTTTAAATTTAGGCGATAAGATTTTGAATTTTAAATTTAGGCCGGAGTTGAATTTTGCATATCTCCCTTATATAAGAGAGTACAGGTTGGACAAGTGGTGGACCTTAAGCAGAGCATCATGCTACTGGACTGATGGTAGGAATCTAGTTGAATATTGTTGTATAATATTATGTAATAGATCTAGCTTGGACAAGTGGTGGACCTTGGAACAAAACACATGAAAACATATCATGCACATTCCAAGTGGTGAGAAAAATTATCATTTAAGATATAGCCTTATAGGTTGGACAAGTGGTGGACCTTAACACCCAGATATTCTTAATATAATGACATAGAGTGGAAAACTGGTGAATCTTGAGACCAAACCACTCTGCTACTAGCAATAATACCTTGGAATTGGTGGACCTTGAAGTAAACCCCCCATCTATGAATATCGTGGGTTTAAGGTATTTCGATGGAGCCTAGCATCTGAGTCATGGTGTAGCTTGCTTCTCTTTGTTTCAATGGAGCCTATCTTGGACAATGGTGAGGCATCCTTTCTCCATGTTTCAATGGACCCTAGCTTGGACAAGTGGTGAGCTTGCTTCTCTCTTGATTCAATAGAGTTAGCTTGGACAAGTGGTGGACCTTGGAACCAAACCCCATGTAAAACCTATCATGGTCACTCCAAGTGGTGAGAAAGAATAACCTTTAAGATATATCCTTATAGGTTGGACAAGTGGTGGACCTTAACACCCTAATATTCTTAATATAATGACATAGAGTGAAAAGTGGTGAATCTTGAGACAAAACCACTACTAGCGGTAATAGCTTGGACAGGTGGTGGCCTTGAACGTAAACCCCCATGTTTCAATAGAGTTAGCTTCCACAAATGGTGGAGCATCTTCTCTCCATGTTCAATGGAGCCTAGCTTGGACAAGTGGTGGACCTTTGTTTCTCTCTATGTTTCAATAGAGTTAGCTTGGACAAGTGGTGGACCTTGAACCAAACCCCCATGTAAAACCTATCATGGTCACTCAAGTGGTAAAAAAGAAAAACTTTAAGATGTAGCCTTATAGGTTGGACAAGTGGTGGACCTTAACACCCACTTATTCTTAATAAAAGAGGTGAATTTAAGACCAAACCCTCAGGCTATTAGAAATAATAGCTTGGACAAGTTGTGGACTTGAATGTAAACACCTCATCTACGAAATATCGTGGTTTAATGTATTTCGATGGAGCCTAGCATTTGGAGACATGTCCAGCTGCTTTCTTCATTTTCGTGGAGCCTATCTTGGACAAATGGTGGAGCATCCTTCTCTCCATGTTTCAATGGACCCTAGCTTGGACAAGGGTGAACCTTTGATTCTCTCTATGATTCAATAGAGTTAGCTTGGACAAGTGGTGGACCTTGGAACAAAACCCCCATGTAAAACCTTTCATGGTCACTCCAAGTAGTGAGAAAGATAACCCTTAAATATAGCCTTATAGGTTGGACAATGGTGGACCTTAACACCAATATTCAATATAATGACATAGAGTGAAAAAGTGTGAATCTTGAGACAAAACCACTCATGCTACTGAGATAATATCTTGGCAAGTGGTGGACCAGGACGCAAACCCCCAGTTTCAATAGAGTTAGCTTCGACAAATGGTGAGCATCCTTCTCGCCATGTTTCAATGAGTTAGCTTGGACAAGTGGTGGACTTGGAACCAAACCCCATGTAAACCTATCAATGTCACTGCAAGTGTAGAAAGAAAAACCTTTAAGATGTACCTTATAGGCTCGACAAGTGTAGACCTTAACACCCAATATTCTTAACAATTGGTGAGAAAGAATAAAGTTTAAATATGCCTTATAGGTTGGAAAGTGGTGGACCTTAACACCCAGATATTCTAATATAATACTAGAGTGAAAGGTGAATCTGAGACCAAACCACTCAGCTACAAGCGATAATAGCTTGGTCATGTGGTGGACCTTGAAAGTAACCCCCATCTATGAAATACGTGGGTTTAAGGTATTTCGATGGAGCCTAGCATCTTGGACATGGGCAGCTTGCGTCTGTTCATGTTTCAATGGAGCCTATCTTGGACAAATGGTGGAGCATCCTTCTCTCCATGTTTCAATGGACCCTAGCTTGGACAAGTGGGGACCTTTGCTTCTCTCTATGTTTCAATAGAGTTAGCTTGGACAAGTGGTGGACTTAGAACAAACCCCCAGTAAAACCTATCATGGTCACTCCAAGAGGTAAGAAAGAATAACCTTTAAGATATAGCCTTAAGGTTGACAAGTGGTGGACCTTAACACCCACATATTCTTCATATAATGACATAGAGACGAAAGTCGTGAATCTTGAGCAAAACGACTCATGCTACTAGCGTAATAGCTTGGAAAAGTGGTGGACCTTGAACGTAAACCCCCATGTTTCAATAGCAGTTAGCTTCGACAAATGGTGAAGGCAACTTCTCACCATGTTTCAATGAGCCTAGCTTGGACATGGTGGTTGACCTTTGTTTTCTTCTCTATGTTTCAATAGAGTTAGCTTGGACAAATGGTGGAGCATCCTTCTTCATGTTTCAATGGACCTAGCTTGGAAAGTGGTGGACCTTTGATCTCCTATTTAATAGAGTTAGCTTGGACAAGTGGTGGAGCTTGGAACCACCCCATGTAAAACCTATAATGGTCACTCCAAGTGTGAAAGAATAACGATTAAGATATAGCCTTATAGGTTGGACAAGTGGTGGACCTTAACACCTAATTTCATAATAATGACATAGAGTGAAAAAGTGGTGAATCTTGAGACAAAACACTCATGCTACTAGATAATAGCTTGGACAAGTGGTGGACCTTGAAGTAACCCCCCATGTACAAAATATCTGGGTTTAGTATTTCGATGGAGCTAGCATCTTGGAGACATGGTGCAGCTTGCTTCTCTCATGTTTCAATGGACCTATCTTCCACAAATGGTGGAGCATCCTTCTCTAAATGTTTCATGGAGCCTAGCTTGGACAAGTGTGGACCTTTGCTTCTCTCTATGTTTCCATAGAGTTAGCTTGGACAAGTGTGGACCTTGGAACCAAACCCCCATGTAAAACCTATCATGTCTCAATTGGTGATAAAGAATACCTTTAAGATGTAGCCTTATAGGTTGGACAAGTGGTGGACTTAAACCTCTTCTTATATAATGACATAGAGTGAAAAGTGGTGAATCTGAGACCAAACCACTCATGCTACTAGCGATAATAGCTTGGACAAGTGGTGGACCTTGAATGTACCCCATGTACGAACGGGTTTAAGTATTTCAATGGAGCCTAGCATCTTGAGACATGGTGCAGCTTGCTTCTCTTCATGTTCATGAGCTTCTTGGACAAATGGTGGAGCATCCTTCTCTCCATGTTTCAATGGACCCTAGCTTGGACAAGTGGTGGACCTTGCTCTCTCTATGTTTCAATAGAGTTAGCTTGGACAAGTGGTGGACCTTGGAACCAAACCCCCATGTAAACCTATCATGGTCACTCCAAGTGTGAGAAAGAATAACCTTTAAGATATAGCCTATAGGTTGGACAAGTGTGGACCTTAACACCCATATATTCTTAATATAATGACATAGAGTGGAAAAGTGGTGAATCTTGAGACCAAACCACTCATGTACTACAATAATAGCTTGGACAAGTGGTGGATCTTGAATTTAAACCCCCATGTACAAAATATCATGGTTTAAGGTATTTCAATGGAGATTAGCATCTTGGGAGAGCATGGTGTACCTTCTTCTCTTCATGTTTCAATGGAGCCTATCTTGGACAAATGGTGGAGCATCCTTCTCTCCATGTTTCAATGGACCCTAGCTTGGACAAGTGGTGACCTTTGCTTCTCTCTATGTTTCAATAGAGTTTTCATGGACAAGTGGTGGAGCTTGGAACCACACCCCAATGTAAAAACCTATCATAGTCACTCCAAGTGGTGAGAAATAATAACCCTTAAGATATTGACTTATAGGTTGGACAAGTGGTGGACCTTAACACCCACATATCTTAATATAATGACATAGAGTGGAAAAGTGGTGAACCTTGAGACAAACCACTCATGCTACTAGCGATAATAGCTTGGACAAGTACGCCCTTGAATGTAAACCCCCCATGTACAAAATATCCTGGTTCAAAGGTATTTCGATGAAGCCTAGCATCTTGGAGACATGGTGCAGCTTGCTTCTCTTCATGTTTCGATGGAGCCTATCTTGGACAAATGGTGGAGCATCCTTCTCTCCATGTTTCAATGGACCCTAGCTTGGACAAGTGGTGGACCTTTGCTTCTCTCTATGATTCAATAGAGTTTGCTTGGACAAGTGGTGGACCTTGGAACTCAAACCCCCATGTAAAACCTATCATGGTCACTCCAAGTGGTGAGAAAGAATAACCTTTAAAATATAGCCTTATAGGTTGGACAAGTGGTGGACCTTAACACCCAAATATTCTTAATATAATGACATAGAGTGAAAAAGTGGTGAATTTTGAGACAAAACCACTCATGCTACTAGCGATAATAGCTTGGACATGTGGTGGAAGTTGAACGTAAACCCCCCATGTTTCAATAGACTTAGCTTCGACAAATGGTGGAGCATCGTTCTCTCCATCTTTCAATGGAGCCTAGCTTGGACAAGTAGTGGACCTTTGTTTCTCTCTATGTTTCATCAGAGTTAGCTTGGACAAGTGGTGGACCTTGGAACCAAACCCCCAGGTAAAACCTATCATGTTCACTCCAAGTGGTGAGAAAGAATAACCTTAATGATATATCCTTATAGGTTGGACAAGTGGTGGACCTTAACACCCAGATATTCTTAATATAATGGCATAGAGTGAAAAAGTGGTGAATCTTGAGAGCAAACTACTCATGCTACTAGCGATAATAGGTTGGACAAGTGGTGGACCTTGAATGTAAACCCCCCATCTACGAAATATCGTGGGTTTAAGGTATTGAGATGGAGTCTAGCATCTTGGAGACATGGTGCACCTTGCTTCTCTTCATGTTTCAATGGAGCCTATCTTGAACAAATGGTGGACCATCCTTCTCTCCATGTTTCAATGGACCCTAGCTTGCACAAGTGGTGGACCTTTGCTTCTCTCTATGTTTCAATAGAGTAAGCTTGGACAAGTGGTGGACCTTGGAACCAAACCCCAATGTAAAACCTATCATGGTCACTCCAAGTGGTGGACCTTGGAACCAAACCCCAATGTAAAACCTATCATGGTCACTCCAAGTCGTGAGAAAGAATAACCTTTAAGATATAGCCTTATAGGTTGGACAAGTGGTGGACCTTAACACCCAGCTATCGTTAATATAATGACATAGAGTGATAAAGTGGTGAATCTTGAGACAAAACCACTCATGCTACTAGCGGTAATAGCTTGGACAAGTGGTGGACGTTGAACGTAAACCCCCCATGTTTCAATAGAGTTAGCTTCGAAAAATCATGGAGCATTCTTCTCTCCATGTTTCAATGGAGCCTAGCTTAGACAAGTAGTGGACCTTTGCTTCTCTCTATAATTCAATAGAGTTAGCTTCGACAAGTGGTGGAACTTGAAACCAAACCCCCATGTAAAACCTATCATGGTCACTCCAAGTGGTAAGAAAGAATAACCCTTAAGATGTAGCCTTATACGTTGTACAAGTGGTGGACCTTAACACCCACATATTCTTAATATAATGACATAGAGTGGAAAAGTGGTGAATCTTGAGACCAAACCACTCAGGCTACTACCAATAATAGCTTAGACAAGTATTGGACCTTGAATGTAAACCCCTCATCGACGACATATCATGGTTTTAATGTTTTTCGATGGAGCCTAGCATCTTGGAGACATGGTGCTGCTTGCTTCTCGTCATGTTTCAATGGAGCCTATCTTGGACAAATGGTGGAGCATCCTTCTCTCCATGTTTCAATGAAGCCTAGCTTGGACAAGTGGTGGACCTTTGCTTCTCTCTCTGTTTAAATAGAGTTAGCTTGGACAAGTGGTGGAGCTTGGAACCAAACCCCCATATAAAACCTATCATGGTCACTCATGGTGGTAAGAAAGAATAACCTTTAAGATATAGACTTATAGGTTGGACAAGTGGTGGACCTTGAATGTAAACCCCCCATCTACGAAATATGGTGGGTTTAAGGTATTTAGATGGAGCTTAGAATCTTGGAGACATGGTGCACCTTGCTTCTCTTCATGTTTCAATGGAGCCTATCTTGGACAAATGGTGGAGAATCCTTCTCTCCATGTTTCAATGGACCCTAGCTTGGACAAGTGGTGGACGTTTGCTTCTCTCTATGTTTCAATAGAGTTAGCTTGGACAAGTGGTGGACCTTGGAACCAAACCCCAATGTAAAACCTATCATGGTCACTCCAAGTCGTGAGAAAGAATAACCTTTAAGATATAGTCTTATAGGCTGGACAAGTGGTGGACCTTAACACCCAAATATTCTTAACATAATGACATAGAGTGAAAAAGTGGTGAATCTTGAGACAAAACCACTCATGCTACTAGCGGTAATAGCTTGGAAAAGTGGTGGACCTTGAACGTAAACCCCCCATGTTTCAATAGAGTTAGCTTCGACAAATAATGGAGCATCCTTCTCTCCATGTTTCAATGGAGCCTAGCTTGGACAAGTGGTGGACCTTTGCTTCTGTCTATGATTCAATAGAGTTAGCTTGGACAAGTGGTGGACCTTGGAACCAAACCCCCATGTAAAATCTATCATGGTCACTCCAAGTGGTACGAAAGAATAACCTTTAAGATGTAGCCTTATAGGTTGGACAAGTGGTGGACCTTAACAGCCAGATATTCTTAATATAATGACATAGAGTGGAAAGGTGGTGAATCTTGAGACCAAACCACTCAGGCTACTACCAATAATAGCTTGGACAAGTTTTGGACCTTGAATGTAAACCCCTCATCTACGACATATCATGGGTTTAATGTTTTTCGCTGGAGCCTAGCATCTTGGAGACATGGTGCAACTTGCTTCTCGTCATGTTTCAATGGAGCCTATCTTGGACAAATGGTGGAGCATCCTTCTCTCCATGTTTCAATGGAGCCTAGCTTAGACAAGTGGTGGACCTTTGATTCTCTCTCTGTTTCAATAGAGTTAGCTTGGACAAGTGGTGGAGCTTGGAACCAAACCCCATGTAAAACCTATCATGGTCACTCCAAGTGGTAAGAAAGAATAACCTTTAAGATATAGCCTTATAGGTTGGACAAGTGGTGGACCTTAACACCCACATATTCTTAATATAATGACATAGAGTGGAAAAGTGGTGAATCTTGAGACAAACACTCATGCTACTAGCGATAATAGCTTGGACAAGTGGTGGACCTTGAATGTAAACCCCCATGTACAAAATATCCTGGGTTTAAGGTATTTGATGAAGCCTAGCATCTTGGAGACATGGTGCAGCTTTCTTCTCTTCATGTTTCAATGGAGCCTATCTTCCAGCAATGGTGGATCATCTTTCTCTCCATGTTTCAATGGAGCCTAGCTTGGACAGGTGTGGACCTTTGCTTCTCTCTATGTTTCAATAGAGTTAGCTTGGACAAGTGGTGGACCTGGAACCAAACCCCCATGTAAAACTATCATGGTCACTCCAAGTGGTGAGAAATAATAACCTTTAAGATCTAGCCTTATAGGTTGGACAAGTGGTCGACCTTAAAACCTAGATCTTCTTAATATAATGACATAGAGTGGAAAGTGGTGAATCTTGAGACCAAACTCATGCTACTAAGGATAATAGCTTGGACAAGTGGTGGACCTTGAATGTAAACCCCCATGTACGAAATATCATGGGTTTAAGTATTTCAATGGAGCCTAGCATCTTGGAGACATGGTGCAGCTTGCTTCTCTTCATGTTTCAATGGAGCCTATCTTGACAAATGGTGGAGCATCCTTCTCTCCATGTTTCAATGGAGCCTAGCTTGGAGCCTAGCTTGGACAAGTGGTGGACCTTTGCTTCTCTCTATGTTTCAATAGAGTTAGCTTGGACAAGTGGTGGCCTTGGAACCAAACCCCCATGTAAAACCTATCATGGTCACTCCAAGTGTGTGAAAGAAAGAATAACCTTTAAGATATAGCCTTATAGGTTGGACAAGTGGTGGACCTTAACACCCAGATATTTTTAATATAATGACATAGAGTGGAAAAGTGGTGAATCTTGAGACCAAACCACTCATGCTACTAGAGATAATAGGTTGGACAAGTGGTGGACCTTGAATGTAAACCCCCCATGTACGAAATATCATGGGTTTAAGGTATTTCAATGGAGATTAGCATCTTGGAGACATGGTGCATCTTGCTTCTCTTCATGTTTCAATGGAGCCTATCTTGGACAAATGGTGGAGCATCCTTCTCTCCATGTTTCAATGGACCCTAGCTTGGACAAGTGGTGGACCTTTGCTTCTCTCTATGTTTCAATAGAGTTTTCTTGGACAAGTGGTGGACCTTGGAACCAAACCCCCATGTAAAACCTATCATGGTCACTCCAAGTGGTGAGAAAGAATAACCCTTAAGATATAGCCTTATAGGTTGGACAAGTGGTGGACCTTAACACTGAGATATTCTTAATATAATGACATAGAGTGAAAAAGTGGTGAATCTTGAGACCAAACCACTCATGCTACTAGCGATAATAGCTTGGACAAGTGGTGGACCTTGAATGTAAACCCCCCATGTTTCAATAGAGTTAGCTTCGACAAATGTGGAGCATCCTTCTCTCCATGTTTCAATGGAGCCTAGCTTGGACAAGTGGTGGACCTTTGTTTCTCTCTATGTTTCAATAGAGTTAGCTTGGACAAGTGGTGGACCTTGGAACCAAACCCCCATGTAAAACCTATCATGGTCACTCAAGTGGTGAGAAAGAATAACCTTTAAGATATACCCTTATAGGTTGGACAAGTGGTGGACCTTAACACAGATCTTCTTAATAATGACATAGAGTGGAAAAGTGGTGAATCTTGAGACCAAACCACTCATGCTACTAGAATAATAGGTTGGACAAGTGGTGGACCTTGAATGTAAACCCCCATCTACGAAATATCGTGGGTTTAAGGTATTTCAATGGAGCCTAGCATCTTGGAGACATGGTGCAGCTTGCTTCTCTTCATGTTTCAATGGAGCCTATCTTGGACAAATGGTGGAGCATCCTTCTCTCCATGTTTCAATGGAGCCTAGCTTGGACAAGTGGTGGACCTTTGATCCTCTCTCTGTTTCAATAGAGTTAGCTTGGACAAGTGGTGGACCTTGGAACCAAACCCCCATGTAAAACCTATCATGGTCACTCCAAGTGGTAAGAAAGAATAACCTTTAAGATATAAACTTATAGGTTGGACAAGTGGTGGACCTTAACACCCACATATTCTTAATATAATGACATAGAGTGAAAAAGTGGTGAATCTTGAGACAAAACCACTCATGCTACTAGCGATAATAGCTTGGACAAGTGGTGGCCCTTGAAGTTAAACCCCCCATGTACAAAATATCCTGGGTTTAAGGTATTTCGATGAAGCCTAGCATCTTGGAGACATGGTGCAGCTTGCTTCTCTTCATGTTTCAATGGAGCCTATCTTGGACAAATGGGGGATCATCCTTCTCTCCATGTTCAATGGAGCCTAGCTTGGACAAGTGGTGGACCTTTGCTTCTCTCTATGTTTCAATAGAGTTAGCTTGGACAAGTGGTGGACCTTGGAACCAAACCCCCATGTAAAACATATCATGGTCATTCCAAGTGGTGATAAATAATACCCTTTAAGATTAGCCTTATAGGTTGGACAAGTGGTGGACCTTAAAACCTAGATCTTCTTAATATAACAACATAGAGTGGAAAAGTGGTGAATCTTGAGACCAAACCACTCATGCTACTAAGGATAATAGCTTGGACAAGTGGTGGACCTTGAATGTATACCCCCATGTACGAAATATCATGAGTTTAAGGTATCTCAATGGAGCCTAGAATCTTGGAGACATGGTGCAGCTTGCTTCTCTTCATGTTTCAATGGAGCCTATCTTTGACAAATGGTGGAGCATCCTTCTCTCCATGTTTCAATGGACCCTAGCTTAGACAAGGGGTGGACCTTTGCTTCTCTCTATGTTTCAATAGAGTTAGCTTGGACAAGTGGTGGACCTTGGAACCAAACCCCCATGTAAAACCTATCATGGTCACTCCAAGTAGTAAGAAAGAATAACCTTTAAGATGTAGCCTTATAGGTTGGACAAGTGGTGGACCATAACACCCACATATTCTTAATATAATGACATAGAGTGGAAAAGTGGTGAATCTTGAGACCAAACCACTCATGCTACTAGAGATAATAGGTTGGCCAAGTGGTAGACCTTGAATGTAAACCCCCCATGTACGAAATATCATGGGTTTAAGGTATTTCAATGGAGATTAGCATCTTGGAGACATGGTGTAGCTTGCTTCTCTTCATGTTTCAATGGAGCGTATCTTGGACAAATGGTGGAGCATCCTTCTCTCCATGTTTCAATGGACCCTAGCTTGGACAAGTGGTGGACCTTTGCTTCTCTCTATGTTTCAATAGAGTTTTCTTGGACAAGTGGTGGACCTTGGAACCAAACCCCCATGTAAAACCTATCATGGTCACTCCAAGTGGTGAGAAAGAATAACCTTAAGATATAGACTTATAGGTTGGACAAGTGGTGGACCTTAACACCCACATATTCTTAATATAATGACATAGAGTGGAAAAGTGGTAACCTTGAGACAAAGCCACTCATGCTACTAGCGATAATAGCTTGGACAAGTATGGCCCTTGAATGTAAACCCCCCATGTACAAAATATCCTGGGTTTAAGGTATTTCGATGAAGCCTAGCATCTTGGAGACATGGTGCAGCTTGCTTCTCTTCATTTTTCGATGGAGCCTATCTTGGACAAATGGTGGAGCATCCTTCTCTCCATGTTTCAATGGACCCTAGCTTGGACAAGTGGTGGACCTTTGCTTCTCTCTATGTTTCAATAGAGTTTGCTTGGACAAGTGGTGGACCTTGGAACCAAACCCCCATGTAAAACCTATCATGGTCACTCCAAGTGGTGAGAAAGAATAACCTTTAAAATATAGCCTTATAGGTTGGACAAGTGGTGGACCTTAACACCCAAATATTCTTAATATAATGACATAGAGTGAAAAAGTGGTGAATTTGAGACAAAACCACTCATGCTACTAGCGATAATAGCTTGGACATGTGGTGGAACTTGAACGTAAACCCCCCATGTTTCAATAGACTTAGCTTCGACAAATGGTGGAGCATCGTTCTCTCCATCTTTCAATGGAGCCTAGCTTGGACAAGTAGTGGACCTTTGTTTCTCTCTATGTTTCAATAGAGTTAGCTTGGACAAGTGGTGGACCTTGGAACCAAACCCCCATGTAAAACCTATCATGTTCACTCCAAGTGGTGAGAAAGAATAACCTTAATGATATAGCCTTATAGGTTGGACAAGTGGTGGACCTTAACACCCAGATATTCTTAATATAATGACATAGAGTGAAAAGTGGTGAATCTTGAGAGCAAACCACTCATGCTACTAGCGATAATAGGTTGGACAAGTGGTGGACCTTGAATGTAAACCCCCCATCTACGAAATATCGTGGGTTTAAGGTATTTAGATGGAGCCTAGCATCTTGGAGACATGGTGCACCTTGCTTCTCTTCATGTTTCAATGGAGCCTATCTTGGACAAATGGTGGAGCATCCTTCTCTCCATGTTTCAATGGACCCTAGCTTGCACAAGTGGTGGACCTTTGCTTCTCTCTATGTTTCAATAGAGTTAGCTTGGACAAGTGGTGGACCTTGGAACCAAACCCCATGTAAAACCTATCATGGTCACTCCAAGTGGTATGGAAAGAAACCCCAATGTAAAACCTATCATGGTCACTCCAAGTCGTGAGAAAGAATAACCTTTAAGATATAGCCTTATAGGTTGGACAAGTGGTGGACCTTAACACCCAGCTATCTTAATATAATGACATAGAGTGATAAAGTGGTGAATCTTGAGACAAAACCACTCATGCTACTAGCGGTAATAGCTTGGACAAGTGGTGGACGTTGAACGTAAACCCCCCATGTTTCAATAGAGTTAGCTTCGACAAATGGTGGAGCATCCTTCTCTCCATGTTTCAATGGAGCCTAGCTTAGACAAGTGGTGGACCTTTGCTTCTCTCTATTTCAATAGAGTTAGCTTGGACAAGTGGTGGAACTTGAAACCAAACCCCCATGTAAAACCTATCATGGTCACTCCAAGTGGTAAGAAAGAATAACCTTTAAGATGTAGCCTTATAGGTTGGACAAGTGGTGGACCTTAACACCCACATATTCTTAATATAATGACATAGAGTGGAAAAGTGGTGAATCTTGAGACCAAACCACTCAGGCTACTACCAATAATAGCTTGGACAAGTGTTGGACCTTGAATGTAAACCCCTCATCTACGACATATCATGGGTTTAATGTTTTTCGATGGAGCCTAGCATCTTGGAGACATGGTGCAGCTTGCTTCTCGTCATGTTTCAATGGAGCCTATCTTGGACAAATGGTGGAGCATCCTTCTCTCCATGTTTCAATGGAGCCTAGCTTGGACAAGTGGTGGACCTTTGCTTCTCTCTCTGTTTCAATAGAGTTAGCTTGGACAAGTGGTGGAGCTTGGAACCAAACCCCCATATAAAACCTATCATGGTCACTCCAAGTGGTAAGAAAGAATAACCTTTAAGATATAGACTTATAGGTTGGACAAGTGGTGGACCTTGAATGTAAACCCCCCATCTACGAAATATGGTGGGTTTAAGGTATTTAGATGGAGCCTAGCATCTTGGAGACATGGTGCACCTTGCTTCTCTTCATGTTTCAATGGAGCCTATCTTGGACAAATGGTGGAGCATCCTTCTCTCCATGTTTCAATGGACCCTAGCTTGGACAAGTGGTGGACCTTTGCTTCTCTCTATGTTTCAATAGAGTTAGCTTGGACAAGTGGTGGACCTTGGAACCAAACCCCAATGTAAAACCTATCATGGTCACTCCAAGTCGTGAGAAAGAATAACCTTTAAGATATAGTCTTATAGGTTGGACAAGTGGTGGACCTTAACACCCAAATATTCTTAACATAATGACATAGAGTGAAAAAGTGGTGAATCTTGAGACAAAACCACTCATGCTACTAGCGGTAATAGCTTGGAAAAGTGGTGGACCTTGAACGTAAACCCCCCATGTTTCAATAGAGTTAGCTTCGACAAATGGTGGAGCATCCTTCTCTCCATGTTTCAATGGAGCCTAGCTTGGACAAGTGGTGGACCTTTGCTTCTCTCTATGATTCAATAGAGTTAGCTTGGACAAGTGGTGGACCTTGGAACCAAACCCCCATGTAAAACCTATCATGGTCACTCCAAGTGGTACGAAAGAATAACCTTTAAGATGTAGCCTTATAGGTTGGACAAGTGGTGGACCTTAACACCCAGATATTCTTAATATAATGACATAGAGTGGAAAGTGGTGAATCTTGAGACCAAACCACTCAGGCTACTACCAATAATAGCTTGGACAAGTTTTGGACCTTGAATGTAAACCCCTCATCTACGACATATCATGGGTTTAATGTTTTTCGCTGGAGCCTAGCATCTTGGAGACATGGTGCAACTTGCTTCTCGTCATGTTTCAATGGAGCCTATCTTGGACAAATGGTGGACCATCCTTCTCTCCATGTTTCAATGGAGCCTAGCTTAGACAAGTGGTGGACCTTTGATCCTCTCTCTGTTTCAATAGAGTTAGCTTGGACAAGTGGTGGAGCTTGGAACCAAAACCCCATATAAAACCTATCATGGTCACTCCAAGTGGTAAGAAAGAATAACCTTTAAGATATAAACTTATAGGTTGGACAAGTAGTGGACCTTAACACCCACATATTCTTAATATAATGACATAGAGTGGAAAAGTGGTGAATCTTGAGACAAAACAGCTCATGCTACTAGCGATAATAGCTTGGACAAGTGGTGGCCCTTGAATGTAAACCCCCCATGTACAAAATATCCTGGGTTTAAGGTATTTCGATGAAGCCTAGCATCTTGGAGACATGGTGCAGCTTGCTTCTCTTCATGTTTCGATGGAGCCTATCTTCCACCAATGGGGGATCATCCTTCTCTAAATGTCTCAATGGAGCCTAGCTTGGACAAGTGGTGGACCTTTGCTTCTCTCTATGTTTCCATAGAGTTAGCTTGGACAAGTGGTGGACCTTGGAACCAAACCCCCATGTAAAACATATCATGGTCATTCCAAGTGGTGAGAAATAATACCCTTTAAGATCTAGCCTTATAGGTTGGACAAGTGGTCGACCTTAAAACCTAGATCTTCTTAATATAATGACATAGAGTGGAAAAGTGGTGAATCTTGAGACCAAACCACTCATGCTACTAAGGATAATAGGTTGGACAAGTGGTGGATCTTGAATGTATACACCCCATGTACGAAATATCATGTGTTTAAGGTATTTCAATAGAGCCTAGCATCTTGGAGACATGGAGCAGCTTGCTTCTCTTCATGTTTCAATGGAGCCTATCTTTGACAAATGGTGGAGCATCCTTCTCTCCATGTTTCAATGGAGCCTAGCTTGGAGCCTAGCTTGGACAAGTGGTGGACCTTTGCTTCTCTCTATGTTTAAATAGATTTAGCTTGGACAAGTGGTGGGCCTTGTAACCAAACTCCCATGTAAAACCTATCATGGTAACTCCAAGTGCTGAGAAAGAATAAAGTTTAAGATATAGCCTTATAGGTTGGACAAGTGGTGGACCTTAGCACCCAGATATTCTTAATATAATGACATAGAGTGGAAAAGTGGTGAATCTTGAGACCAAACCACTCATGCTACTAGAGATAATAGGTTGGACAAGTGGTGGACCTTGAATGTAAACCCCCCATGTACGAAATATCATGGGTTTAAGGTATTTCAATGGAGATTAGCATCTTGGAGACATGGTGTAGCTTGCTTCTCTTCATGTTTCAATGGAGCGTATCTTGGACAAATGGTGGAGCATCCTTCTCTCCATGTTTCAATGGACCCTAGCTTGGACAAGTGGTGGACCTTTGCTTCTCTCTATGTTTCAATAGAGTTTTCTTGGACAAGTGGTGGACCTTGGAACCAAACCCCCATGTAAAACCTATCATGGTCACTCCAAGTGGTGAGAAAGAATAACCCTTAAGATATAGCCTTATAGGTTGGACAAGTGGTGGACCTTAACACCCAGATATTCTTAATATAATGACATAGAGTGAAAAAGTGGTGAATCTTGAGACCAAACCACTCATGCTACTAGCGTTAATAGGTTGGACAAGTGGTGGACCTTGAATGTAAACCCCCCATGTTTCAATAGAGTTAGCTTCGACAAATGATAGAGCATCCTTCTCTCCATGTTTCAATGGAGCCTAGCTTGGACAAGTGGTGGACCTTTGTTTCTCTCTATGTTTCAATAGAGTTAGCTTGGACAAGTGGTGGACCTTGGAACCAAACCCCCATGTAAAACATATCATGGACATTTCAAGTGGTGAGAAATAATACCCTTTAAGATATACCCTTATAGGTTGGACAAGTGGTCGACCTTAACACACAGATCTTCTTAACGTAATGACATAGAGTGGAAAAGTGGTGAATCTTGAGACCAAACCACTCATGCTACTAGAGATAATAGGTTGGACAAGTGGTGGACCTTGAATGTAAACTCCCCATGTACAAAATATCGTGGGTGTAAGGTATTTCAATGGATCTTAGCATCTTGGAGACATGGTGCAGCTTGCTTCTCTTCATGTTTCAATGGAGCCTATCTTGGACAAATGGTGGAGCATCCTTCTCTCCATGTTTCAATGGACCCTAGCTTGGACAAGTGGTGGACCTTTGCTTCTCTCTATGTTTCAATAGAGTTATCTTGGACAAGTGGTGGACCTTGGAACCAAACCCCCATGTAAAACCTATCATGGTCATTCCAAGTGGTCAGAAAGAATACCCTTTAAGATATAGCCTTATAGGTTGGACAAGTGGTGGACCTTAACACCCAGATCTTCTTAATATAATGACATAGAGTGGAAAAGTGGTGAATCTTGAGACCAAACCACTCATGCTACTAGTGATAATAGGTTGGACAAGTGGTGGACCTTGAATGTAAACCCCCCATGTACGAAATATCATGGGTTTAAGATATTTCAATGGAGCCTAGCATTTTGGAGACATGGTGCAGCTTGCTTCTCTTCATGTTTCAATCGAACCTGGCTTGGACAAATGGTGGAGCATCCTTCTCTCCATGTTTCAATGGAGCCTAGCTTGGACAAGTGGTGGACCTTTGATTCTCTCTATGTTTCAATAGAGTTAGCTTGGACAAGTGGTGGACCTTGGAACCAGACCCCTATGTAAAACCTATCATGTGCATTCCAAGTGGTGGTAAATAATACCATTTTAGATATAGCCTTATAGGTTGGACAAGTGGTGGACCTTAACACCCAGATCTTCTTAATATAATGACATAGAGTGGAAAAGTGGTGAATCTTGAGACCAAACCACTCATGCTACTAGGGAGAATAGGTTGGACAAGTGGTGGACCTTGAATTTAAATCCCACATATACAAAATATCGTGGGTTTAAGGTATTTCAATGGAGCCTAGCATCTCGAAGACATGATGCATATTGCTTCTCTTCATGTTTCAATGGAGCCTATTTTGGACAAATGGTGGAGCATCTTTCTCTCCTTGTTTCAATGGACCCTAGATTGGACAAGTGGTGGACCTTTTCTTCTCTCTATGTTTCAATATAGTTAGCCTATATTAGACAATTAGTAGACCTTGAATCTCTCCATGTTGTCTAGAGCTGAGCTTGGAGAAGTGGTGGACCTTAGTTCTCCCTTCCCTTAGTTTACTAGCTTAAAAGATTACTATGTATACTTGCTTAGATCTAACTTGAACAAGTGGTGGACCTTGTATTCACACAAACTTAATTCATTACAAAAAAGTATATGCTAAAATAACATTTGGTTTTTTTTGTTTCAGGAAAGATGGCTTCATAAAAACAGGTTGCAAGGGTTGCTGTCTCAGTTGACTATACTTGCAATGATGTTAGGAAATGGTATTTGGACATACATGGTATAGAGGGTGCACAATTTCATAAGGTTAATCTATTTATTGTTGGACAAGTTGTGGAAGCATCTGTCTCTGTAGTTGATAGTCATCCGGAGGTGGAATGCATTGACATTCTAGTTCCAATGAATCTAGAATTTCAACTATCTCCAGGAGCATATGCATTGGAGCGCATGTCTAGAAACAAAGAAGAGACAATGTTTTCTCGAGGATGGAAGTTTGCAGAATCAAATCCAAACATCACAGCAGATCAACTTCAAAGCTCCATCATTGCCACACTACAACGAAAAAAGGTGAAAGCTTCACGACCTCCATCCACAAAGAAGCAAGCAAAAGTGCAAAAAGTAGAAGCTAAGCGAACTAGTTCCATTTTGGATGTAGACAAGGCATATTTGGCATCCTCATCAACAGAGGGTTCAATGTCAAAGATGAGAATTGTGGATCCAGATGTTTTAGAAGCTGAGGCCATGAAAGGACAAGAAAAAGATACAGGTGGAATGAATAAGTACATAAATTATTTTCCTTTCCAATATAGGGAATTTGATATCCCTATTCAAAATTGTTGGCTTGCTCCTGATCACTATAATGCACGTATTATGGATAAAAAACACGCTGAAAGTGTGTTATTTGGATTTTCACGGAGTACGACCAAGCCTGCAGCATGTGCATATTTGATGCCTGTTCGAAATGCAAAATCAAAGAAGGGGACTCCTTTGGCAGTAGAAGAGGTAGAGGAGCAAAAAATTAAAGATTATCATTATTGGATTCTTGATGGGCAGCATTCAATCTATGCTGCAAAAGTTTTGCTTCACAATGAACAAAACAACAAAGAGATATTTGAAAGACTGATTAGCGTGTATAAATTTAGAAAGGCTCGCATTGTTGTGAATGCTCCTCCATTTGTTGCAACTGCTATATCTGCCATTGCAAATGAGGAGGCTCAGGCATTGTATGTCAAGCAACCTTACAGCCAAATATTGAGACATTTACGGAGTCAATGGATCTTCTCAGGACGACCACCAAAGGCAGCAAGTGGAATTGCAGAGGGACATGCATCTCGTGCCGGATGGGATGTAAGTTATTTTCTTTGTCTTTTTGATAGTGTTTAATTAACAAATCTTGCTCAATAGTTTAATTATTTCTCTATTTCTTTTTAGGCTTTTCTTCGATTGGCAAGAATGAGTGCAGCAGCAAGTTGGATTGCTAAACAGGCACACATGGTCACGTACTCTGATTTAGTTTATGATTGCTGGATAGAAATCATTGAAAATCTAGAAGAGGAGAATAAGAAACCCCCAACAACTGTATTTAGATACCTTTGTGGCCTTGAGGAATCAGAGGTAAAGACTATTCAAGAAGAGATTAGAGATGAGAAGATTTTACTGTCAAAGAGTGCAAAGGATGGTGATGCAACTGACATGTATGATCGAATCAAGCAGTTGAAGCAAGACAAATTGATTCAAGATGCACTTCTTGAAGGCTTCAACAATTTGAATGAGTCTTCACCATGTAAAGACTGGGAGGAGGTGGTCAAAATGTATAACATCAATGATGTTGTTTATAAAACAATTTTAATGCTATGCGAGGAATGGATCAAATCTAGTTTGACGCGTGGAACAAAGAAAATGGCTTTTCCAGATGGAGCAATAAAATACATGCAATGGGCAATTCACCTTCAAAAGAGAAAACTGAGCCTAGAGATTTGCCATGGTCAATCTATGTGGTGAGCCTACAAATGGAAGGCAATCTCTACTTGATGCGCCACTTCAATAATAAAGTGCCTATTGGCTTATGTGTTTTAGATATGACAAAAAACGTTGGAGGCAATTTGAAGTGGAGTGAGGAGACATTTAACAATGCTTTGGATGGGATCTTGGCTATTGCTGGAGGGTCAACAGATCCTGGATTTGTCTTTCTTGCATTTGTGGATTTCACTAACTTCACAAAATTGCAATGTGCCTTTCACGCCATGGGAGATAATCTGAGCTACCATTGTTGTGGTGCATTGCATCACTTTCCATCAGCTCCTTGCAAAGGAGCAATTCAATTCCTAACAGTTATTGCCTTCTTGGGACAAGGCAATGCATTTGAAGACCTGAGAAGAAGATCAGAGGAACATCCCATGCCAATTGATTGTTCTCTTCTTCAAGTAGCAGATAATGATATGTCAGATTTGCAATATTTGGAGGCCAAAAAAAGAGCTTTGGTCAAGCACTACATTCGTACATATTGTTTTGAAGACTGCAAGCTTGTTGATGTTTTTGGTGATGGCTCCTTGGTTGCACAAGAAGGAATACAACAGAAAAAAGAAGTTATATGCTTAATTGATAGTGTGGAGGAGGCAAAAAACGTGGAGACCATGCTGCTAGACTTTGCTAAGTCTCATGAAGATATAGAAAAATGGGTTGGACTTCAACAATCCACTTCGCAATCAGATGACATTGTGCCTATTACAGAGGAGTGCTCTCCACAAAGAGAAGAAGAAGAACAACAACAACATCCTCTGTCAATGGAGCACTTTTTGGAAATGGAGACACGTATTTGAGTTTCTTGTGCATGTTAGTGTTTCTTGTTACTGATTTGATACTCTTAATGTTAGATTTTGCTTTATATAGTATTGATTGAGTTTGTATTTTTTATCTCAAGCATTCAAGGTTTGAATGTAAATAATAAATTACTTGAGTTTTTGAATGGTGGATCTTTAGACTAAAACTATAACATTTAATACTCACAAAGACTAAATTACTTAAGAGCTTGAACTCAATAAGTTTTGGACCTTTTATCAATACCCCCTTGATATGATACATTAGATCGTAGCATGGTTAAATGGTGATGCTTCATAAATTGAACCTAGCTTAGATAGGTGTTGGAGCCTAAATTTAAACTAACCTTGCTAGAAGGGAGCTTATGTTTGGACTTTGAGAACTAGCATAAGTAATCAATTAGAGCATAGATTAGACATGTGGTGGTGGCCTTAGAGACCAAAATCTTAATGAGCTTGGAAAGGTATTTAAGTACTGCAATTTACTTAGTTTTAGTACTCACTAAAGGCATAGCTTGACAAAAGGTGGACCTTACATGGATCCTAATTTCAAGAGGTGTGGTAGACCTTCAAACCAAGATCATATAGCTTGGACATGTGGTGGACCTTGCATGGAGACTAGTTTAGACAAGTGTGGTACACCTTGTAACCAACACCCATTTGTTATATTAGCTTGGACAAGTGGTGGACCTTGCTTTTATGTTTCAATGGAGCATATTTTGGACAGGTGGTAGACCTTGTTTCTCTCCATGCTTCAATGGAGAGAAACATTAGCTTGGACAAGTGGTGGACCTTGCTTTTATGTTTTAAAGGAGCATATTTCGGACAAGTGGTAGACATTGTTTCTCTCCATGGTTCAATGGAACCCACCTTAGACAAGTGAAGTACCTTGAAACCAAACCCCCATAATACAACCTACTAAATAGGTTGGAAAATTGGTGGTATATGAAACCATCCATGATAGAGCATAGTATAGGTGAAAACGTAGTGGTCCTTATATCAATTACCCATGCATAGCTTGGACAAGTGGTGGACCTTGATTCTCTCTATGTTTCAATGGATCCTATCTTGGACTATAGATATATCTTACTTATTTCCATGCTTCAATGGATTGTAGCTTGGATAAGGAGTGGACCTTCAAACAAAACTCCACAGCATAGCATATATTAACAATTCATGGGTTTTATAGAGATTTTCTTGCCTATTTTGGAGAGTTGGTACACCTTTATTCTCCATTCTTCAATGGATCTGAGGTTGGACAAGCGGAGCTGGAGAAGTGGTCAACCTTAAAATGAAACCTCCCATGCTACAACCCATCATAGATCGTATATGTAGTGGACCTTGAAACTCTTTTATGTCCCCAGCTTAGAGAAGCATTGTACTCTTTATTATCTCCATACATGAAGGCAAGGTTGGACAAGTGGTAGACAAGTGGTGGAGCTTGTTTTCTCCATGTTCCAATGGAGCCTAGCTTAGACAAACAATGGAGCTTGCTTCTCTCCATGTTTCAATGGATCCTAGCTTAGAAAAGTGGTGGAGCTTTGATTCTCTCCATGTTCCAATAGACCATAGCTTAGACAAGTGGTAGACCGTGAAAAAACCCCCCGTATACAACATATTATGGAGTTTTCATGTTTCAATGGCACCTAGCTTGGAAAAATGGTAGAGCTTGCTTCTCTTTATGTTTCAATGGATCCAATCTTAGCCAAGTGGGGGACCTTGAAACAAGAAACCCCCCCCCCCCCCCATGTACAACGTATTATGGGTTTTGAAAGCACTGGGAGAAAATAATAGCTTTGATAAGTGGTGGACCTTGCTTCTCTCCATGCTTCAATGGAGCCGAGGTTGGACACATGTTGGAGAGAAGATGGTTGCCCATGAAATAAGACCATGCATGCTATAATCAATCATATGTTGTACACATGGTGGACCTTGCAATTGTTTTATATGCCTAACTTGGACAAGTGGAGGACCCTTGATTACCTCCAGATATCAACAACAAGCCAAGTTTGGACAAGTGTAGTACCACCAAACCAGAATCTCTATGCTACAATAGAGTATAGGTAGGACACGCAGTGAACCTTGATATCAAACCATCCATGCTACTAGAGATGATAGGTTTCACATGTGGTGGAACCTTGTATCAATGTTCTATGTGTAGTTTTTGACTAGTGATAGACCTTGAAACTAATCCCTCTAGGCTACAAGAAAAAAGAGATGGATGAGGAGGCTAGACTACTTTTGTTGCATCAATGCATCCCATGTTACCACATATACTATAGGGTTCTTGGATAAGTGTTGGATCTTGTGTCAATGCTCCATGTCTAGCTTGGACAAGTGGTGGACCTTGGTTCTCTCTATGCTTCAAATGGGCAATAGATTGGAGACACAGTGGCCTTTTTTTTCCAATGATTTTATTTTTTGGAAACCTTGGAGGCACCATGTAAGAGGCACTCTAAGTCTTCCATACAATAGACCTATTGGACTATAAAATAATGATATCTTTCTTTGATATTGTCATTATTTTATGCATAATATTTTCTTCTTTTTGCAGACACAAAGGAGTTAAGTGATATAAAAACTAGATGTATTTCACACTATGATTGGCATGAAGATCCTTTTGGGACACCAACTTTTCCTATTCCCAAAGATGTAATTTTCCATATTAACGGTGTGGATTTTGAAGTGCGACTTTCATGTATTGAAGGAGCTGGTTATGGGCTATTTGTGCATACTACCCTGGAAAGTGGTTTGACTATTCTAAACTATGGAGGGCATAAGTATAGATTTCAAGACTGGAAAAAGATATGCAAAATTTTTCCAAGAGCTTATAAATATTCTCTTCTAGAGGATCCAAACATAGAAGAAGAGGAAGATCAATCATACATTATTGGTTGTGTAGAAGAAGGAAACGTGTCGGGCTATATAAATAGTTCTCACAGTACAAATGTCTGTCCCAACGTACGCTATACATTTGATCCAAATTTGCCACCTTGGCATAAATGCACCTCTTCACACATCAAGTCAGAAGAATATGGCCATGTATGCATTGAGACTATTTGTCAAGTTGAAGCAGGAGAAGAGTTGTTTGCTGACTATAACTTTACTTGACATTGTAAAGTATTGTACATGGATGGAAATCTCAAGTACATGCATCATTTTCATTTTTCATGGATGAAATCTCAAGTGAATATAACATTTGATTATTGTTTAGTTTATGCTCAACGAGAATCTAAAGTGCTCTTATGCTTTGTGTGTTGTCTAACTTATTTGACTACCTTGGCCATAGAATCTTGATTCTACTCTAGATTTGTGATAAATCTTACCAAAATTTAATCAATGTCTAGGTTGGACAAGTGGTGGGGCTTCAAACATTACTGTCTTAAACAAGTGGAGTTATCTTACTTGAATAAGTGGTGGCCTTTGAATCCAAATCTAAGCCAAATCTCTAATTGTTTGCTTGTAGTCTAGGTTGGACATTTGGTGGACCTTGTATCCATGTTTCCTCAACAAGGGTGGCTTTTAGTTTTCACTTTAAGTACTCATCTTTAATAAAGTGTAGGATGGAAAATGTTGAGTTAGTAGATTGTATTTTAGACAAGTGGTGTTTGGTGTACGAATGCTGAAAATGGTTGCAAGGATTCTAACAACGACTTTACCTTAAATAAATTTCTTACTAGGAGTTCTACATATAAATATGGTGAATAAAATTCTAGTGGTTTTGAGATACCATTTGTGTGTGTGTTTTCTTAGATTCACAAACTGGGATGGATAATGCTCCTATGGTTCAGTCAACAACTATAGAATCCATAGATTCTATGGTTTCTAAAGTGCCCAAGATGGATGATATTTCTATACTAGAGTCTAGTGTTGTGCAACTTGAGCAAGCTTCCAATAATGAGAACCAAGAAATCGATGCTTCAAAAATGCAACATACATCAAAAGAGACTGAAAAGTCCACTCACGAGCTATTGCCAATTGGTACTACGTCATGTAGCGTAGATGTTGAGAAATCCATGCTTACAATTATATTGGATTTAAATGGTCTATTGTTGAAACGTTCCCCTCAACCATCCTCACACCACAACTCAGTGCAAATGGATTCAAAAAGATATATTATACTCAGGCCAGGTTGCATCCAATTCTTGAAGACTATTTTACAGAGGTTTAATGTTGCAATTTGGTCGACAGCTACTAGGAATAATGTGTATCAAATCCTTGCAGCACTAAACAACTTAGCTGAGGATACATTGCCTTTCTTTGCAATTTGGTCGCAAGATGTTTGCTACACCGCTCAAACTCAAAAATTGTTTAGACCCGACAATCCAAACGTTGAGGCAATGTTCAAGCCTCTAGCCAAAATTGCCATGGGGTTTGAATGTGATCCACAAAGAACAGTGCTTATTGATGACTCTCCTTACAAGGGATGTATTTCACCAGCAAACAATTGCATTTTTCCACCACAATTTGATGCTGAGAAGATGGTTGACAATATGCTCTTGGAGGAGCTACTGCCATACTTGATTCAGCTTGATGAGAGAAGGGATGTGCGTGATTTAATTGCTTCTAATCGTTATGGACAACCTATAGTGACAAATGATAGTGAATACAAACAAATCATGGAGTATTGGAAGCAAAAAAATGATGTTTGGTCAGCTAAGGTGTTCTTTACAAGAAGAATACCACCTGCAAAAGGTGACAGGGATGAAACTATCATTGAAAATGCAAGTGACACAAGCCACCGCAATGAAATGAGAAGAGCCCAAATACAAGAGATCTTAGCAAAGGAGCGTACACCCATTGAAAGCATGAAGGCGTCACAATTGACCACTTTAGCTAGGCAATTGGGTTGTAACACAAAAGGAGTTTTGAAGGCAACCACAGCAAAGGCTTATATAAATAAGGTGAAAGCTGAGAACAATCTTCTAAGGCTGGATAGAAAGCAACCCTAAGGTACTAGTGACATGTCATATATTCTTGATACACATACTTGAACACTCATGTGCATGGTATCTAACAAATCTTTCTTTTTATTCCTTCCTGCAGGATCTTACAAAGGATACTACTAGATGGAGCTCAATCAATAGAGATTTTGATATGTTTGCTCAAAATAATGAAGCAGTCACCTACATTTTTTGTTTATCAATTTCTTGAGAGACTTTCTTTTAGTTTGTAATCATCAAATGAAATGAAAAGTATCCTTCTTATAAGATTGCTGATCTTTTTCTCGTTCAAAACTTTCAATTGTGATTTATAGTTTTGTTAGCATGAGATTGTGCTTTTTTAGTTTGAAAAAAACTGTCAAAGATCCAAGTCTTTTTGGCTTTACTTAAGTTATTAATTGTGAAAGATCCAAGTCTTTTTGCTTTACTTAAGTTATTGATTGTCTATGTAATAGTCCTTAAAACAATATCGGATGGATTTCTTGCTCCCATGTCTCACATTGGTCTTTAGGTAAGACAAGTGGTGACCTTGAAAGTATGGTCTCATATCTCGATCAAGTGAAGAGACATGAAGCTTAAATATCACTACTATGTATCTAGTGTTAAACTCCATCAAGACAAAGATACTAGAGTGCCAAATTGCAGTCTAGTTTAAGTGAAAATCCATTTGAGCTAAGGTAAAACTTATAGTGCCTCATTTTTCTAGGATTCTACCCCATCAAGGAAGTTAGAATCTAGCACAAACCAATTAAGACTCTTTTGGAGCCTAGATAGGACAATTCGTGGAACTTAAGAGACTTATTATTGAGTTAGAGTCTAGTTTAGATAAGCAAAAGATCTTCAAACCAGCACTTGACTTTCTTACTATTCAATATTCAAAGTCCCTTGGGCTAACAAATTACATACCTACTTGTAACCTAACTAATGAGTAATTATATAGATCTAAGCAAGTATATATAATGAGTCTTCAAACTAATAAACCAAGGGAAGAGAGTAGCAAGGTCCACTACTTGTCCAAGCTCAGCTCTAGACAACATAGAAAGATGCTAGTTCTACTAATTGTCTAATTATAGGCATGGAGAAATGATAGAAGGTTGAACACTTGTCCAACCTATCATCTCTAGTAAGATGGGAGGTTTGGCCTTAAGATTCACCATGTAACCAACCTATACATCATTGTATTATGAAGAGTAGAAAAGCAAAGCTCCACCACTTGTCCAAGCTAGTTCTAAAATCCACATGGAGATAAGCAAGCTCCACCATTTGTCAAATCTCTCTTCCATTAAAACATGAAAAAACTCAGCTATGTTGTACAGGGGGGACTTTTTTCCAAGGTCCACCACTTGTCCAAGCTAGGATCCATTAAAACATGGAAATAAACAAAGCTCCACCACTCGTCCAACCTTTATAGTTGCAAAGTGTATGGGTTGTCTAAACTAGGTATGGGAAAATAATTGAAGGTCCACCACTTGAAACATGGAGCGAAGCAAGCTCCACCATGTCTCCAATATGCTAGACTCCATTGAAACACCCTAAACCCATGATATTTTGTACATAGGGGATGTACATTCAAGATCCACCACTTGTCCAACCTAGTATCCCTAGTAGCTTGATAGCTTTGGTCTCAAGATTCACCACTTGTCCACTCTATGTCATTGTATTAAAAAGGATTGGGTGTTAAGGTCCACCACTTGTCCAACCTATAAGGTTATATTTTAAATGGTTTTTTTTCTCACAACTTGAACTACCCATGATATGTTTTACATGGGAGTTTTGTTTCAATGTCCACCACTTGTCCAAGCTAACTCTATTGAAACATAGAGAGAACCAAAGATCCACCACTTGTCCAAGCTAAGCTATATTGAAACATGGAGAGAAGGATGCTCCACCATTTCTCCAAGATAGGCTTCATTGAAACATGGAGAGAAGAAAGCTCCACCATGTCTCCAAGCTAGGATCCATTTAAATGCCCTAAACCCATTTTATTTTGTACATGGGGGGTTTTATTTCAAGGCCCACCACTTGTCTAACCTATTATCCCTAGTAGCACGAGTGGTTTGGTCTCAAGATACACCACTTGTACACTCTATGTCATTATATTGGGAAGAACTATGTATTAAGGTCCACCACTTGTCCAACCTATAAGGTTATATCTTAAATGGTATCCTTTCTCACCACTTGAAATGCCCATGATATGTTTTACATGGGGGTTTCATTCCAAGGTCCACCACTTGTCCAAGCTAACTCTATTCAAACATAGAGAGAAGCAAAGGTCCACCACTTGTCCAAGCTAACTCTATTCAAACATAGAGAGAAGCAAAGGTTCACCACTTGTCAAAGCTAGGCTCCATTGAAGCATGGAGAGAAGTAACCTCCATCATTTTTCCAAGATAGGTGCCATTCAAACATGGAAAGAATCAAGATCTACCATGTCTCCAAGATTCTAGGCTCCATTGAAACACCCTAAAACCATGATATTTTGTACATGGGGTGTTTACATTCAAGGTCTACCACTTCTCTAACGTATTATACCTAGTAGCATGAGTGGTTTGGTCTTAAGATTCACCACTTATCCACTCTATGTCATTATATTAAGAATAACTGGGTGTTAAGGTCCACCACTTGTCCAACCTATAAGGGTATATCTTAAATGGTATCCTTCACCACTTGTCAAGGTCCATCACCACTTTTCCAACCTGTAAGGTTATATCTTGAATGATATTTTTCCTTATCACTTGTAATGTCCATGCTATGTTTTACAAAGGGGTTTTGTTCCAAGACCCACCACTTGTCCAAGCTAACTCTATTGAAACATAGAGAGAAGCAAAGGTCCACCACTTGTCCAAGGTAGGCTCCATTGAAACATGGAGAGAAGGATGATCCACCATTTCTCCAAGATAGGTTCCATTGAACATTGAGAGAAGCAATCTCCACCATGTCTCCAAGCTAGGCTCCATTGAAATACCCTAAACCCATAATTTTGTACATGAGGGGTTTACATTCAAGGTCCACCACTTGTCCAACCTATTATCCCTAGTAGCACGAGTGGTTTGGTCTCAAGATTCACCACTTGTACACTCTATGTCATTATATTAAGAAGAACTATGTGTTAAGGTCCACCACTTGTCCAACCTATAAGGTTATATTTTAAATGGTATCCTTTCTCACACTTGAAATGCCCATGATATGTTTTACATGGGGGTTTCATTCCAAGGTCCACCACTTGTCCAAGCTAACTCTATTAAAACATATAGAGAAAGAAAGGTCCACCACTTGTCCAAGCTAGGCTCATTGAAACATGGAGAGAAGGAACCTCCACTGTTTCTCCTAGATAGGCTCCATTGAAACATGGAGAGAAATAAGCTCCACCATGTCTCCAAGTTGCTAGGCTCCATTGAAATACCCAATACCCATAATATTTTGTACATGGGGGGTTTACATTCAAGGTTCACCACTTGTCCAACCTATTATCCCTAGTAGGTTTGGTCTCATGATTCACCACTTGTCCACTCTATGTCATTATATTAAGAGGAATTGGGTGTTAAGGTCCACCACTTGTCCAACCTATAATGTTATAGCTTGAATGGTATTTTTTCTCACCACTTGTAATGCCCATGACATGATTTACATGGGGGTTTTGTTCCAAGGTCCACCACTTGTCCAAGCTAAATCTATTGAAACATAGAGAGAAACAAAGGTCCACCACTTTTCCAAGCTAGGCTGCATTGAAACATGGACCTTAATACCAAATTATTTCTAGTAGCATGAGTGATATTTTGTACATGGGGGGTTTACATTCAAGGTCCACCACTTGTCGAACCTATTTCCCTAGTAGGTTTGGTCCCAAGTTCACCACTTATCCACTCTATGTCATTATATTAAGAATAATTGGGTGTTAAGGTCCACCACTTGTCCAACCTATAAGGTTATATATTAAATGGTATTTTTTCTCACCACTTGTAATGCCCATGATATGTTTTACATGGGGGTTTTGTTCCAAGGTCCACCACTTTTCCAAGATAACTCTATTCAAACATAGAGAGAAATAAAGGTCCACCACTTGTCCAAGCTAGGCTCCATTGAAACATGGAGAGAATGATGCTCCACCATTTATCCAAGATAGGCTGCATTGAAACATGGAGAGAAGCAAGCTTTACCATGTTTCCAAGCTAGGCTCCATTGAAACACTCTAGGGGGTTTTATTTCAAGGCCCACCACTTGTTTAACCTATTATCCCTAGTAGCATGAGTGGTTTGGTTTCAAGATTCACCACTTGTACACTCTATGTCATTATATTGTGTTAAGGTCCACCACTTGTCCAACCTATAAGGTTATATCTTAAATGGTATCCTTTCTCGCCACTTGAAATGCCCATGATATGTTTTACATGGGAGTTTCATTCCAAGATCCACCACTTGTCCAAGCTAACCATATTTAAACATAGAGAGAAACAAAGGTCCACGACTTGTCCAAGCTAGGCTCCATTGAAACATGGAGAGAAGGAACCTCCACCATTTCTCCTAGATAGGCTCCATTAAAACATGGACATAAGTAAGTTCCACCATGTCTCCTAGATGCTAGGCTCCATTGAAATATGCAAAACCCATGATATTTTGTACATGGGTGATTTACATTCAAGGTCAACCATTTGTCCACCCTATTATCCCTAGTAGGTTTGGTCTCACAATTCACCACTTTTCCACTCTATGTCATTATAATAAGAGGAATTGGGTGCTAAGGTCCACCACTTGTCCAGCCTATAAGGTTATACCTTGAATGGTATTTTTTCTCACCACTTGTAATGCCCATGACATGCTTTACATGGGGGTTTTGTTCCAAGGTTCACCACTTGTCCAAGCTAATTCTATTGAAACATAGAGAGAAACAAAGGTCCACCACTTTTCCAAGCTAGGCTCCATTGAAACATGGACCTTAATACCAAATTATTCCTAGTAGCATGAGTGATATTTTGTACATGGGGGGTTTGCATTCAAGGTCCACCACTTGTCCAACCTACTTTTCCTAGTAGGTTTGGTCGCAAGATTCACCACTTGTCCACTCTATGTCATTATATTAATAATAATTGGGTGTTAAGGTCCACCACTTGTCCAACCTATAAGGTTATATATTGAATGGTATTTTTTCTCACCACTTGTAATGTCCATGATATGTTTTACATGGGGATTTTGTTCCAAGGTCCACCACTTGTCCAAGCTAAATCTGTTCAAACATAGAGAGAAACAAACGTCCACCACTTGTCCAAGCTAGGCTCCATTGAAACATGGAGAGAATGATGCTCCACCATTTATCCAAGATAGACTCCATTGAAACATGGAGAGAAGTAAGCTCCACCATGTCTCGAAGATGCTAGAGTCGATTGAAATACCCAAAACCCCTGATACTTTGTACATGGGGGGTTTACATTCAAGGTCCACCACTTGTCCAACCTATTATCCCTAGTAGCATGAGTGGTTTGGTCTCAGGATTCACCACTTGTCCACTCTATATCATTATATTAAGAAAAATTGGGTTTCCATATCTAAATGGATCTTTGCTTGGATAAGTGGTAGACCTTGAGACCTAAATACCCATTCTACACTAGAGCATTGGTAAAGCCTTATGCACTTCAAGCATACCTTTAACAACAAGTAGTAGTTATTAGTTGACTTAAGTCTAGTTGACCTCCATGGTATTGAGACTAAGAGAGAGTGTAGCATAAAAAAGAGTCAGGATTTTAATTTGACTTTCTTTCTATTAATGAGTAGATCATAGATGGATTTTGGTATCTAATAAAACCTTAGGGTAGACAATGTAAAACTCATGTCTATTGTTGTGTTTGCATTAAGTGTTCTTGTTCTTTAATTTCAGAACCATTACAGAAAAATGGATTGGCTATATGCTGGCATAAATTGAAGAAAACTATTGAATTACCCATCCAACCTCCTCCAAGACCTTGTCCAAGGAATGAATCACCTCCTTATCACCTACCACTTTCTTTCAAGGACATCAAAAGAGTACTTATCTTGGATCTAGAGGGGTTACTTCTCAAGACAATTGAAATGAAACATGGAGATTCTATGCCATCTTGGGCTCAACACATGCGACTTGTGGAGGATAAAGATGAAGTTTATCATGTGGTGCGACCAGACGCACAAAGTTTTTTGGATTTTTGTGCTGAATACTTTGAGCTATGGATATGGAGTTGCTATAACTTAACAAGGGTGCAACGCATCACACAAAAATGTTTTCCTGAGCAGTATACCAAGTTCAAGGTGTTTATGAGTAACAAAAATTGCCAAAATCCAAATATTATGTTAGGATTTACAAGGGTTTATCACAAAAATTTGAGTGATATTTGGAAGATATTTGAGGATTTGGATGCAAACAATACCTTAATTTTTGATGACACTCCATATAGGGTGATGTGGAACATGCCAGGGACATATCTTATATTTCCAAAGATGTGGAGGCAAACTTCCGAGCAACTTCAAAACTTCTTGCAGAGAACCATAATTCCATGGTTGGTAGGATGGTTGTATGCAAGAGATAAGAGAGTCTATACATACAACACAATTGTAAATCAGTATAGTGATTCTGAGACAAATTATGTCCTTGGTGTGTACTTGTCAACACGAAAGAATTGAATAAATATGGCCATAAGATGCTTTTTTTATTCTAGTGTGTATCTTTCAACATTTGTATAATTTGATATAGTCTTTTTTATAAAAAAACAAAGGTGTGTCAATTTTATGAACACTTGAATGGAGTGCACCCTACTCTAAGGGGACTTCAATGTACTATTGGAGTGCATCCTATTGTAAGGGGACTCTGATGTATTGCTAGAGTGCACCCAAATTTTTGGAGACTCATTTTTTATTTGATTGGGGCCTATGTTGGGTCATATAGTAAAAGAAATTCATTTTTTGTCAATTCATATCGAGGTTGCATTTATTTGTAACTATGAGAGAATTGATGTTTGATGTCAAAATAAAACTTGTAAGTATGGATCAGAGAATTCATGGACTTTAAATATGTGAGAGGGATCTTTTTCTTGGGCACAAATGTTTGCTTCAAGAATTTTGTCATTACATACTTTACGTGAAAGAGTTTTAGAACCTAAAAGACTTTGAAAACAAAACTATGGAATCTAAGTGCATGTATTCTTGAATGGCTTGAAAGTTGATGTATACATGCATGTCGCCTTGATGAAGATTTAGATCTGACAAGATGCAAAGCTAGAATTCTTGGACGTTACCTTTGTCAATTTGGTAATAACATATTTAACTTTCTTTTATTATGGGTGGAAAATATATTATTATGTGCATTTGGAACCTAATTGCTTGACCTTCAAACCAAGATTCCTATGTTATTTTTTCATATACTTTTTTGTAATGAATTAAGATTGTGGATACAAGGTCCACCACTTGTTCAAGCTAGATCTAAGAAAGTATATATACTGAGTCTTCAAACTAGTAAACCAAGGGAAGAGAGAAGCAGGGTCCATCACTTGTCCAAGCTTATCTCTAGACAACATAGAGAGATGTTAGGTCTACTAATTGTCCAATATAGTCATGGAGAAATGATAGAAGGTTGATCCACTTGTCCAACCTATCATCTCTAGTAAAATGGGAGGTTTGGCCTTAAGATTCACCATGTAACCAACTATACTTCATTGTATTATGAAGAGTAGAAAAGCAAAGCTCCACCACTTGTCTAAGGTAGTTCCAAAATCAACATGGAGAGAAGCAAGATTCACCATTTGTCCAAGATAGGTTCCATTAAAACATGGAAAACCTCATATATGTTGTACATGGAAGCTTTTTTCCAAGGTCCACCACTTGTCCAAGCTAGGATCCATTAAAACATGGATAGAAACAAGGCTCCACAACTCGTCCAACCTTTATAGCTGCAAAGTGTACCGGTAGTCTAAACTAGGCATGGGAAAATAATAGAAGGTCCACCACTTATCCAATATATTATCTCTAATAGCATGGGAGGTTTGGTCTCAAGATTTAGGAATTGGCTAACCTGTATTTCATTGTATTATGATGAATTTGGTTTTAAAGTCAACTACTTATCCAAGCTATAAGTTTATATCTTGAATGGTATTCCTTCCCATCACTTAGAAAACCAATGATATGTTGTACATGGGGGGGTTTGTTACAAGGTCCACCACTTGTCCAAGCTAGTTTCATTGAAACATGGATGAAGACAAGCTCCACCATTTGTTAAATCTAGACTCCATTGAAATCTAGAAAATCCATTCTATGTTGTACATGGGGTTTTTGTTTTAAGGTCCAACACTTGTCCAAGCTAAGATCCATTGAAACATGGAGTAGAGAAACACTCCACCACTTGTCCAAGCTAGGAAACATTGATAGTAGTTGGCTTAGTTTGAAGATCCACCACGTGTCTAAGCTAACTCTATTGAAACATAGAGAGAAGCAAAGGTCCACCAACTGTTCAAGCTAGGCTCCATCGAAACATGGACAGAAGCAAGCTCCACCATTTATCCAAGATAGGCTCCATTGAAACATGGAGAGAATCAAAGGTCCACCATTTCTCCAAGCCAAGCTCCATTTGTCCAACCTATAAGGTTATATCTTAAATGGTAATCTTTCTAATCACTTGGAATACCCATGATATGTTTTACATGGGGGTTTTGTTCCAAGATCACCACTTGTCCAAGCTAACTCTATTGAAACATAGAGAGAAGCAAAGGTCCACCACTTGTCCAAGCTAGTCTCCATTGAAACAAGGAGAGAAGCAAGCTCCATCATTTCTCCAAGATAGGCTAGCATGGATAAGTGCACCTTGAAACCAACCTTCCTATGAGGCAATAGAGCATATGCTACATATTTTATGTATGCCCCATGCCTCAAATTAAGAAGTTATAGATTAGAAGTGGACCTTGCTTGAATGTCACATGCAATAAATTAAGGAAAAATAGCCAAGTGGATTGTATTCCTCAATGGATCCTTGCTTTCACAAGTTGTGAACCTTGAGTCACTTTTACATTAACTTGGACAAGTGGTGGACCTAGAAACCAAGCTCTCCATGTTGAGATAAGTTGTAGGTAGGACAGTAGACATAGACAACGATAATGGATGCAATATACTCGTCTCCTAATAATCCAATTGATTGAAACCATGGTATTTTAGTTGTTTTCATTGTGTATTGTATGTGCATAAAGTGGAATGAGACCTTAAGAAAACTCAAATTTTTGACAAAATCTCTATATTTTGTACATGATATATTGAAAGTTGTCCAACCTGGGAATTGGGATTTTCCCACTTTACCTAATATGGTTCTTTTATTGCTCTAGAAGGGAATCCAGGTGGCTCCCTTTTTGGAATTCTTGTAGAAATCCTTGTGTTTGGTGGAGGTATCTATGGTCCTTCATTGATCAAATATCCACCTATATCCAACACAATTTGTGGGTTTGTGCTTTCTACATCTTTGTATTCTCGTCCATACTTGTCAACAACTATAGACTTCCATTGATAGTCAAGTCCGTATGTATAGACATATAAGAGCTTGTGCTCTGTCAGCTCTTCTGGGTATGGCTATGAGCACCTATAAAGGTTGACCTCACCACCATCAACGTATCTATACAATCCTTGACTCTTATGGTCTGCTATCCAAACTCTTTCAACAAGCTTGGTCGTTTTATCAACTGCAAGTTTGGAAGATCCATTATGGGCGGATGTTCCTCTATTGTTGGGATCTCGAAGCTCGTGTAAGCTAAGTTTGAATCTAAAGTGTAAATGATTTCCGGGCTTAACAGATGTAGCTTGATGTAAGCATGCTTATCTCAAAGTTTTCAAGTGCTTTGGTTACGGAAAAGTTAAAACTATGTCAAAAACCGCAACTATTTTCTCACAATTCTCTCAAATTGTCAGTTTTAGACACCCCTAACTTCCAGATGAATTTTGAGGCCTTTGAGGTCTTTGATTATTGTTCAAGGTGGAATGTGAAAGTCGTAGACATTAGGAAATTTTGGAGATCATTTGGAGGGCCTTCTAAGAAAATGTATTTTTCGCACTCTCTCTCTAGAAAATATGGCGAATAATAGAGGCGGGTTTGTCATGGTAAAAGTTCAAAAAGTGTTCTTTAAGTAGATTCTTTACCCTTCTGAACATTCTTCTGTAATGATTGAGTGATAATATTCTTTTCAATTGCATTGAATGAACCCCGTCAACATGGAGGGAATGAGGCTAACATGGAGGGACGAAGCCGCAGCAACTATTCACTTTTCATTAAACCAGCTACACCTTTGGCTAATGGCGCACTCCTCAAATGGCTCAAATGTTATGTAGAAACGAGCCAAATATCACCTTCACATTGATTTGGACAACGAGTACCAACCATTGATTAAGTGGAGTAAAGCAAACATATACCTCCCGCATCCATAGACACGCTCAAAGCTCAGGGAGCTAAACACATAGATATCTGGATGAGAGGCTCTCTCTATCCTAAGAATCCAATGACTTATGTGTCTCCATCATTTGTCAATCCTACAAGCTTATTGACCTTTGCTGGTGATGGAGAAAACGGCCTTCTAGGTTATTGTAAATCTCTTACAAGGCAAGCTGAAACTTATAAGGGCATTCTCCAAGCTCAACAATGTGAGATTGTTCGTCTTTCACATTTGCATTCTCCAAATCAGGTTACCATTTTGCAACACAAAACAAAGGTACAGGAACTAAAAGGAAAGGTACGAAGTTGTCAAATGAAGGACACCATCTTGGGTGGTCGTATCCGAAAGAAGAAATTGCGCAATCTTGAAACATTGCAGGTTTCATCCGGAGGTGTCAAGAAATGAATCCAAGCATTAGGTGATTCTTTTTGGTTGACTAAATAGTCTTAGTTAAGTAAATCTTTTGTTTTTCTAGTTATGCATTGTTTTCATGTGTCTAAATAGTGTTAGTTAAGTAAATTTTTTGTTATTTACTTATGCATTGTCTTCAGGTAGAGATTCAATCTATCTTGACAAGGAAAACATTGATCCCAAATCCAATATAGGAAAGAGATTGAAGCCACTTATAAGTAGAAGCCTTGCAACAGATATAGTACATGATGGCAAGAAGTTTAAGGTCCTATAGTGAAATGTAGTGGATCGCTTTATTTCAGAGAACTCGGTGCCTGCAAAAGACATACAAGTCACACTTGATTCACTTGGTGTAAGAAAAAGAGGATATTTGGCTATACAGAAATCTGTCTCATCCATCTTTGTTAAGAAGGGAATAAAATCCAAACTTTTACCATCAGACTCAAGTGTTTGGAAAGAGAGACTTCAGCTTAACGATGCACAGGGATAATATCTTGGACAGCCGTTTCATATTAAAGCAACTTACAGTGGCCATGGAGCAAACATAGCATATGATGAGTTCAATAATATTTTTATGGACCTGCAGATGTTGCAGAAGAGAATGGTGGAGTTTGACAGCATCACATTTGAAGAGTCATGAGGGGTATTACATTTTGTGTTGAAACTGAATGAGTGTGAGCTTGTTAAAGAAAAGAAGCTAGAGCGTGTTACTATTACTTTAATGAATAGAGCCCTCTCAAAGTGTCCCACTGATGATCCTTTGTATTGTAGTGTTCAATCAAAATCTAACATATGGTGGCTTGGTGCTTTTGAGGTAAGCGAGATTCTCAGCTGAGTTCAAATGTTCACATCTACTTAAGTCTCATTTATTTTGTGTTGTAGGTAAAGAAAGAAGATCATGACATTATATATTGGGTGTTCCATCAAACTAATGTTCCTGAGGTGATTGATCAACAGACTAACCAGGGAGAGGTACTACGTCTAGATGGAAGCGGAGACTTTCAAGTTCAGTGGCATCTTACAGGTGACCTCAAAACATTACAGTGCATGTATAATTTTGAAATGGGTGCAATGGAAAAGTCACCGTGCTTGTTCTGCATGGAGCCTGCAAAGGTCATGGACCCAAAGTGGTGGAGAAAAGCTCCAACACGTCACATTGAGGACCCTGCTTTTCGACCGGTTTTGAAAATACCACTTGTGAATGTCCACATCTGTACAATGCATGCCCTTTGTAGAATTGTGGATAAATTGGTCTACTTATATATCGGGTTTTCTTGGAAAATCAAGAACTCAGCAGAGCGACAGGTGCCCCTGCAGTGCTTAGAATTGGTACCGTCGGATATGGGGCTTCATGGTGGCAATGTGAAAATCCAACAGATGAAAAGAGATCAACTGCTGAGAAGGATGTCCCATGCAAACCATCCATTGGTGGGGTGAAGGCACTAAGGTTTTTATCTAAACCCCAAGGAATACGAGATCTGAAGCTAACAAAGCATGGAATAATATATAACACATCTTATGTTAGCAAGGTAGAGTATCAGAGCTAGAAAAAGCTACATATTGCAGTCAAAGATCAAGAACCAACTACTCGTAACGTGAAGGCTGAGGTTTGGCGATCAATAGACACGCTATTTTTGATGTGCGACAAAGATGACTGGTCACAAGGTGATATGAACAAGTTCAAGGAGAATCTCAACCTTCTCAAGAAATCATTCAAGACAGCATGGACAGTGACACCCAGATTACTCACTACATCGTGTTATTGTGTATTTGATTCTCTTTTATGTGTGGCTATGTGAGTGTAAAACATTCTAAGTAATCTGTTTTCATATCCAGCACATCATTTTCAATCATTTACCATATTTTATACAAAAGTATGGGAACCCGGCCATATGGAATACCCAAGGATGGAAAAGTCTCATTACATGGCCAGAAATGCCTATTTCAGGCACACACGACATGGTGGCTCTTGAATCAAGGCTAACAATTTGAGAGAACTATTTGAATGGTTCTACCGTAGAATCATTCATCGAATGCAAGAAAAAGAAGTCTTGGCCTCTTCAGCAATAGCACAAACCATGCAGACATTTACAACAAAATAAAATTAAAAGATCAATGGCATACAACAACTCCGGTGCTTGTGAAGGTCAACGAAGGTGGAGAGAGACAATGGTGTATGTGAACCATAAGTGGAGAAAGATACTCTGAGTGGATGACATTGTATAAAATTTCAATATTTCTGTAATACATGATCTTAATACAATTACTACTTGAAGTGTATCAAGATTTTGAAGGTTCAATTTTGTTTTTTGGCACATCACCCTTGTAACGAATCATGAGATGTTTGCCATACTCAAAAAGTTCATCCGGGTTTTGTCTGCCAAGAGCTAGTGCCATTGCTGTGTAAGTGTAGTAATACGCCGCCCAACCACCTGTATAGCCCGGGCAATAACCAAAACAATCTCTGGCAAACACTTTGTCCACAAAAATGACTTTATCTGCACTTTTTGACAGCACGGGTCCACCCAAGAAGCGTGATAGTGTCTTTAATGTGTAAGTTGTTGTTGTATCCTCTTGTGACATTCCATTGTGAAAAACTATTATCGACGCCTCGCAAAGCTTCAAAAGGTACTATGCTAGGGTCGCATCCCTTCCACGATACTCTCGAGTCCGCCGTCGAAGGAAGTCATCCTTGTCAGCAATCCAAGACTGCACATATCATGTGTGAGTAAATGACACACACACACACACACACACACACATACACACACAGAGAGTTACCATGAAGCTCTCATCCTGCAAAAATAGGTTTTCTTGCCACAGGTCCACAGACGTAGTTGACTCCTGACCTAAATGGTTAAACCAATCCTCCACTTCTTTGTGACTTGTTGATGGTCTTAGGCTTTGTCTTATTGCTTGGGTTCATCCAGTAGTGTCTCCTTGTATTTTTCAGCTTTCTCAAAGCAACTTCGGAGGCATTCTATTGGATTGCTGGATGTTTCCATTGCCTCATCATCGCTACTATCCTTTGAAACAAATCCACTCCTCTCCTCTTGGATTCTGGAAATGATAGCCAGGGAGAAGTCCTCCCTTAAATAAAAGATGCTTTGCACATCATGTAAAAAGATATAGGTCCTGTCTCCAATCCTGAACTTAGGCACAGTAGGCAACATCATCGAGCATGCTTGTCAGTGAAGTTATTGACATTCAAGGGTAGTTTGATTTCTGTTGTTTTCACAGAGAGCATCTTACTTCTTTGAACTTCAATTGCCTCAACCTCAAGGTCGACTGTATCTTCAACCTCCTCGACTTCTTGTATGTGTGTTGTCTCCTCGCATTCTTCGTCTGCTGTTGTGTCTTTCTCCTCTATCACCTCATCAGGATTCTGCATGAGGAATTCAAACAGGCTGCTCAGGTAAATCATAAAGCCAAAGGATTCCTGTATAAGTTTGCACTCTTTTTGGTGCAAAGAGCAAGCTGAATGTCGGCAAGTAGGTGGTAATTCTCTATTCTTATTCAGTCCCTGTCCTTTGCCACCGCAGTCATTTAAATGAACCACATCCATACTCAGCAGAACAACCCTCCCTACCTGCACCATAAGTTCAAATTGATCTATGTAGGGCTGCAAGAATTCATTGTGCTGAGCTAAAAGGTCTTCAATATCATATTTTGGGTTAAACAGAGAATGAACTAGATCATATTTGTCCCCAGCACCACACGATGCTGCAAAATTGAATAGCCTCTCATCAGTTACAGCTGGCTCTTCCAAAGAAGGCACATCCTCTTTGGCTTTACCTTTACTTGCACAAGGACTGCTTGCTGGGAGATGTGCATCATCTGAGAAGTCTATACTCCTCTTTCTTGTATTTTTATTGATAAGTACTGTAGAGGGTGAGGGAGCCTTGTAGGGTGAGGGATCCTCTTGGCTAGCCGACCTCTCTGACTCATCTTCACAGATTGACTCTTCTTGATCAAACTCCTGACAAAAGTCAACAGTTCTTTTGGCAGAAGCGCTAAGCAACTGAGCCTATAAAGGTTGAAATCCTGGCACAAGCTTGGGTCCGATTTTAGTCTCTTCTGCCTACTGGACCTTAATCCTATTCATCAGGAACAATGTCAAGTTTTTGTTTTCTCTCTCTCTCTCTCTCTCTCAAAGCACACCAAAAACACACACACACACACACACACACAGATACACACACACACACACACACACAGATACACACACACACACACACACTCTCACTCTCTCTCTCTCTCTAACTCTCTGTCTCCAAAACACACACACACACACACAACTCTCTCTCTCTCTCTCTCTCTCTCTCTCTCTCTCTCTCTCTCTCTCTCTCTATAAAGCACACCAAAACACACACACACACACAAACTATCTCTCTCTCTCTCTCTCTCTCTCTCTCTCTCTCTCTCTCTCTCTCTCTCTCTCAAGTGAATGAAGCTTTTCTACAACGCCAATGTATTACGGCTTGGGAGAAATCCGGTGGGTCACGCTTCATACATTACACCACCTATATTGCCCCCAACTACAAAACCATGTTCTTCGCTGAGAGAGGAAACCGTACTCACACTTACATGCTTGAGCCTATTCCCTTGTCTGCGATACGCACTATCGCAGCAATTCGGCTTAGCTCCCATTTCCTTCGATGCGAGATAGGGCGTTGGGGCAATGGAGAAGAGTCAAATCGATTGTGCACATTATGCTCACTGCAAGTTCGAGAGTCAGAGTACCACACACTACTAGAGTGCTCAGCTTTTGATCACATCCGAACTTGCTTCTCTCACATTTTCAGCCATAACTTAGACCTACACACTTTCCTCTCCCAGCCAAAGTGTGGGCTCTCCATTGCGACTCTCGTCACTACAATTTTGGAGCATCGAGAGTCACTCATCAGCCATACACATACTACATCACATGTAACTTTGGTCCCATAGATCATATTTGACCTCCGAGGACGATAATAAAATCTATCTCTATCTCTCTCTCTCTCTCTCTCTCTCTCTCTCTCTCTCTCTCTCTCTCTCTCTCTCTCTCTCTCTCTCTCTCTCTCACACACACACACACACACACACACTCTTCCTCTCTGCCTCTCCACAGTACTAAAGGTGCGCGTAGGGACTTCCAAAGAGTACTTGGTTGTCTCTGTGCGCCTTTAGTACACACACACACACACACACACACACAGAGCCTGTGTGCGCCCCTGTGTGTGTGTGTGTGTGTGTGTGTGTGTTCAACAGTATAGATTTGTTTGCTTCCACACACACACACACACACACACACACACTCCGCTAGCTATTGTTAAAAGAGAGAGAGAGAGAGAGAGAGTGAAAGAGATGACCTTTTGTGGGGGGAGTTTGCAGAAACTCCATGGGAGGCGTCTGCTCTATTGCGCTCTCTCTCTTTCTCTCTCTTGCTCTCTCTCTCTCTCTATCTCTCTCTGTCTCTTTGACAAGAATCAGTCCCTCTCTCTCTCTCTCTCTCTCTCTCTCTCTCTCTCTCTCTCTCTCTCTCTCTCTCTCTCTCTCTCTCTCTCTGCCGTTTTTTGACCTTGTAGACAGTAGTTCACTCTTTTGACCATAACTTGCTCATCCGAACTCCAATTTAGGTGATCTATAGCCTCAATCGAAGAGCACGAATCCCTCTACGCATTGATGTAAAGACAAATTTTTTTTGTGTAATGGAAGGCTTTGCTGTAACAGCATCTCAGAACTAAAAAAACTGTCAAAACTTTTCGTTTTTGTTGCCGACCTAAAGGCAATGGTAGACAAAACTCGCAAGGATGGAAAAGACACACTCGCCATGGAGAATGATGAAAAATCTCCAAGGAATTTGGATGCTAATCCAACCACATCGTCTACAACAACGGAAGCAATGATCATGGCTTACTTGATCTCGTTACAAGAAACCGTCAACAAGCAAGGTGAAGAAACCGTCAACAAGCAAGGTGAAGAGTTGCGCACACTTGCAATGGAGAATGGCACTTTAAGACTTCTCATTGTGGAGAATGAGCACCTCAAAAAGGTTCTTGAAATGCAAACAACACGCTTGATGCATCTGAGAATGAAGTTCAAGAATGTAAACGCTCTCTTGTTGACATGAATGTATTGAAAGAGCGCTTGAGCAAAGTTGAGAGTGATCATGTATTGAAAGAGGAAACGATAGATACAATACGACATGATGTATGTGAGATGAGAAATGCATCCAAATCATGGGTTGATATATGTAAGGATAATGTGGTTTCTACATCTCCTATCACGCAAGCCGTTGTCCAAGCAAAGAATGTAGAGAATGTGGACACTCAAGAATTGCAAGAACGACAAAAATGCTCAAAGAACATCGTCATTCGTGGAATCAAGGAGGAAAGCATGGAAACACCCCAATCTCTTGTGGTTGCTATTGAAGAGTTTTTTGCTACACACTTTGGCATGTCAGGAATCATGGCTTATGGTGCACATCGAGTTGGAAAACAAGGAGTCCCTCGCTCGGGAGAAAGACCAATTGTATGTACCATGGCTGATGAGGTAAAGAGAAAGATCATCCTTGACAATGGTTGGATCTACCTCAAAGGAACGGGTTGTAATGTATATGAGGATCGCACTCTTATGCAACAAAATGTACGTCGCAAAGCATATGAGGAAAGAAGCAAGAAGGTTAAGGTATCATCTCAAGAAAAAAAGCCACTTGAGGAGGATGCAAGTCCACCCAACAAATAGGGACACATGATCTATGAGACCAACTCACGCTTGCGAATAAGCTTTTGAAATTGTAACGGTTATCCATGGCATGCGGGAATTGGCATTGATGAGCTTACCAATGACTTCGATGTGATACTTCTTGTCGAAACATGGGAGCATGATGCGCAACAAATTCTTGGATTTGACAAATACGATGTGCATTCTTTGATGTGGGCCAAAAATGCAAAGCAACGAAGAGGCCAAGGAGGCGTAGCATGTATGACTAAAAAGGGTTTGAAAGATCTTTCCATTGTCAAAGAAGATAAGTATAAACGCTACTTATGGCTGAAAATCAGCCCACCAAATGATCAAGTCATGTTTGTGGCTGGTTGCTACATTCCTCACTATGACTCCAACTGTTATGCTCGCTTGAATATGGATAGAGATCAGCCCTTTGTTGAACTAGAGGAAGACATTGCTCATGTGAAGTCATTGTTTTTGGAGACATGAATGCTCGCACAAATATGTTACAACACGACACACAACAAGTCGACATGCCGCATGTCTCAAGAAGAATGGATGACTCATACATGTATAATCGAAGTTCTAATGATGCGAAAGAACTGGATCACTATGGAAAGTCACTTCTACATATGTGCAATAGTACCGGAATGCTCATTGCAAATGGTGTATCTCTATGGCAAGGCACCAATGACTTTACATGTAGAAAGCACAATGGTGATAGCGTGATTGACTATATGTTGTTCTCGAAAGACACTCTAGAATGCACACAAAGCTTTACACTTGGTGAATGGAATCCGGAATCGGATCATAGGATGTTATGTATTGACCTCAAGTGTGGTAAACGGCCCGGGTATGTAGCCTCCAATCATGATGTGAATCATTTGTACCTATGTCTAGACTTCAAACAAGCACCTATATATGCTGATATGGTGGACCAAATGTTAAGCATGATAGAGCATCAAGAGAGCCCAACATTAGAATGCAAGTGGAAAGTTTTCAAAGAAGTAATTTGCTCTTGTGCGAAGGAATGCTTCTCGGTGAACCACATGTCTTGCAAAAGGTCTAAGAAGGGTAGCACTAAGAAGAAATGGTTTGACATGGAATGTAGTCAAGCCCGAAAACACTTGCTAAGGTTGGATGCAATCAAAGACAAGAAAGTTTACTTGGAATGTTCACACACATACAAAGCACTTGTTCAAAAGAAGAGGAGAAGGTGGGAAGTCAAAAAACAACTTCTTTTAGCGCAATAGAAAGCACATGCATGTGGCAAGTTTTGGCAAAATCTAAAAGGCAAGCACGTTGAGAGCTTTGGTGACTTGACTCTTGAGGATATGTATATGCATTGCAAGAACCTCTATGAGCAACCCAATATTGATAAGATGGAGTGTTGTAGCTCCCTTCCGTTTATGTCTCCCTTCTTTACCATTGAAGATGTATGCCGCGCGCTTGAGAAACTTGCTACTCGCAAGGCAGGTGACCTTCAAGGTGTCAAGGTTGAAATGATTAAATGGACAAGCAAGAAAACATGATATTGGATATGTGATATGTTTAACCTTGCACTTCAGTATGGCATGCCTCATGATTGGAGTGCAAATTGGATCAAACCTTTGCACAAAGGAGGAAATGTAAACAATGTGAACAACTATCGCACTATAATGGTTGGTTCTTTGATGGAAAGTTATTTTCATGTATCATGGAGATGAAGATAAGTGAATGGACTGAAAAGAATGGTAAACGTGCGCTTGGCCAAGCAGGTTTTCGAAAGCATCAGAGCACTATTGATCACCTTGTCACTCTTCGAGTTCTTATGGAAGCATCTCGATTGAAAGGAAAAAAGTTGTACTGTTGCTTTGTGGATTTCAAGAAAGCTTTTGACATGGTACCGCGAGGAAATCTTTGGAGACGTATGCAAAGACTTCAAGTGCCGAGAGAATTTATGCATGCAGTCTTTCGCATCTACCAAAAAGTGATATGTCGATTACGTATGGGAGATGGAATTTCAGAATTTTTTGCAAGCACCATTCAATGTCAAACAAGGAGGCCCACTTTCCCCAACCCTCTTTGGGCTACTCATTGATGAATTGGAATGCATGGTTCTTGATTTTATGCAGCAAGAAGGCATAGAAGAGGTTAAGATCGAAAATGTGGTGATCATGCTTTTGCTTTATGCCGATGATGTAGTGCTCTTGGCACATACCTTAGAAGATGCACAAAAGCTTATGAGTGTCTTGGAACGCTTTTGCCTACATAGCAGGCTAATCGTGAATGGATCCAAAACCAAGGTTATGCTTGTAAAGACCCTCAATGACGAAAATCCATGCATTGTATACAACAATGAGCAACTTGAAGTGGTAGATCACTTCAAGTACCTTGGCCTTGAGGTTCCATCCAATCAAAAATGGAAGGATCGTGCAATGCGTCGCTTGGAAGCCGGAAAGAGGGCTTATTATGCATTTGAGAACATGTGCAATGCTGGAGAGATCAAGTGTTGGGCTCTCAAAAAGTACCTCTTTGACACATTGGTGACACCGGTGCTTGTTTATGGAGTGGAGGTGTGGGGTGGAAGCATCGGGAAGTCTACTTGGAAAGAGTTTTAGAATGTCCAAAAGCGTTTTCTCACCAACTTTCTCCAAGTCAAGACACAAACACCCTACATGCTCTTACTTCTTGAGTCCGGATCGCTTCCCATTGAGGTCTTGGGCATGCAAAGGGTTGTGGAGTACATGCGTAAGACACAACGTAGCCCTTTGCATCGACTTCCTAGAATCGCATATGAAGCAATTCAAAAGGTTCAAAAGACATGCAAGAGCAAAATACTAAGTTCGGGGTGGATGCTTGATATCAAGAAATGGTTTGGAAGATGGGATGCATGTCACTTGATCAAGGATGCGTCGATCGACTCCCAAGTTAATAAGGCCTTCTTACAACACAAATGTATCACGGCTTAGGAGAAATCCGGAGGTTCTCACTTCAGCCATTACACCACACACGTTGCCCCAAACTACATACAAATCTCTCTTCTTCTCCAAACGAGGTAACCGAACCCATCCCTACATCCTTGAGCCCACCATCCCGTTGAGTGCGATCCGCACCGTTGCCTCCATTCGTCTTAGCTCCCATTCTCTACGCTACGAGACAGGACGTTGGGGCACTGGCTAGGAGTGTCATCGACTTTGCACCTTATGCCCTCGTCCAGTGCGAGAGAGTGAGTACCACACACTACTTGAGTGCTCAGCTTTTGACCACATTAGGTCCTCTTTTCCCCATATATTCAGCCATGAGCTCTCCCTACATACCTTCCTCTCCCAACCACGATGTGGACTCTCTATTGCGACGCTTATTTCAGCCATTTTTGAGCATCGAGAGCCACTTATGACCTCCACTCACACCACGTGACATGTTCATTTGGTCCCATAGGTCATATTTGACCTCTGAGGACGATAATAGAACTATCTATCTCTCTCTCTCTCTCTCTCTCTCTCTCTCTCTCTCTCTCTCTCTCTCTCTCTCTCTCTCTCTTCTTTCTCTCTCTCTCTTCTCTCTCTCTCTCTCTCGCTTATTTCTCTTTCTCTCTCTCTCTCTCTCTCTCTCTCTCTCTCTCTCTCTCTCTCTCTCTCTCTCTCTCTCTCTCTCTCTAGAGACGTATAACGGTTAACACCCGGCTGCGCCCCACGTGTTCATTAAAATAGAATCTCTAGGCAATGATGCCGCATGTTCGATCATTTAATGTGACGGGATTGGTTAGTAAATGACACCTAGAAAGTATGAGAGAGAAAGAGAGACACCGAGAGAGTGAAAGAGAGTGAGAGAAGGAGAAAATGAGAGTGCGTCTGCGTTTGCGATAGAGAGAAGGTGAAAAAGAGAGTGCGTTTGCGTCTGCGTCTTCTACCAAGGTTTGGCCTTCTCTCTCTCTCTCTCTCTCTCTCTCTCTCTCTCTCTCTCTCTCTCTCTCTCTCTCAAAGGTCTCCCTGTGCCTCTCTCTCTCTATATCACCCTCTCTCTTTCTCAAAGGTCTGTGTGTGTGTGTGTGTGTGTGTGTGTTTCTTTCTCTCTCTCTCTTTCTTTATCACAGGAAATTTCCATATCTCTCTCTCTTACACACACACACACACACACACACACACAGACACACCGATGCACACACACACACACACACAAAACCTCTCTCTCTCTATGTGTGTGTGTGTGTGTGTACTAAAGGCGCGCGGAGATAGCCAACTACTCTTTGGATGTCTCTATGCGCGCCTTTAGTACTGTGGAGAGGTAAAGAGAATGAGTGAGAGAGAGGGAGAGAGAGAGAGAGTGTGTGTGTGTGTGTGTGTGTGTGTATGTGTATGGTTTGGTCTGCTTTGGAGAGAGAGAGAGAGAGAGAGAGAGAGAGAGAGAGAGAGAGAGAGAGAGAGAGATTGTGTGTGTGTGTGTGTGTGTGTGTGTGTGTGTTATAGAGAGAGGGAGAAATAGGTGGAGACAGGGGGGAAGGGGAGAGAGAGAGAGAGAGAGAGAGAGAGAGAGAGAGTTTTAGAGAGAGAGAGAGACTCTTCTATTTGTATAGAATGGAATGGCTAGAACAAAGGCCACTGCAAGAAAGGGGGGGCAAGGGACCAGGGTAAGCAGCTAAGGCAAGTAGTAGATCTGCAACCCCAAAGAAGAGACCTGGAAAACCAAGTAAGATTTTGAAAGGTCAAGGATGAAGAAGTTACAGAGCTGCATGGGACTTTTCAGAGAAATCAGGAAGGCGTAGAAATGTGTTGATTTTTGCATACCAAAGCTTCCCTTCCAGAGGATGGTGAGGTCCATTTGTGAGGAAGTGACCTGGGGCACTTAAAGGTGGAAAGTGGTTGCACTGATGGCTCTACAGGAAGCAGCAGAGGACTTCTCGCTTGAGTACTTCAGTGACATGACCATTGTAGCAGCCCATGCCCACAGGGTGACTATAATGGACAAAGGCAGCGAGACACTAAAAAGGTGGAGGTTTGACAAACTTCTGGTACCCAATGACTGCAAGGATAAGAAAATAAGGGAAATTTTTCTATACCCCCCTGAACTATTGCCACAAGTCACAGTTGTAGATGTCACACATGATGTTAATACAAGGGCAAGGACAGAGACGGTTGCTCGCCAAACAGAAGACATAAGGGAAGCAGAACTTATGGAGAAAAAGAAAGCTGCAGTGGAGTCCCATAGGCAAAGAGAATGCAATGTGACCCGATCCATAGATGCCAGCAACAAAGATACTCTACTTTCAATGAAGGATGGTTTGCTTGCAGAGATACCATTTATAGATGGAGCAAAAAGCTGGCTCTGGATACAGTGGATATTAATATATTGCTGGATTCAGATGCTTAGATATCAGATACAATTATCTACGTTTGTCTTAAGTAAATTTTAATATTTTGCTAACTTTGAAAACTCAAATGATAGGTGTACTAAATCAGGTACACTCCTTGTGCTTTGATCAAAAGTCAACTTCCACCAACGAAGGTGTTTCTTCTTGATCCACAAATGTATGTGATTATTAGATAGAAGAACAGTTTATCTGGCACATTCGAAAGTTGGTTTCTCCAATGTGCTATGCTGGAAGTAACCATCATCATCTTTACTTATGAGAACAACCATCACTGGAGTCTCATATGCCTTGATGTTGACCAGCCAGCAATGTGGGTGTTCAATTCAATAAAAGGAACCCACCCTAAAATTAGGCTGTAAGTGTTATGTATCAGAAAGTGTTTCTTATGGATATCCATGTAAATTTGAAAGCCTCAAGCTAACATCTTGATACTCCTTTATGCAGTTGCGTAAAGAGATTATTGCTTGCTTATGGCAAGATATGTGGAAGGTACAAACTATACAAGGCCCCAATCAAAGATGTGCCTGTACCAAATCAAACCGATGCAACTTCTTGCGGCTGGAGATGTCTTCTCCATGCAGAATATGTCCTGCAAAGCTACTTTGCATTACAACCTTTCATGACTAAGGTAACCATTTGGCAATGCATACAGCCAGTTTTGGTTTTCTTTATACAAAACTTCTCACTATGTGGTCTTTCAATTTTGCAGAGTGCTGTGCAAAACTACACATATGATTATTTGCAAAGATATCGGGCAAGTCTAATACAACACCTGCTCACTATGTCGAGACCCTAGAGAAGCTGAAGATAGCTGCTTGGACGACTACACAATCGATATGACATACGTGACGAGCCACCACCACAAGCCCCTGCATCAGATACAGTGGAACCACAACGGGCGGAGGCGGTCATACCAGCCAAAGATGAAAGGGCCGAGGATGCAAAAAGGCCAAACGAGGATATGCAAGTCGCTAGTGTACAAGCAGAGGGGCTTATGGAGGAGACAATGAAAGAGGCAAGTAGGCCAGTGGAGGAGCCAAAAAAGCCCATGGAGGAAACCCTGGATGAGGCAAGCATGGATGAGGAAAGCAGGCCTATGGATGAGGCAAGCCGGCCAATGGAGGGTGAGGAAAATACCTTGGAGGAAACTTTGGATGAGGCAGAAAGAGCCATGGAGGAGACCCTTGATGAAGATGAGAACGATGACTACGACGACGAAGCAAAAGTAGAGGATAGAAACAACGACAACAACACTATAGAGACCCAGTATGGACCCTTGCTACCTGTGGATACGGTTGTTCTGGTAATGCCTATTCAAGTATGGCAAAATATGTTCAGCTTCTAATTACTTATATGTCCTTGTCAACTTTTGCAAAGGTTGATTATCTTGGACATCAATGGATTGCTGCTGATGCGCGTGCCTCTGGGTATAACAGACACCTACGAGGATTTGCAAACATTTCGGATGAGTACTTATCGAGTTGTGGTTTGTCCAGGAACAAAAGAATTTATCTAGTTTCTTCTTCCGTGCTTCAGAGTTGCCGTATGGTCTTTAGTGCAAAGGCAAAACTTGTCGCCACTAGTTAGAATAGTTTGCGGTGTATCCGATGCTGATATGTCAGATTTTGCCTTTTTGTATGATCAAAGAAGATGCGTTACCGACGAGGGCCACTACCACCCTAAAAAACCCAACTTACATATTTTGTACAAACCATTCAGCCAAATCGATGTACCCTTTGATGCAAATAATACACTACTGATTGATGATACTCCTGAAAAGGGAGACCAAATCCACAAGGAACAACTATCTCACCACCCTCTTTTGAATGGCATACCTTTGATTTTTACCTTGAAGACATTTTGATTCCATACTTACAGAATTTGTATCTCAGTCCATTGTTCACGGACGAGTTTGTACTTTCTAATGAATTAAGATGACTCTTCTATCATGTCTTTGTGTTGCCTTACATTGAGAGAGAGAGAGAGAGAGAGAGAGAGAGAGAGAGAGAGAGAGAGATGTGACAATGGCTAAAGAAATGTATTTCAAGAACACTTATATTCACAGACCACAATTGAAAAATGAGCTCAAAAAAACTTCATGTATTGAAAGTCACTCGTATACACTTGAGTTCAGAAGAATCTCTGTTACATTCACACTATTTCAACCTGACCATCCAACTCTTTGCACAAAATATCTTTCTCCCTATGCCGCATCAGCTTACGGCCAGCTAGGAAAAGGAAAAATCTGAAAGGTCCCTGTCCATTGACTCTTCAATTATGTCGTGCCGCAACTGCAGAAGACTGCATAGCTCCCTTATTGTAACCACCAACATTAGGCCATGCTCTTTATCAAACACTTCCACATCCACAGCAGGATTATCTTCCAAACCTGCAGAAACCTGTTCCATAGGAATGTACTTACCTCTGAGAAATTGTGATCGCATATACCAAAAGGAGACTAACAGTGATTGGCTTGCAATCATGTACTTGACAACTAGAGTGTCAAGCGCGACCTCACACCGTATTCCAATCTCTTCCTTTACATACCATCCTCTGTCAAGAAGTTTGTCATAGGATGACTGCTGAAATGACTTGCACATGAATATAGTTTTCATAACACGTATATTGTAGTTATGAAACAACTCTATGAACAGTGCAGCAGGACAAAAGTTTGCAATTCTAACCAGTTTGGTGGGAATAGAGCTACGTAGAGACCTTTGTATATCCTTGTAGAGCTTACTTCACATTTCCTCCACCATTGTTTCCTCAGGAACTGGCCAGTCCACAGTGTTCCAGTCGGTTGGTAGAGGCACTTTCACCAACATGCCATTCTTATTCTCTGGGCAAAGTTGGTAGAAGTGGTCATAGAAAAATATTCCTTCATCAACCAAGCTTTTGCTAGTTCTCCCTGCATACTGTAGAGAACCAATGTGGGCATGAACGACAAGGAAGAGGCCTATTATGCACTCCACAGGCTCCCATTGCTCATAAGAAGAGGGATAAACATCTGCAAAATATATAACAAGAGTTAAACTAAGAGTATCAATAAGTGAAAATGACAAATCTAATGTAGTTGAGATGTGAAGAATGGAGTCATTGCTCATAAGAAGAGGGATAAACGTTGCAAAATATATAACAAAAGTTAAACTGAGAGTATCAATAAGTGAAATGACAAATCAAATGCAGTTGAGATGTGAAGAATACTTACAATTGCAATGTGGTTGATGTATATCTGACACATTTCCACCATTTGCTATCACGTCTGGATGGGTAAATACATGCTGAACAAGAACTTCCTTTACAGATCTTTTGACGATTTCAACTTTGAAATCCAACACTCTGGCCTTCCATGCTGAGCAGTAAACATTGATAGCACTAGACCTCTTGGCTCTTCTTGGTTGCATTAGGACCCATGAACCTTTGTTTATCCTTTGTCCAACCCATTGGTTCTCTGCACTTATTGAAGCTGATATTGTAATTGATGATATGCTACTACTTGGCCTTCTAGGCAAAGTGCAGGTGTTGCTAGTTGGTGTGAGAGACCATAAACACCTAGAGCTTCTTGGGCGGGAAGACGTGGAAGCCATAGCTCTGAGAGAAAAGCTTTAGTGGAGGGAGATTCACTTTGAAAGCATCATAATGGAGGAAAAGTGTTTTACAATGCCAATATCTTGTGCGGGCTTAATGGCCACCCTCCAGTACGTTAATGACCATAAGAGAATATCAGTAGTGAGACCACAAATGCACCTAACAGCTCGGTAAAAGCAAAGAAGTTATGATGCCACAATCCTAGATTTCTGAAAGTTTTTAAATTATTTTCCTATTTCTTGAGTCTTTCCACGTATTTTCCTACGTAACGTAGCCCTCAAGCTCATTGGACACGCTCTATTTTCTCTCTCTTTCATATGGCCCTCCAAATGACCTCCGAAATTTCCTAATGTAGCACTATTATAAGTAAATTTCAATAGAGGAAGTAATCTTTCCAATCACATGGCTTCTTGTTAATGTATGCTCATAGCATATCCTCTAGCACTTGGTTAACTCATTGATCTGGAATATTGATATTGAGTTGGATTCCCAAGTGTTAGAAGATAGACCCTTTAGAAGTGACTGTTAAACATGGATCACAATCACTCACTATAATGGAAATGGCCTATGAACTTTGAGAATAGCAGAATTAAGAGAATTAAAGGAGCATTTTTGTGAGATCACTTTGAGAACAATAGGGTGAACTTAATTTTGGAAGTAAATAGTAGCAACATAAACATAGTACTAAATTAACTTCGCATGAACAATACTTTTGCAAGAGAGAGAGAGAGAGAGAGTATATTAGAGAACATTACAATAGTTGAGGACCGGGTTTACTTCGAGCCGGTCGCCCCTCCAAAAGACGTTTGTATTATATATTCTACCATCAAGAGAGACTTGATACAATACAATCTTTGTGTTCCTTGTGACTTGGTGATTCTATGAATATGGAAAGCTTCATACATTACAAGCATAACATAAACTTTGCAAAAAGAATCAGCTATCCCAAGCCTCAGTCCCAAGGCCTCAAACACCTTCAAAGGTGGAGAGAGCTAGAAGGGAATGAGGGTAGGGAAGAGGAAGAAGAATCATTCACAGGAGAAATAATTAGTTCCTCACTTATTATCATTCTTCTTGCTTAGCATAGCATAATAGCATAGTAATGAAGATGAAGAAGAGCAACCCTTTTTGCCTTTGCTTTGAGATAGATACAACCTCTTTAATATTTGGAAAAGATTCTTGTGAGTCTCGGCTATATTCATCAGCAGCAGGGAAGATCTTTCCATGTACTTTAAGTAGTAAGGGACTTTTGGATCTTCCCTCTTTAACCTCAAAAGGTGCTTTCTCCATAGAAGTATGTACAATGTCAATGTACACATACTCATCTATCATAAAAGATAGATCATTGTGAGATACCACATTTATTCTTGGCCGTTGTGAAAGTGCATTGATCTCTTGATTGTACTTGCCAGCAATGTGAGCAATATGAAATGTAAATTGAGAAAGAAAATTTTCCCACCTCATTTGTTTGTTGGAGAACTTGGTTTGCGTCATGAAGTTCTTGAGGCTTTGCGATACATTCGTAGGTTGAATGGAGCCTTCAAGAGATAGTGCTTCCATGTGTCCAGGGCATGTAGAATAGCTAAAAGCTCTTTTGTGTATATGTCCAAGACCCGTTCATTGGTATTGATCCTTCGGCTCTCGTATGCTATGGCATGTCCTTCTTGAAGCAGGATTGCTCCAAGGCAATCACCACAAGCATCACATTGGACCTCAAATGGTTTTGAGAGATCCGGAAGCATGAGGATTGGTGCAGAGGTAAGCTTCTCTTTGATCTTGTCTCAAAATCATTTTGCTCCTTAGCAGTCCATGAATGCTATGAAGCGTCTATAGTATGCACACATACCACTAAAGTTTCTTAGCTCATGTAGATTCCTTGGATTAGGCCATGATTTTGTTAGCTCCAACTTTGATGGAGCCATACGGATACCATTTTGAGAGATAATGTGACCTAAATAGTGAATCTCTTGTAGAAAAAAATAACTTTTCCTTTGATTAATGAAAAGCTTATTCTCTCTCACAACTTGAAAGATTACATGGAGGTGTCACTTGTAATCCTTCAAAGAATTTGAGTGGCCTGAAGATTTTTGTCCATCGTGAGTTTAAATGCGGCTGGAGCATTTTCCAGGCTAAAACTTATAACTTATAAAATAGATCTTCTATCTGCGGTGCATTGGAAATCTCTTTTTTTTTATAGTGATCCTATTTAGTGTTCTATAGTCGACACACATGTGATATGTTGCATCTTTCTTTTGCACTAAAAGCACTGGTGAATAGAATGGAGAGGAGCTAGGCCTCACCATCCCTTTTTCCACCAATTCATGCACTTTGCCTCATGATCACCTCTTGTGGAGTGGGTCTAACATAGCAGAATTGCCCAGGAATAGCTCATTTTGGACTTCTTATGGCTCAATAATGATAAATCCGTAGGCAATTCTAAAGAGATCCCATTATTAAGACCAAAGCTCCTGAGGTGTCACCATATCGCACATAGTGGGCTCAACAAAACAAATAATATATCCCAGTCCTACTTACCCTAATATAATTAACAAAATCAACCATTAATAGGCTACTTAAGGACCTCTCTTCTTAAGCAAGAAAAGAGAAACCAAATGCTCCGATACCAATGTAATGGAAATGGCATATGAACTTTGAGAATAGCGGAATTAAGAGAATTAAAGTGAGCATTTTTGTGAGATCACTTTGAGAACATAGAGGGTGAACTTAATTGATGGTAACAACATAAACATAGTACTTAATTAACTTGGCATGAACAATACTTTTGCAAGAGAGAGAGTGTTAGAGAACATGATAATAGTCGAGAACCAGATTTACTTGGAGCCGACAGTCCCCCCTCCAAAAGGTGTTTGTATTATGGATTCTTCTATCAAGAGAGACTTGGTACAATACAATCTTTGTGTTCATTGTGACCTTGGTGATGCTATGCAGATGAAAAGATTCATACATTACGAGCATAACATAAGCTTTACAAAAAACATTAACTATCCCAAGCCTCAGTCCCAAGGCCTCAAACACCTTCGAAGGTGGAGAGAGCTAGCGGGGAATGAGGGTAGGAAAGAGGAAGAAGAATCATCCATAAGAGAAAGAAATAGTTCCTCATTTATCATCACTCTTCTTGCTTAGCATAGCATAATAGAATAGTAATGAAGATGAAGAAGATGACAAGCTTAAGCATTGAAGCATGGCTATTGGTTAGATTTGCATTCCATAGCCAAGAGTGTTGGTGTAGGCTCTCTACTACTCTCAACAATCTTGGAGAAGGAGATGGAGCTCTTGTACTTTGCACTCCACAGAATGAGAGTGTGTGTGTTTGTGTGGGAGTGTATACCCCCCTCTCTTCTTGGTCCAACCCCCCCTCCCCCCGCCCTTCCCCACTCCCTCTCTCTCTCTCTCTCTCTCTCTCTCTCTCTCTCTCTCTCTCTCTCTTTTTTGTTATTTAATTATATCATTTGGACATGTGTCCTCTTTTTTCTCTTTGAGACAAAGAACTTAATTATTTATTTTTATGCATCTAAATTCTCATTGGGCCCCTTTAAAGCCTATCCAATAGGATTCAAGCACATCATGAGGGCCACATCTGTGGAGGATTTTGACATGTGTCTTTTATGATTCTTAAGTCATTGGTTTGAATTGAACACTTCAAGCACTTAGTCAATTAAGCATGGAAACCGTTTATGGCTCTTGAGAGTTTATCTTTGAATTGAACACTTCAAGAACCCTAGTCATTTAAGCATGAGACTCACCTCAAGCTTGGGCAAGGTTCCCACAAACACTTTAAGCACTTTAGTTAGCAATCTGAGAAGCACCTCATGCTTGGGTAGGATTCCCACCTCAAGGTCAGACCTAGCTTGCCTAAGGTCAAAGGACTTTTTAATACTAACTTTTGGAGGTCTTTAATGAAGCTAACCCTAAGGTCTTTTAAGCTCCATTAAATGCATATTGCTCTTTGATAGACTACCTCCTTTTGGACCCCTATTGAGATGTAACCATCTTTCCTCTTAGTCCCTTGTTGAGGTAAATCTAGCGGCACTTATTGCACAATGCTCTTTGGTAGACGGTCTCCTTTTGGACCCTATTGAGATGCAACCATCTCTCCTTTTGATCCCCTATTGAGATAGGTCTAGAAGCACATATCTATAACCTAACTCTTGTTTCCCTTTTATCTTCCCATATTAAATGATCAATTTAATATGAGAAAATCATTTGATAAAGTTAGATATTATATTTTATGACACTCACAATGTTTCTAGGAAATCAATATCATTTATATAGATTGTCAACAAATAGCTTAGCTAACTCTAGAGTTTTAATAGTGGACTTGGTCTAAATAAACTTACAAAGTTTAGTTAACATACCACCACCACCCATACTGAGTCACGACCTCGGACAATGATTGGTAGACCATTAATAAATGCATACTCTTTCATTTACCATTGGTAATCTCCAAAGGATGTAAAAGATCTCCTCCCTTTAGACACTCTCCTTTATTAACTTGGCATTTTTAGCAATGCAAGAAATAAACTTGAATATATCCATGTAAACTTGGCTAGTAAAACTGTCATCTTACGAGTGCATAAGTTCTCATTATGCCTAGGTGCCCTGCACTAGGGCTATCAAAACATTCATAAGGAATTCGGTGCCGAATATCTGCATCTGTACTCTCCCCTTGTGGTCCACCTTTGTAGCTCATCATCGAAAGAGGAGAATCGGGTGTGGAGGAAATAGATACACTACCAACATTGGAGTGAGAAGAATCCATCTTATTGATATGGTTCCACACCTTGGATTACCCATCATCATCCTTACATTTACCCTTCAGAGATTCCAAAAACTCACTTTGAAGTCCGTAAAGAAAGAGAGAGTTGATCTCGAGCATGCAAGTAAGAGCATCGGCTACCACATTGTATAATCTCTTATAATACTGGAGCTTTGCGTCATACTCCATAAGAATTCCATCCACTTGGCTTTTCGACCCTTCGCACCAATGTGTTGTGTAAACCCTTTTATACTTTCATGGTCAAGTACAATTTCAAATTGAGCACCGTACAAATAATGTCGCTATGTCTTCAGAGCAATACTATTTTATACAACTTGCATTCATATGCATAATAATTCTACTTTGCCAGATCGAGTTTCTTGTCTTCTTGGAGAAGAACTCTCCCAATAGCTTGATTACTGGCATCTATTTCAAGCACAAATGGTTTCATTGAGTTGACAATGGCTAAAATGGGTGTGGTAGCTAGAGTGACTTTAAGTGTATTAAAACTTTATTGTTGAGCTCCTCCCTAATGAAATTTTTTGCCTTTGGTTTTCAATTGGTCCGTCATAGGAACAACAATTTGAACATAGTTTTTAACAAACCTTCGATAAAAATGTGCGAAGCCCAAAAAAGTATGAATCTCTTTCAAATTTCTTGGAGAAGGCCAATTTCGGATGGCATCCACTTTGAATTGATCCATATGTAATCCGGTAGTAGAGATTACATGCCCCCAATAATGAATTTCTTCTTTCAAAAACTCACACTTGGTTTTCTTAGCATATAATTTGTGTTCCTCTAGCAGATCAAATACTTGCCTCAAATGTTATATGTACTCGATTTCAGATGCACTGTACACTAAATTGTCATCAAGAAAAATGATGACAAACTTGCTGAGATATGATTTCAAAATGTTGTCCATGAGTGTCATGAAAGTAATTGGTGTATTGATTAAACCAAAAACACATAACCAAAAACGTATAATATCCAAACATTATTTGAAAAGCAATTTTAGGTATATCTAGTATACCTTGATCGTAAATCTATTGTAGTAAAAATACGGACGTGGGTGAGTTTATCAAACAACTCATCCACTCGTGGTACGGATAGTTACTTTTAATGGTAACTATATTCAAACTATAATAATCTACGCACATGCGCATAATACTTTTCTTCACTAGCAAAATGGGAGATGCCCAAGGTGAAGATAAACCCTCTATTGAAATAGTCAATGAGCTGACGTTCTATCTCAATAGCTTCAGAATGACTCATTCGATAAGGCAATTTACTAATGGGTTTAGTACCTACAACCACGTCTATGTTGTGCTGCACAAAACACGTCGGTGGTAACCCAGGAGGTAAATCTTTGAGGAAAACATCTTTTTGCTCGTTATGGGTACAAAGAAGTAGCAAGAGAAGAATAAGAAGAAGATTGCATCGTTGAGGAATCATCACACTTAGGTCAGAAAACCCTTCAAAAATTTGGGTTCTCACTTGGCCAAGAGTATCGTTGGTACGAGGGGAGTCAAGCCGTTGCTTTTGATTTTGAGCTTTGCATCGGATGAACTCTGTCAAGCGACTCCTACGTGCAACGTTTTTAGCTTTTTTTTGTCTTACGAAGTTCCTTTTGCCGTTTTACTTGTGTCAAACATGCTTCCAAGTAAGCTAATCGGTTTCAAAGACTCTGTCTGCTTTTACTTGAAGATTTAGAAATTTTCTCATGTAGGAAAACAGAGTCTTTGTTAGTGTTTTCCATACAATGCATAACATCATGAGCTTTTGCTCGAGAGGCACCGCATACCTAGCTAGGTATGATTGGGGGCAGAGGACCACCGACCCCCCACCGAGCCAACGGTCCGTTGCTCCCAATCGTACCTAGCTACGTATGTAGTGACTCCCTTGCAAAAGCTCATGATGTTGAGGTAAGTCACAATGTCGGAATTACTGTGAGAATTTGTCCAAAACTTTTTGTGTTTGCAACATACATTACATGATTAACCTTGGGCAAGATCGAGCTCCACAGAGAGTTTCCATTTGTCTTCCTACTTCTCGAAAGAGCAGCATTGAGTAGTGGATGCCACTCTCTTTCTCATCCTCTTGTGTAGGGCACTGTGAAATTCAAGAAATTTGAGCTATGTTTTCAGAATTTTAACACTCTTTTTTGCAAAGTTGAGGTGTAATGTGGTTTTTCTCTTGCTCCTAACCAGCATTATACTCCACAGTAAAGTTGATTGCCTGCCCTTAAGTAATACTTGTATATGTGCTAAGCCACGTTCAGAAATAACATATAAAGAATATATGATGCATCATCTGTTTTTCTAAGCATCCAACACCTCTCTTCTCATTTCCACCGGGAGGAAACTTAAGTAGAGGAATATACATACAAGACCCTACTTGCTATATCAAATTAGCTTTCTTGACTGAATCAATGAGGGTGTTATCCATGGCACTACTTTGAGGGCTTTGAGCAGAGTGCTCTCATATCATCATATAACTTTTGCAAGTTGCTAAAAGACTGTCCTCCTTGTTGGGTAGTCTTCTCAATAATGTGCATGATCTCTTGCGCTTTGCTTCTAGCTTTATGACCCTCTTCCCCCTGCAACAATGCTTTCACTCCAACCTCCACAAAGCTTCTGTCTAAGCCACCGGTCTCCGTGCGCCCCAGCTCCAATCCTGCCCCCCACACATTGCAAAGGTAGTGACAGTTCAACCTCTGCTCCACATGGCGCGGGCAGCATAGAAGAGGAACACCTGCCCACAAGCTCTCCAGTGTTGAATTCCAGCCACAATGAGATATAAAGCCTCCAACCGCTTTGTGTGCTAGCACCCTTACTTGGGGAGCCCAGCTTATAATCATTCCTTTGCCCTTGTCCGCTCAAGGAAGCCTTCCGGGAGCACTTGAGGCAGCTCTTCCATTGTAACTGCATCCTCTCTTATGACCCATAAGAAGGGACTCCCGCTTGCCTCTAGCCCAACAGCAAGCTCTTGTATATCCTCTACAGACAACTTTGCAATACTACTAAATGCAATGTAGATGACGGACGACTCTGCTTGCAAGTCGAGCCATGATAGGCATTCTGTCTGGGCATTATCTTCCGTCTTCGTCTGGGTGCGTAAGGGGCCGATCGCATAGCTGGAAATTCCGTGAGCTTCAAATGACTTAAATGCATCAGGCTCAAGCTCCAACAAGGAATTGATCAGAACTCTCTCGCTAGACTTCACACATGAAGCCAGCTCCTCCTGAAAGAATTGTACATATTGATTTGATGAGTCCGCAAATCGCAGCTCTTGCGGTACAAGCTCAGATGAGAATGGTGGAAGGCCTGGAATATGAGTTAGCATCAAAGGGGTCTCGCTCTTCCACTGGGTGGGGGATCCTATCCACATTGCAAAAGATGACATCAGCTAGTGATAAAAACTAAACTCAATCTTCATGACAGAAAATTCGTTGCCTGTATAATATTCCTCGAAGGAGAACGGAGAAATTACTATGCAAAGGAGAAATGGATGACAGAAATTCATGGGCATTTGATATCTGATGACTTGCCTATAGTCATGTAACATGTTTATGAATGCTACAACTTTTATACAGCTTTCACAACAATAACTAAGTATGACGTGATTCAGCATGAGGAGCATCAGACCAATCAAAGACAAGATCAATACCCCAAAAAAGACAGAGCAAAATAGAAACCTTTCTCAGGGAAGATGCCATCAGAGTAGAGGACCTCAAGATTGAACATCAAAAGTAGTGTCATGGCATTGGATGTCCATAATTCAATTCGAGGGATGCCGGCACGCTGGGTAACCTCAAGTGTCCAAGGGCTGAGGGAGTCGCAGATGAGGCATGTAGGTGGGTCACCCTGTTCTCGCAGCTCAACAATAAGATTAAACAAGTTCTCCTTCATGGAAGGGGTGACATAGAGGTGTTTATCAATGTCGCCCGGTTCGAAGGCATCCTCGAGCACATAGATGAAAATTTTACCTCTACCACCATCACCACCGCCGCTACCGCTACCATCAAAAGTAGGAGCTGAGTTGCCTACCTCAATGCCATCACTTACAATGGTGGGACCTGTATTTTTTTCACAATGCTCGCCGGTGCAGCATGTGCTCGTCGTAGATAGAGTGTCTCCCCTTAGATCTGGGCTAGGGAGAACAAGACTATTCCACTCTTTGAGCCTGGCATAGGAGGAGGAGAAGTAGATGAAGCTTACCTTGAAGCCAAGGGCGGCGAGCGATTCCGAGAGGAGCATGGCCGGGACGACATGGCCTTGCCCACTGGATGCAACGACCAAGGCGTGGGGGGTGGCATCAGAGCTGCTATCCATAATATAATGGCCTTGTCGGGATGCTGTCACAGCTAGTGTTCTGTATTTGAATGAATGTTTTACTTGCAGGGCGTGCTATGTTTTGGTACAATGTTTTATCTGAATTTATAGAGCTACAAAGCCTTGCAGGTCAAGAATGAGAGTCGGGTAGTGGAATTGCTAGCACCTCATCGTTTACGTCACATAAGGTTCAAAACTTTCAAGATCGTTACGCTATTCAAATTTGTAGGCTATTCAAATTTTAAAGTTTGTAGGCTATTCAAATTTGGTGTTTTCCAAGTTTTGTAGGTTCATACGAATCGGTTTCTGTATGCCTTATGAGTATTAGAGTTGAAAAGTAGTTCCACTAAATTATTGGAGCTAGTCTTGGGAGACCATGGGAGGATACAATGCGGTTATATGCAAAGATTTAAGTTGAAAACAATACGATGCGGGTACTTCTTTGACAGGTAAGATTGAGGCTAAGTAGAACAACCCCTCGTTGCGTTGTACAAGACCGCTTTAGGCCAACCAAGTAACTTTTCATCCATTGCAATTTACAAAGTGCATGAGAAATGCCAAGCTGATTGCAACTTAGAGACCGTAATGCCCATTAATATCGTCACCACCTTATATGAACGCCTCCACTATCTCCTTACTATGGCTTGGTAGTTATTAGCTATCCTCTTTGTATAGAATCTCTTTGCATCACCAAGTCATTTATATCCATGTTGTTGTGTCGCCATGCAATGTCTCGTAATAACTACTGTCCATTGGAAGCGAAAAGACCGATTAGTTGCACGGTTTATTTGCAATAATATCACTTTAATTTGCTAGACTCATTCCCATGGTACATTTATGGCCAATTTAGGCATTGACACGGGGTTTTGGCAATGGTATTAAGATGTGACTACAAGAAAGTACAACAATAAGCAAGAACATATTGTAAAACTAGTGAACAAGAAGCGATGGCAAATTGTAAAGATTAAAAAGTATTACTAGCCCGGATAACGAGCAATGGTATTGTCTTATTTTGGAACGCAAAGGAATCCACTATTGTTGAGCTATAACAAAACAACATGAGTGGTTAAACTTATGCATTATGCAATAAGAAAAAGAGAAACAATATAGATCAAATAGTGTGAGTAGCTCAGAAATAGCATACAAAACTAAGGTGGAGAGTTGACACTATGTCTCCCCAAAAATAATAAGGAACGAAAGTCGTGCCCTGCCCCATAGACTCGTTTTGTCGACCAAGCAAACATATAGGCATGGAGGTTTAGAGGCAAATTACAAACCTTGAATTTTGCTTGTATCTTTGGAACATACATTGCTGCCATATACTTGAATGACTATCCCCATCTCTACTCCTACATGGAGCCATATCATGGCCCCTCAACCTTGTATTGTCACCATGTATAGGTTCTTGTCACCATGCAATGTCTCCTAATTGTCCTCCATTGAAAGTGAAAAGACCGATTGGTTGCAATGATTTATTTGTAACAATATCACTTGTATTTGCTAGACTCATTCTCATGGTTGATTTATGGCTAGTTTAGGCCTTTGTAGGGGTTTTCAGAAATGATATTAAGATGTGACTAAAGGAAAGTACAACAATAAATCCCCTTTTGAAGCTTTTGGTTGAAGCTTTTGCTCGAGGCTATATTTTCTTGGATCTTGGAGCCTAAGGTCAAAATATGGTGGTTCAATTCCGTGGGAATTGGGTCTTTGAGAGAGCTTTGTGAGAGCGTCTCCTTAGGGGAAAAGGGGGCTTGTAAAGGCCTTTCTGAAGCAGCAGGTTGTGGGAAGGGAGACCCTACAAGGGCATACTAAAAAATACTACACATTGTAGCTTACCACCCACCGAGTGGAGTCCGTCGATCAAACGAGGAATGTGGGCACGAGCAGGGTGTGCTGTCAGAACTGCACTAAATGTAGTTGTGTATTAGTTGAAAAGTAGTTCCACTAAATTATTGGAACTAGTCTTGGGAGACCCAGGGAGGATACGATGTGGTTACATGCAAAGATTTAAGCTGAAAAGCATACGATGTGGGTACTTCTTTGATAGGTAAGATTGAGGCTACATGGAGCAACCTCTTGTTGGATTGTACAAGACCGTTTTAGGCCAACGAAGTAAATTTTCATCCATTACAATTTACAAAATGCATGAAAAATGCCAAGCTGACTGCAACTTACAAACTGTAATGCTCATTAATACCGTCACCGCCTTACATGAATGTCCCTACTATCTCCTTACTACGGCTTGGTAGTTGTTAGCTATCCTCTTTGTATAACATCTCTTTGCATCACCAAGTCCGCAAATATACATGTTGTTGTGTCACCATGTAATGTCTTGTAATAACTATTGTCCATTGGAAGCAAAAAGACCGAATAGTAATGATTTATTTGCAATAATATCACTTTAACTTGCTAGACTCATTCCCATGGTTGATTTATGGCCAATTCAGGCCTTGACACGGGGTTTTGGCAATGATATTAAGATGTGACTAAAAGAAATTACAACAATAATAAGCAAGAACATATGGTAAAACTAGTGAACAAGAAGCCATGCAAATTGTAAAGATTGAAATGTACTAGGAGCCAGGATAAGGAGCAATGGTATCCTCTAACTTTGGAATGCAAAGGAATCCACTATTGTTGAGCTAGAACAAAACAACATGAGTAGTTAAACTTATGCATAAAATAAGCAAAAGAGAAACAATATAGATCAAATAGTGTGAGTCACTCAAAAATGGCATGCAAAAGTATAGTGGAGAGTTGACACTATGTCTCCCCAAAAATAATAAGGAACAAAAGTCGTGCCCTATCCCATATACTGATTCTATCGACCAAGCAAACACATAGGCATGGAGGTTTAGAAGCACATTACAAACCTTGAATTTTGCTTGTATCTCCATAACATACATTGCTGACATATCCTTGAATGACTAACTCCATCTCTACTCCTGAATGGAGCAGTATCATGGCCCCTTAACCTTGTATTGTTATCATATATAGGTTCTTGTCACCATGCAATGTCTCCTAAATGTCAGCCATTGGAAGTGAAAACACCGATTGGTTGCATTGATTTATTTGTAACAATATCACTTGTATTTTCTAGAGTCATTCTCATGGTTGATTTATGGCTAGTTTAGGCCTTTGTAGGGGTTTTCGGAAATGATATTAAGATGTGACTGAAAAAAAGTACAACAATAAATCCCCTCTTGAAGCTTTTGCTCGAGGCTATATTTGCTTGGATCTTGGAGCCTACGGTCAAAAGATGGTGGTTCTATTTTGTTGGAGTTGGGTCTTTGAAAGATCTTTGTGAGAGCATCTCCTTAGGGGGAAAGGGGCTTGTAAAGGCCTTTTTGAAGCAGCATGTCGTGGGAAAGGGCCCCCTACAAGGCCTTGTCCCCATGTTCTCAGCAGAAAAATACAAAATGATTTTTATTTTCCTTTGCTTCACCCAAAAGGTGCCTTGAGCATTGAATGCTCTAAAGAGCACGCACACGCACACACACACACACACACACACTTCTCAATTTGAGGATCTGTAGAGAAAAATCCAGAGAGCAAGCTTGATTAAGAAAAAATCAATTGGGGCATTAAATCTTGAGATTTAACTCAAAATTGGCATACATAGGCTCAAATAAAAGCTCTGGGGACGGGGGCTACGTACACACACCAATTGCAAGTGCCAATTTTGCTAAAGTGAGGAGTAGCTATTGATGCAAGATGAGTGGCAGTAGGCTTGAATGCAATATGATAAACTAATGAACTCTATGCTAATTAGGCTTCCAATTAGCCAGTGAGTAGTGACCCAAGAGTCTTTAACTCAAGAACATGCTCATTCTAGCCAATGGAATACTTGTTAGGCATGAGATATGCAATAGGAGAGTAGAAGAGAGAGGCTAAGGATCAAATTGGTGAGAGTAAAGCTAATGAATCTTGCTAATGATAATTAAGGTATTTTAATCACACTAACACACAAATGCATAGCAATAAACCTAGCTAGCACACACCATAGCTCTAATACCACTTGATGGGAATGGGACCGTGCTAGCTAAGGTGCATTATAGACAAACATTTTGCAGACAAGTGAGTGTATTAGGCTAGATTGTTACTCAAGAAAATTAGGTTCCAAGATAGATTAACTTGGACTCATAAACACGACCTTGAGTAGTTGGCTAACCCATCACAAGCTCACCATAAACAAGAGACATGTGATGCAAACTTGGAATGATTGTTTATTCATGAAAGGAGCTTTAAGTAGCTCTACAGCTTTAGACCTTTACATGTGGGATAATTCCACCTTTTGTCTCATTCACCCACACCCTAGTGACTCTAGGACAAAACCCATACCTTACAATCCAAAAGCTGCACGTGATAATTTATATCCACTCTCAACTGGTCACGTTGCCAGCAAGTCCAAACTGCATAAACGTGAGGCACTTTGACATCAAGCATTAACTTATTTTGCAGGCTCCATTGTGCAACCATGCCCTACAAAAGGGTGTGCTCGGTAGAATTGAGTTGGCATAATAGGATCCATGTGACCACGAAGGGGGTTCCACTATCCTCCCAAATAATTGATAAATGAGCCTCACATAACCACCACCTAATACACTGATAAAAGTGATATGTAGTCATAAAAGAAGAAGCAAAATAGCATAAAATTGGTGCAGTGATGAGGAGCGATCCATTCCAACAATATAAATGAGCCCCAAGCACATGCACCACCTAAATGCTCCACAAGGATGCTTCCTACCCAAACTTGTTTCCAAGCGGATAGACACCTAGGGGAGGTAGCTAGTTGTAAAATACAAGTATGCTGGTGTAGTGATGATGAGCGCTCCATCCCAACAATAGAAATGATCTCCAAGCACTTGAAGCACATAAAACCTCCACGAGAATGCTTCCTACCTAAACCGGCTTCGAGGTGGATAGACACCCAAGGGAGGTAACTATACCTCGATGTTTCTATAGCAAAAAAAAGATGCAAAAAATTTACATGATAAAGCTCAAGCATAATAGCTCTAGTGAGGACACTAGATAGTGTGCCAAAAAGGGTGTCTGAGAGGATGGACCATTGTTTATATAGGCCCTCCAAACTTGACGCCTCTTTGAAAATTTGAAGGCAATTTCGAGCTCATCGGCCTACGAAGGGGGAACGTCGAGCAAATCAAATATCCTGATGTGCAAACAAGAACTCCCAGTTCAACAGGTTAATGTGAATTTGATGTTATTAACACTCCCATGGGGTGTTAATAACATGAGTTATTACCACTTCACACTTTACGTAAAGACATGAATGAAATCCTTGCCCATCTGTCACGTGAACTCACTCTCTAAATAGTGGTTGTCTAAAGAGTCATTTTCATTCTCCTCTATGATGAAACCCTTGGAAAGCTCTTTGTAGCCTATTAAAAATTTATTCATATTAGAGGGATTAGATTCCTCATTCAAAGGCCATTTTTCATCGGTTGAATATCTTGCCCTACCCTTTGGTCCACACCTTTCATGGAAAGGGTTCTGCCCTGGAATAGGCATCCTTGGACCGACAACCTTGTTGCATGGCCATGAAATATTCATCTGCCACGTGCCTTTAAGTCATCAAATCCCATAAGATGCACACAAAAACCTTGATCCATGACACATGAAACCCTACCTTGGTAAACAATGAAGAGCTCAAGTTCGTGTGGAGGCCTTTTAAAAAGCTAGTATTTCTACCTTGGTGGACATTGAAGAGCTCAAGTTGTGGTTGACGCCCTTTTAAAAAGCTAGTGTTTCTATCATCTTGATCCCTTGTGTCTTTCTCTCTACGAGTCCTTTGATCACCTTCCTTGTGGAAATAATCCCTTCTATATTCTTCCTCTCTTTCCTAGTCTCTTTGTCTTTAATATCTTTGATCATGTCTATTGTTCATGTATTAGTCATCATATAATGTGTGGTGGTTTGCAACGCATTCACAATCCTTTCTCTTGATCATGAAAGCTCCAAATCAATCATGCTCCATATCACTACCTCATTAAACATTGAACAACTCAAGTTTTGGTGGTTGACTCCTTTTTAAGAGCTAGGGTCTCTATGTCCATTCTCGTCATCACTATTGGCATAACCATTGTATTTGTACCTACAATCATCATACTTTATGTGAGTCCTTCAATCACCACATCCTTGTGGCGATGATCCCTTTTATGTTCATCCTTTCTTTCATGGTTTCTTTGGCCGGATGGAAATGGAGAGAGCTTTTGGAGGGAGCTTTCAAAGGAGCTCTTCTAATCCTTTCACTGGAGTAGTGTTTGCAAAGAAAAAGCTTTCCATGCCCTTGGTATAGAGGGCTTTTTGGAGGGAGCTTTCTTTGCTATTTCCCAATCCAATTGAACCTTCAATGTAGCATGTACATGAGTAAAATTATGCTTTGAACATAAAGATACACACCACCTTATTAAATCATGAGATTCTCCAAAAAGGATTACAATATCAAATCAAAATCTAACATGTACTAACCAAAAATTATGCTTCACACATAGCAGATGAACATTAAGACACAAGCCACCCTCTCCATGAATTCCCACAGAAAGTATTACAATATTAAATTAGCAGTTACAATTTGTGCCATACAATTGAATGTGGGCACTAGGGGATTTGATTGAAACAATTTAATTACAATTCTATTTTATGATGTACAATGATAGTTGAACACACAAAACAAATCCTCATTTGTTAGCTTTCTCTGATGGATAAACATATTGTGGTTTAAATCCAAGACGAAGTAGAGAAGGAAGATGAAGTAATTATTCTTGCCGGCCATGTATGGTTTGATTTGTGCTACTCGTTCTGCAAAGTCTCCACGCGTACACATCGGGCTACTTGCAACATGAATTTCATACCTCTCGACCAAGACTTGTGAAGAAGATGTCTCTACCATGAATTTTTCATGCATGCTTGCCTTCACAACACTGTGCTGCACAATCCAGGCTTTCATGGTTACTACCAACTCAAGTCTCTTGGAGGCTTATAGTGATACTCCTAGCTGATAATGCACATTATTGATTTCCTTAACTGCAACTTTCTTTTCTATGAAGCCTCCTATCTCCAATTCTAGCAAGTGTGAAGCAGTTATGTTTGTTCCCTTTTCCATTGTCCATATACTTGGGACTCTTGTAGGGTATTGAGTGATTGTGTTACAGACTTGACACTTGTGATCATCATTGCACAACCACATAAATTGTGCCTTTGAACCGTTATCATGAGCACTAACATCACACATTTCCCATGTTCGAACACCCCAAAAGGATGGTGCAACAGCGCCTGCATCAGTGTTCTTTATATATATTTTTTTCATTTATCGCTTTTAGATCCTAACCACCCTTGACATTGGACCTTGCTTCCCTTTAATATACGGAGGATTTCCCACATTGTCTAATGAATTTTTGTCTCCTCAACCACTAGCCCACTGTCATATTCTTTGACAACCTGACCGACCACTCTGGAAGTTGCTTAGAGACCTCTACAAGTTCGCGGGATGTTTTGAGTGAGATACTTAGGGTGATGTGAAGCATTCTCCTCCTCACAGCTCCCTATCCCAGACTGTTTTCGCTTCTTGGCTACTATAATATTATCTCCCTCCATTTTTGGTTGTTGATAGAGTGGTGTACCCTTGATTCCATTCTCAATCTCTCTAGCAATAGTAGTTGGTCCTGGTGCTTAGCCTTGTTGTTCCCAACAAGAAAGTTTTTCTACATGAAGGGATCGGGTGGATCGACGATGGGTGCAATGAGCTCAGGGTGAGATTAGCTCAAGGTGGTTTGAAACTTGGAACAACCATAGCTACACACACAATAGAGAGAGAGAGAGAGGGAGAGAGAGAGAGAGAGTCTCACACTCAAATTTTAATAATATAAAAAAATAGAATACCTTTACAACATATATGTTATCACTCATATACAAAAGGAGGGGCTTATGTACAAAAGGTTTCATAGCCAATATCTGGCAGCTCACATCTCTAGATGGCTTTCAAAATGGCTACACATATATGTATTATGTGTCACATCAAAACTTGCAGTAGGTGTAGTAGGAGTTCCCATGCCCACCTTTCAATCCTCCCCCTTGGGCATGTAATGCATAATGAAGATCCAACTATCCACATAGGATGACACTATCCACTAAGGATGACAAGAACTATCCACACAAGATGATAATATGAACTAGAGAAAGTAGAAATGGATCTTCTAAGTACATCTGTAACAAAACAAACTTTCCCTTCTTCCTCTGCTTCGTCCTCTTCGATTACATGAACAGTCCTTTCATTAGCTTCTTGCCTTTGTTGTTGTTGTTGTTATTGCTACTACCTTGATCCTTTGAATAACACCTAAAAGGAGGATGCCCCTTCTTACCGCAATTGCTACAGAATTTATTGATATAGCAATCCTTAGCTATATGTCCCATTTTACCACAGTCGTAGCACTTTCAAACGTTGGAAGATGATGTGAAATCTATGGACAATTCTCCTCCCTTTGCCACAAAAGCTCCATTTGTCGGCGTAGATGAAATTCTCTGCTTCTTTTCCACTGCTTGAAGCGAGCTTACCACATCTTGAAGTGCTAGAGTTGGCTCTTTTTCCTCAAGAATAGTGACTATATGGTCATAATTAGAAGGAAGTGCACTAAGGAGGACTGAAACTTTGTCGTCTTCTTCTACTTTGCATTGGATGTAGGTCAATTGTGTAGTCATGCTTTTAAGCCTATTGACCAAACTGGCTATGTCTTTCATTTGTAAAGTTGCCTTTTCAGGCTAACTTTACTTTGTTTTGATTTAGCTCCAAAATTCTCCTCTAGAACTTGCTAGGCCTTGTATGCATGTGTGCACTCATCTATAAAATGTACATAATTATCATGGAGTGCAATAATTATGATGCCAAGTGACTATCCATCTTTTCTTGATTGAGTGCAGTAAAAGCCCAAGTTTGTGTGCCTTTGTGATCATCGAGAGATGTTTTTACTAAGCCCCATAATGTTTTCTTCATTAAGTAACCCCTTAGCTTAGTTTTCCAAATATGGAAACCCTCACCATTAAATTTTATGATTCCTTTCTCTTCTATGGTGCAAGCGCTCGTAAAAAATGCCAAGGACTTGGTCTTATTGATAGAGATACTCTCTCTCTATGATCCAATTTTACAAAAAATAGTGCAGGTGCGAGCTTAATGGTTTTGATTGTGAAGTCACTCTTCATGAATAAAAAATCATGAAGTTTTCACAAGAAAATAGTGCCCTTATGTGGCTTTGGTGCATTTATCTTGCTTGACATTTTGAATATTTGAAGTCTTTGAAAGTCATTTTAGAATTTAGCTTTGAAGGAGCACCTATCTTTGGAGAAGCCTCTATGGAAGAGGACAAGCACCTTTGATCTTTGGATCTCGACTTTGGAGCTTGTAGCACGCGGGAAAATATCCCTTTGGGGTGACAATGCCTTAGAGCTTAGTGAGGCAGGAACAAGGGTTTAGTTTAATGTGTGATATGTGAAGGTTACAAAACAAACCAAAAGAAAAATAAAGCCTGCGAGATTCTGACGATTGCCGAAGGCAAGCAAAAATCATCAAAATTCCTGGAGATGAAAACTTGCTTGCCCCCTTCCTTCTATTGCTTGATGCTCTCCTTGCTTGCTCGGTTTGCTCTACTTGCACAGCGCGATAGATCACGGTGCGATAATACAGTGTGTGTGTGGTTATGCTCCAAGCTTTGAAACTTGCCTCACAAATCTTGCTCTAATTTGATGTTGCCTAATCTTCTTTGATGCCGAGATGCTCCAAGTCCTCCCTCGACCGATTTTGACTCTATCACTTTCTCCTTGCTTGATTACTTCAAGCCTTCAAGGCTTTTCCAATTCAACCCATAGATATTCACCTTTTTGCTCTTGATTCAACTATTGGCCTTGCTTAGTTCTCCCTACTCACAATCTCTACCAATGTCGGTTCACTATCCGCTACCTTTGTGCAAATGCTTCCCAGGATTCCCTTGATTCCAAGGATTGTTGCACATGCGAGTAGGGGAGGGGAGATGCCGAGGCTGCCTCCTATGCTCTGATACCACTTGAAGGGATTGGGCGAATCGACGACGGGTGCAATTAGCTTAGGGTGAGATTAGCTCAAGGTGGTTTGAAAATTGGAACAACCATAGCTACACACACAGTAGAGAGAGAGAGAGAGAGAGAGAGAGAGAGAGAGAGAGAGAGAGAGAGAGAGAGAGAGAGAGAGAGAGAGAGAGAGAGAGAGAGAGAGAGAGAGAGAGAGAGAGAGAGAGAGAGAGAGAGAAGGAAATAGAGAGAGATAGAGTTTCACACTTAAATTGCAATAATGTACAAAAATAGAATACCTTTACAACATATATGCTATTACTCATATACAAAAGGAGGGGCCTATGTACAAAAGGTTTCATAGCCAATATCTGACAGTTCACATCTCTAGGTGGATTTTAAAATGGCTACACATATATGTATTATGTGTCAAATCAAAACTTGCACTAGGTGTAGAAGGGGTTCCCATGCCCATCTTTCAGTGCAAATGGTCCAGCTCCGTGATATCTACCCTCAACAAAAGCAAGCTTCTTCACACTTTGAAGCAAAGCGTTTGATAGATTAGACATGCATGCATTGTACAAGATCAAAATTTCTTTTGTTTCCCTTGCCAACATATCTGTCAACAAGGTTTGTAGTTGTAATGTACGATAGATCATCCACTTCCTACAATATAATATTATTATGGGATTGCATTCAAGCACTAAAATACAGGACTCTATCAAAAAATTTCTTGGCAATATCTACCCCAACAAAGTGTTTTCTCTAGCAAGGGTACTGTACATGCCACCAACTTAGCCAACAATCCACTTGCGACAAGTTACAAAACGGATACTTTTCCAGAAGCCAACCAAGCTCATATACAAGTTGGTTGCCTCTTCCTTGGTCCTTGCACATCGCCACAATTCACACATACGCTTGCACTCATCTTGGAAATTCTTATGCATGTATTGCATGGTGTGATGTGCAATCTTTGCTCCCAATGAAAGAAGCATGAGTGTTCTTTTCCTTCCATAACATCATCATGTCCTCCGTCGAATAAAGTTCAAATAGCTTTTCAATTTCCTCCAACCTCATCTACCATGAATCCTCTAAATCAGTTGGACCACCGGCATCGAATTCATCATTTCCCAGATAATGATATGCACTTGTGTGTCTTCTTTCTTCATCTTGCAGATGACAATTGTTTGCATTTCTTGAATCCTACAAATTTTAATCATTAAACAATACTACAAATGAGCAAAGAAAAAGTACAAAGTTGTGGAGCTAACCTTATGCATAATCGTAGACATGTGCTACTATTGTTGCCACCCTGCTACCTTACGTACGTGATCAAAGCAATCCCAATTTCTTTGCATGCTCCCACTCTTGTCTTGTCGCATTCTGTTTACTAGCTTGACGCTAGAACTAGGGCCATTGATAGAAATTCTGAACACATGATATCTTTTGTTATGGTCTGTGGATTTCCCTGGAAATAGCATACCGGGGAAAACCTAGAACCGCAGTTGTTTTTCAACGGAATCAATTGGGACTCCACACCGAGTCCATTCTGTATAGTAGTTGCTTCTCTCATCGAGTGTTAAACTTGACATTAATATTACGTACATGCATGCCATCCAAAAGGAAGTGAAAAAGGTACGAAGACAAGAAAATAAAAGAGCACCTTTGTGTATGGATCAATGGTTGCATCTCCTCCAATATAGAGAGGATCTCATCGCTCCTTAGTTGCTCCCCATTTTCTTGAAGTACCACTCCAATCACCATTTGCTTTGCAAGATTCAATTGTAAATGCCTAGGTGCAATCATTGGTTATTCAGACACCACACGAGACACAAGTTCTCTCATTTGTTGAATTGTGGACCGCAAAACTCCCTTTGAAACGGGGTGGTTATGGTTACCAACGTGGATGAACAACCGGGTCCAGTTGTAGTTAGGGAGCAAGTAATGGACAACACAAGAACACTCTAGCTTCTCTCTCTCTCTCTCTCTCTCTCTCTCTCTCTCTCTCTTACAAGGTGAATGAGAGAGAGAGAGAGAGAGAGAGAGAGAGAGAGAGATTGATCTAGGTTAATGTTTCATAAGTTTTTGTGGTAATGATTTTGCATCAACTCTCGCTCCATATTCAACTTGGCGCTAACGTCCAATTTGAGAGAGAGAGAGAGAGAGAGAGAGAGAGAGAGAGAGAGAGAGAGAGAGAGAGAGAGAGAGAGAGAGAGAGAGAGAGAGAGAGAGAGAGAGAGAGAGAGAGAGATGATTGAGAGAGAGGTTGAAAGTGAAAGGGGTTAATCTACTAGTGTTTTTGCATCAACATTTAATTGAGTCATCTCTCTCTATCTATTGAACGTGGTGCTAGCACCCACTTTGAGAGAGAGAAATGGACGAGATGATTGCTAGAGAGATTTAGGGAGATGCTTGAGAGATGAGGGCCTATAAATAGGAGTGAGTAAGTTAGTTTTTAATTTGGAAGGATTATTGACGGCATTGTAATTGAGGTGAGTGTCATGTATCTATCTTTTTTTCTCTCCCTCTGTCTCTCCCTATGTCCTTACTCTTCTTTTCCTCTCTCCCTGTGTGTGTGTGTGTGTGTGTGTGTGTGTGTGTGTGTGTGAGAGAGAGAGAGAGAGAGAGAGAGAGAGAGAGAGAGAGAGAGAGAGAGAGAGAGAGAGAGAGAGAGAGATTTTATTATCGTCCTCGGAGGTCAAATATGACCTATGGGACCAAAGTTACATGTGATGTAGTATGTGTATGGATGATGAGTGACTCTCGATGCTACAAAATGTGGTGACGAGAGTCGCAATGGAGAGCCAGACTGTGGCTGGGAGGTGAAAATGTGTAGGTCTAAGTCATGGCTGAAAATGTGAGAGAAGAAAGTTCGGATGTGACCAAAAGCTGAGCAGTCTAGTAGTGTGTGGTACTCAGACTCTCGAACTTGCAGTGAGCATAATGTGCACAATTGATTTGACTCTTCTCCATTCCCCCAATGCCTTGTCTTGCATTGAAGGAAATGGGAGCTAAGCCGAATGGCTGCAATAGTGCATATCGCTGACAAGGGATAGGCTCGAGCATGTAAGTGTGAGTATGGTTTCCTCTTTTAGCAAAGAACATGGTTTTGTAGTTGGGGAAAATATGGGTAGTGTAATGTATGAGGCGTGACCCACCGGATTTCTCCCAAGCTGTAATACATTGGCATTGTAGAAAAGCTTCATTCACTTGGGAGTCAATTGAAGCGTCATGTAGCAAGTGTAATGCATCCCATCTCCCAAACCACTTCTTTATGTCTTGCATCCATCCCATGCTCGAGATCTTGCTTTTATGCGTCTTTTGAAAAAAAAATCTTGCTTCCCATGCAATTGTAGGAAGTCAATGTGAGGGGTTTTGACGCATCTTTATCATGTACTCCACAACCCTTTCCATGCCCAAAACCTCAATTGGAAGAGATCCCAACTCAAGAAGTAGGAGCATATATGGTGTTTGTGTCTTAACTTGGAGAAAGTTTGTAAGAATTTTTTTTTGGACATTATCAAACTCTTTCCAAGGAGACTTTGAGATCGTGCCGCCCCACACTTCAACTCCATAAAGAAGAACCGGTGTCACCAATGTATCAAAAAGGTACTTCTTGAGAACCCAACACTTGATGTTTTCCGCATTACACATGTTCTCAAATGCATAATATGATCTCTTTCCTGCTTCCAAACAACACATAGCACATTTATGCCACTTGTGGTTGGATGGAACCTCAAGGCCAAGGTACTTAAAGCTCTCAACAACTTCAAGTGTCTCATTGTTGTACACAATGCATGGCTTCTACCTATGGTTGGTTTTCACAAGCACAACCTTTGTTTTGGATTCATTCACAATTAGCACATTATGCAAGCAAAAAGTTCTCAAGGACAACCATAAGCTTTTGTGCATCTTCTAAAGTGTGTGCTAGAAGCACTACATCATCCGCATACAACAAAAGCATGATTACCGCATTGCAAATAGTGACCTCTTCAATGCCTTCTTCTTGCATAAAGTCAAAGTGCCATTTTTTTCGATTGATCAATGCATAGACCAAAGAGAGTTGGTGACACCGGACATCTTTGTTTAACCCCAATAGTGCTTACAAATTTTTTTAAAATTTCTCTTCCCATGTGCAATTGACAAATCACCTTCTCATAGATTCGAGAAACCGCAAGAATAAATTCACTTGGCACTTGGAGTTCTTTTATCATTCTCCACAAATTGCTATGTGGAATCATATCAATGGCTTTCTTAAAGTCCACAAAACAACAATACAATTGCTTGCCTTTCAACCGATTTTCTTCCATGAGAACGCGAAGAGTGACAAGATGATCAATGGTGCTATGGCATCAATGAAAATCCGCTTGTCTTTTTGCACGCTTGTCATTCTCTTCAGTCCAATCACTCAATTTCATCTCCATTATGCACCCAAACAACTTTTCCATAAGTGACCCAATCATTATAGTCCGGTAGTTGTTTACATTCTTTACATTTCCTCCTTTATGCAAAGGCTTAATCCAATTAGTACTTCAACCATAAGGCATACCATGTTGAAGTGCAAGATTGAACATATCACATATCCACTCATGGATAAAATCTCTCGTCCATTTGATCATCTCCGGCATGATACCTTAAAGATCTCCCGTTTGCGAGTGGCCAACTTTTCAAGCCCACCGCATATATCCTCAATAGTAAAAAAAGAGGACATACATGGGAGTGAACCATTAAAAAAGAGGACATACATGGGAGTGAACCATAAAATGGTAATTTTTCAATATTTGCTTGCTCATATAATTGCCTACAATGTGTGTACATATCCACAAGACTCAAGTTACCAAAATTCTCAACCCACTTGCCCCTCAAGTTTCTCCAAAATCTTCCACATGCATGTGCCTTTTCTTGGACTTGAAAAAGTTATTTCTTTACTTCACATCTTCTTCTCTTCTTTTGAATCAATGCCTTGTATGTATGCAAATGACTTTGATAGTTGTCTTTGTCCATAGTTGCATCAAGCTTTACCAAGGACTTTCAAGCATCTTGACATTCTTTATCAAACCACCTTTTGCGTGATCTATATTTGTTGATACCATGGAGATGCTTTATGGCAAAGCATTCTTCAGCACAAGAACAAATGATTTTTTTTAAAGCTTCCCATTTAGTTTCCAATGGTGTGTCATATTGAAGCTTTGTCATCCATAACTTTTGCTCAACCATTTCAATGTACATTGGTGCCCGTTTGAAATCCATACATAGTGATAATTTCTCTTCCCTTTGGTTGAGATTATCATGCTTAGTTGCTTCTCCACATGAAAGGTCAATACATAAAGTCCGATGGTCGGATTTCGGGGTCCATTGGCCAAACATAAAACTCTTTATGCGATACATGATGGCTTTGGAAAGTAGCATATAGTCAATCATACTATCCCCATTATGTTTCCTACATGTAAATCCATTGGTTCCACTCCACAAAGATACACCATTAGCAATGAGCATACCCGTGCTATTACACATATGTAAAAGTAACTTTCCATAGTGATCCGGCTCTTTCTCATCCATTGAAGTACAATCATACAAGTAAACTTCCTCCAACTCCCTTGAAATGTATGGCATATCAAATTGTTGAGTATCATGTTGCAATGTTTTTGTGCAAGCATTCATACCCCAAAATACAATAATATCACCTTCACATTTAAAATAAGAAATGTCCTCTTCTAAATCAAAAAATGACTGATCTCTATTCATGCAAGCATAAAAGGGGGAATCATGATGAGGAGCAGCACCCGGCTACAAAAATGGGTGCTCTTTTTGGTGTCATAATTTTTAGCCATACATAACGTTTGTACTTGTCATCTTTCACAATTGATACAAAATCCTCAAATCTTTTCTTAACCATACATGCTACCCCTCCTTTTCCTCTTGGTTGCTTGAGATTCTTTGACCACATCAACGAATGTACATTGTAATCCTCCAAGCAGCGTTAATCCTTCGTGTATCATGCTCCCAAGTTTCAACAAGAAGTACAACATCATCTTTGCTTGCTAGTTCATGAATGCCAACCCCACATTCCATGGGTGTACATTACAATTCTAAAAGCATATTTTCAATTGTAACAAGGTGGGTGGATGCATGAATAGGTGGCCCGGTTTTAACCGGTTGAAAGTTGCTTTTGGAGGCTTAAAATTTAGGGGGTATGAAACTGGTGTTATGGGCAAGAATTGTTTGAATTGAATAATTGTGTGGAGGATACAAAATCGTTTGAATTTAATAATCATGTGGAGGATTCAAAAACCTGTGTGGAGCCCACGTCAAACGAATGTTCAGTCAAATGTTTGCATGACTGTACTTCTTCATATGTCTATGTCTTTTTCCTTCTGCGCCTTTCTCAGCTCACTCTACAGCCCTCTATGCACGCTTCTTATCCTTCAATGTGGATAGCAACCTAAGAAAGAGCCCAAGGAATGCAGCCCGAAAGGTCTCCCCCACAAAGACCCGACATTCTCCCACGAAGGTATGTCACCTCTCTCTGTCTCTCTCTGTGTTGTGTACATTGGACATGTATGTGTAGTAGAGTATTGAGGTGTGGATATATTGAGTAATGAATATGGATTTATTCTTTTCAGAGACAGAAGTTATAGCCTCCTCCCAAAATCAGCCGCTTTGTTCACCCCAAGGATGTGGAGGTGCCATTAGAGGCATTCTGCACGACAAAGGAGGATTTTCAAAGGGAATATGGGTTAAATCTTGAGGGGAAAGATGTTAGGAAGTTGATAGATGTAGATGTGCCCATATCCGACTGGATAAAAGTTTTCACGTGTCTTCTAGTGAAGGAGAAAAAAGTGCCGATAAAAACAGCAAGGCCGGATCACTACAAGGCACTCTACCAGCTCTACAAGCAGGTGTATCAATCCAAACCACCAAACTATCTGCTGGGAGTCAAGTTTGCACGTGGATATGTTTATTTTGTATGCACAGTTTCGATAAAGTGGGCTGAGTTTGCATCTGAGATGGTGAAGAATGTGAACAATGAAGGTCACTTATATAGGAAAAGAGAACAAAGGAAGTTAGAGACTTCCCAAGTATCCACATGAACCCCAAGTGGTTTTACCATCTTGTTAGTAAATACCCCATCCGGAAGTACACCAACCGGAAGTGGGCTTTTTGCGACTACTCAGTCTGCGTTTAGTGTTGAAGTATCCACTTCCTTGCAAGAACTACTTGTTGAGGTTAGAAAATCTCATGACAATGTATCAGCCGAGTGTCAGAAGGCTAAGGATTCTATGGTCAAATCTGTTGCTGATGTGCACCGTTGAGAGGGTGCCCTTGACACCATACGAATTCACTTCCCTGACGATGCCAATGTACCAACAAGCTTGCTTGATAGCCTCCAAGAAAAATTTTACCAAGCAAAAGCCACCCTATAGAAGTCACATGTATGCTTTTAACTCCATTTGATTGTATTATAATACCTGCAAAGTACTGGTTTGGATGTACAGTATACTAATGTCTATATACTGTTGTGGAATGATGACACAATAATACCTATAAAGTAGATTGATTACTATAAATAATGGTAATATACCTGCAAAGTAATGGTTGCAATACCGGTATAGGTATTCTATTGGTGAACATGTTACTATCAGTTCTATCAATGATCACAATAATGGTATGAAAGCAACATAATACAGGTATAACAAGAAAATAATACCGATATAGTAACAAAACAAAACAATAGTTTAACACTAAAGTAATGGTATGATTATAATAACCATATTGTACTGTAAGTCTAATAATGAAAATGGTATTATAAGTTTTACAATACCGGTATTATGGCTCTATCGTACCGGGATGGGTAGAATGTGGTACCACAAAACTGAATAATAAAAAAACATAATAGTATGACAATAACATCAATTCGGTAAGGGTAGATGACAATACCGGTAAGATGTTATCGTACCAATATGATTACATCCTACCGGTATGATTACATCTTACCGGTATGGTTATATCCTACCGGTATGATTATATCCTACCGGTATGGTTACATCCGGCCGGTATGGTTAGATCCGACCGGTATGATTACACCCTAACGGTATGATATAATCCAACCGGTTTGATATTATCCTTCCAGTATAATGTTATCCTACCAATATGATGTTACCGGAAACCTTTGGTCTTTGTGTCACGTTTGCGACAGACATGATTAGTCAACCAATGCTACCTGAAACCATAGTCTTGCATGCACGAGTTTCAGCTCCTGGACATAGTGTTGTTCTCATTGATATGTGCAATGCTTGTGGTGTAAAAATTCATGATCACAATCGCTTAGGCCATGTTGTTCTATTGCCTTGTTCACATGCATACCATGCATTCTTCTATGCTCACTTGGCTGAGAAACGAAAGTGCCTGCTTAAGGATTTCCCCGGAGTTATTTCTGCAGAAGACCATCCCTTCTAAAGAAGAAGACACTTGAACCATGCCCAATAACAGGTGAGAAAATTGTTTCAACGGTTAAGAGACACACAATTGTTTTAATCAGGTGGTTGATTTTTGTCTTCTCTGATGTTTTTTCAGAGTCAAGCTGCTTCAGAACTACTGCCGATAAAGACACAGGGAACGATGCAGTGATGCCTATATACAAGACACTGTGGAGGTTTTTGTTGATGAAAGTGTCCCTGGTAATGATAAGACACCTGTTTCAAAAACAACAGAAGAAGAAAAAAACTTTGAGGTAAAGGAGCAGAGTACGACTGGTGCTGAAGGGAAAACCCAGAATGAGGAAGACGATGTGTTGCTAGACACTGGCGTGCGGGTGACAAGATCAAAGACCCTAAGAAAATGAGGCCAACGTGGCAAGAGTAAGTTTTTTCATTGATTAAGACTCTAATAAGTGATCTTTTGCTGCACAACTTTCTAAAGCTGATGGTCATGTAGATGTCAGGCTGGAGGGAAGTCCCGAAGACCCTTGCTTAGCATATGAGAAAGGAAAAACAAAATAAAATCGAGAAGACTGCAGATGAGAAGCCTGAAATGGAGCAAAAAAGAAAGGAAGAAAAAGAGACCCAGGGGCAACCAAAAGAGGAGATGGACATAGAAGACAGTAAGGAGATGTAGAATGCCGGCACAAGTTCTGACCCTAAACCCAGAGCCTGCAAAAGATTATAGTTTGCCCCCCCTATGTTTCTTTTTATGTAACCACTTCTGAAATTAATATAACTTTCTTTCCCATTCGACGTCTCTTTCATCTTGTGCCTAATTTTTGAACATTGTGTATTTTTATTGTATGATTTCAATCTGTAGATATGTCCTAATTGCATATTTAAATTTGAGTCTTGTGTAATTTTGCATCTGCAGATATGTTTTCAGTTGAAAAATGGTGCCTTGCAGAGAGGTTCAGGGCTGACAAGCAGAATCGCAGGGCTGACATTCGTGCAATATGGAATTGGGTGGTGTCTCCTCCAGTGCTCGTGTTTCCTCTATGGTATAGACTGTGTAAAAGAATCCCACTGATGTGGCCAAGGCCACCACCTCCGTTGAGCGTCCAGCGTAGAAATTTGATGTAAAATATGGTGAAGAATTGCCCTACTGGCCGGAAATGCACCATGTTGTTGAAGGGGATACACAGTTTTGGGTAAGGCCCGATGCAGAAGTGTTTCTGAATTTTTGTTTCAGATGGTTCGAAGTGTGGATATGGAGCTGCTACGAGTTTGAGAAGCTCAAACGCACGCTAGCGATAGTGTTCCCACACCACCACAAAAGATTCAATAGAGTGGTTAGGCGCAGTGCACAAGGGCCCCTTTTAAAATGGGCGGGACAGATAAACCGGTGTTCCACAAGAATCTCGAAAATTTTCCTGACCTACCACCTGACACACTTATCTTTGATGATTCTGGATATAAGCTAATGTTTAATTCATTAGGGTCATTTCTTGTTTTTCCCAAGCTAGAAAAGCAGTCTAAAGAAGTGCGCACCTATTTTCTGTCAACCACTGTCATAAATTGGCTGGCACGCTGGTTGATCTCTAAGGACAGAATTGAGTATACAAAGAGGAATGTAATTTGTGAAGACGGACAACCTGACGTCACCTATGTGCGTCATTTTTATTGGAAATGGTGGATTGAATTTTTCTAGAACAAAGGAACATATTTTTTTTGTAAAACAAAAGCTTCATAAAGTCTGTGAAGTGGGCGACTTTTGTCGATGTATTATTTTGTTGAAGGATGTAAATGGAGAATTACTCAGCCTTTTTGTCAATCAATGTAACAAAATTCATGTATAATACATTTACAAGCAAGTTGCACGGAAATACATTGTATTCTATATTTGAAGTATCTTGCAAATAAAAGGAGAGAGGGAGAGGGACAAAGAGAGAGAGAGAGAGAGAGAGAGAGAGAGAGAGAGAGAGAGAGAGAGAGAGAGGCTGATTAGGGTTTTTCAGAGAGTGCATCCTCTGGCGAAGGAGGAGGAGAAGCAGGTAGCAGGAGGGTTGGCAAGCAAGTTGTCAATGTTGCATCTTTCCTGGTTAGACTCACAAAAGCACATTGATTTTGCTCTCTCCAGTCCTTTTGGTGGTGGGCGACCTGGTCGTGTGAAAAAATGAGAAGAGTCAAGTAGGGACTTGTATGATAACGGTATGATACTGAGAAGTGACTAGTTTCAAACACAGTTTAGTTTACAGTTAAAGACAGAGTTAGAGAAAGGGATTCTGCCATCATGTTTGTACTACTATTGTACTTATACTGTGATCTCCAAATTGTATGATACCAGTACAAAACCATTAAATTGCCGCCTTTATAGAACTAGTTTATTTAAAACGTAAGGACATGTAGTGATTCAAAGGGATAAACAAAGACATTTTTTTATTTTAAAAAGGAAGTTTGGACAAAAATTTAAACAAACTGATTGCTACAGCTCAAAAGGCATACTATTGTAGATAGACTCACTGACATCAAGTGATATTGTATATAGTTTGAGTTGTTGGGATGGGGTATCATCGGGATTTTGATTTCCCAAACAAGATGTGAATATATGAACACCTCTGGCTTTTTGTCCAAAAGCTTGTAGGTCTTCTCATTTATCATAGAATAGTAAAACCCTTTGATAGCATAGGATCCTCACCCAATGATATTTCCCTAGTCATCTTTAGCATATGAATGAAACTCCTCAATAGCTGCAGTGCATTTCACAATATAGAAATCCACTTTTTCTTCATTGTCATTTGTTGCGAGAACAGCAAAATTATCATCAACAATAAGAGCTGACTGAGGGTGTCATAGTATCCTTCATACGTTGCATCCTCATTTATTTCGTCGTCATCGTCTTCCCCTTCTTCTGTAGGCTCCAAAATAAGGTATGTCCAAAAAGGAACGTGTGACTTGCTCACACATCTCCTCCACTTTTCCTGTTTACATGCACTACAAAAACAAGACAGTGAATGTGTTCTCAAAGCAGTTGTATCATGCTCTGAATATGCAGAAATAGAGTGCATTGAGCGGGTATTTTTTACAGCCTTCATATCCCAATTTTTTCCCCTTTCAACATCCCCCAATTCAATCACCCAAAAAATCTTGCTTACATAACGGGCCTAGGATGCATAGGTGGCTGTAGCACCATCTGACAAGGTCCGTCTCAATAATGCCACAAGATCTGCACCACAGTCTATCTTTGGGAAGTTTGGCTGCAATTGGTATTGAGTTAAAGACCTTTTTATCACTGCTCCCACACCGTCGTGTTCTCCCCTACCATGGCTAGATCCAAAAAAGTTTCAAGACATTTTCCATCTCGTAAAACACTGTATCTGCATTTTATTCAATGGATAGAAGAAGATTAATATACTCTTGGCACGATAAAATTACCAAAAGAAAAACACCTATTATAATATTACTGATGTTAGACAAGAATTTTATTACAACTTTAAGGCCAATATTATAGGTCTCTATATTAAAACCACCTTCAGATAATGTTTGTTAGAACATGGTATACCTGGCAAGGAAATAGAATGGTCTTCTTGCTTTGAATTGTGAAGCTGCTCCATCAGACCATACCCAATGACACCTTATGTTTAGACCAAATTGCTTTAGCCATTCTACATGTTTCAGAAAACAGTGTTGAACAAAATGTGTGTCATGTTGCTTGTCATCTGAAATGAAGAAGTGAATTGTCTTGTGGATGTCACATGCATAATATAAAAATCATAAATAATTGAAGGCTTAATACAAAAGAAATAATACTGATCTAGGGTGATATCGTTACCTGCAATTCGGAATTATGTTATGTGCACAAAAATAGTCACTTGACTTGAATACCAGTGCATGGACTGAATCTCATTTTGTTCTTTGAAACTATAATTTTCAACAAAGTCAACAACTGACACAACAACATCTTCTGGAAAGCTTTGTATACAAATTATGCATTATGTATTTCTTAAGATGGTCTTTGAACATGAATGAGAGATCCTGGCATGATATTTCCTTATGCAACAAGACTTTCCTTTTCTTCTTCTTACCGTCACGCGTAGTTCCAACTTCTAGGTCCTCAAAAATCTTCACCACAATCTTTTTAGCAATAAATGCAGCCTCTGTAGCACAAAAATCTAACTTAGCCGGGCCACACCTTTTACATTGACCACTCAAGCAGGCAAGGGCATGGAAGGTGGACGTATCTGATTTTGGACACAATATAGAGTCCAATAAGGCTGCTACACTCTTGATAGGGTTTTTTGGTGCCTTGCATCCACCATTGTCTTTGCATATGTTGCATTGACATTGGCAAGCTTTTCCATGCAGACCGAATACAGAACTTCGCATGTGATTTATGGCATCCTTTAGGAAGGACATTTGAACATGTGAAATGCAGCAGCAAGTATATCGGTCTCTCAATTTCCGCACAAAATATGGATTCATGTACTCAAATGCACGCTGCCTTATTACAATTTCACGGTATTGTTCGTTGAAGTTGAGAAAGATCTCCACCTACAATGGAAAACATATATGGTTAAAGAACATTGAAGAAAACTGCAAGATTTTATTATCTTTGAAGAAAACTGTTACATTACTATAAACGAGTATTTTTATTTCAAACCAATATGTTTTTTCACTTAATTGGTTAGGCAAACCAGTACATATGAACACATGTCCTTGGTACGTACTAGTGGTATATAAGTGTCAACCAATTCAAATGTTCTTACTGCTGATGTAAACCAGTCTTTTCATTTAAAACCGGTATGTTATTTACCTAACCAGTACATGTGATCACTTAACCACGATGTATACCAGTGAGAAATAAGTGTTAATTTTTTTTTACTGGATATGTAAACCAGCATTTTCCTTTCAAATCGATATGTTTTTTACCTATCTGACATGACAAACAGTACATGTGAACACTCAACCAGTAAATGTGAACACTTAACCACGATGTATACTAGTGAGAAATAAGCGTTAAAAGTTTTTCAATGGTTATGTAAACTAGTTTTTTACCTAACTGGTATGACAAACAGTACATGTGAACACTCGACCAAGATGTTTACTGGCATAAAATGTGTAAACGATTTTAAATCTATTTACTAGTTATGTAAACCGGTATTGTAATATCAAACCGCTATTAGTTTTTATATAACTGGTTATGTTAAGTAGTATGTCTACTACATACCACATATACACTTGACCGAGCTGTAAACTACTCTGAAAATGTGTTAACCAGTTGAAATTAATTTACTCGTTATATAACCGGTCTTTTCATTAGTAAGTGCATAACTGGTCGGGTTAACTAGTACATCTTTCACATACCACATATATACACTTGACCAAGTTCTATACTAGTGGAAAAAAAGTGTTAGCCAGCTCAAATTAATCTACTGGCTTTGTAAACCAGTTTTTTCATTTAAAATCGGTATTAGTTATTACATAACTGGTTAGGTTAACTAGTACATCTTTCACATACCATAACAAGAGTTGTTTAAGATGCTTATACTGGTCATGGAAACCCATATCCGATATTTATCTACTTTTAACTAGGACCAAATACATATTCAATATTTCCATTCATAGTTTTTTCATGCGGCAACCATACTGCATACACATACGAGTATGAAAGTATGGTTCAAGTATGGTAAAACTTCAACCATACTTTCATACTTGACCTCAACCAATTGTGTATTAGTAAATGCAAACTGCATTCGCTTAGCCCTTCCGATCTGTTGCATCGATTTCCACACTACAAATGTTCATGACCCATTGCATAGAGAGAACCTAGTGCAAACCTGCAAACTGTATTCGTTCAGCCAGTTGCGTACAGAGAACACAACACAAACCTGCAAACTGAATTCGCCACTAGTGCTGACTCGGAGTTGTCAATATTGGGGAGCAACTACCATGTGGAAGAAATGAGGCAAGGCTGCGAAGCAAGGAAGGGCATACTATGAACGCTATGCAGGCAGGAGCAGACTCGCAGAGTACAATCGCTAGAAAATTTGGGGTTTTTAATTTAGTCCCATTTGTTTATACATATCATACGCGTGTGAAAGTATGCATCTGCAAACGTATGTTTCAGTGCGCGTATGATAAAAACTATGTTTCCATTTATATTCTCCTTCACATCCAATATTTATCTACTCTTAATCTAGGACCAAATACAGATTCCCCTTATTTCCATTTATAACTTCCTTCATATTCGATTTCATATCTACTCTTATCAACCCAATTATAGTGAATATAGGTCATGAATGAAAATATTAGAAAACAAAAATGGATATAGTGAAGCAAGTTATTACCTGAGATCGTTCAAGAAGATGCGCAGGATGTTTGACATATGAATTTCTTCCAATACTCTTTTTGCACACATCCTTTTTATTGGGTGAAACATGAGTGTTAGACATCCAAAAAGATAAGATCAACTCTTTCTCATCAGGTGTTATGAAACCACGATCCATGGGCTGTCGAGCACACAAAGAGATTGCCATCACCTGCTGCCCTCAACCGATTCTTTGTAGCTATGAAGTTCCTCTTGTGCAAATTTAGCAATTTAGATGCAGCTGAAACATTCAATTTTGAGGTAGATGTACACTCAACATTCATGATCATTGTGGTGATGAACCTTTTAAGAAAGAGCTCCTATCCGCTCTTGGGTAATTTGATTGCATCTATTGTGTTGCGTATGGCTTCAACGAAGGTTGTTTGTGCCCTGGGCATTTCAAGGTCTCCAAGAGAAGGATGATTGACAAACTTGCACAAAATATCTGAGCGTGATGCAACATCGAGGGTCTTTGTATGCCAATTGAAGAGCATAACAAGTTCATTGCAAAGTCTTTGATGCTTTGCATCATCAGCACCATTTTGATCATTATCTTCCTCACGTGCTACCAGCTCAAGCTTGTTCTTAGCATGCTGCTCCCTCTTTCTCCTAGCATGATATTCCTTGACCGGATAAAACAACATACCTAGCACACAGTTCACAGTGAGGCTAAGAGTAGTCACATAAAGTGTGAGATTCTTGCTCCATGCTAGAGAGGGAGAGATTGAGCAAGGTGATAGGCCTACAGAGAGCAAGAGCAGTATATGACAGCAATAGATGTGTGATAGGCCTACAAAGTAAAACAACAATCTGTGCTCCTACACAGAGAGTTAAGAGAGAGGAAAATGAGAGAGCGGGAAGACAAAGAGCTGGCTGACGTGCATAGTTAAGAGCTACAGAGCCATCTTCTATATTTGAAAGAGAGGTGTGGAAATAGTAATGGTGTAAAGAGCTGGCTGACGTGCATAGTTAAGAGGTACAGAGCCTTCTTCTATATTTAACAAAAAGATGTGGAAATTCTATATTTAATTAAAAATTTGTTCAAAAGAATATATCAAATTGAACTAATATAGATGGTTTTATGTACCGGTTATAAAACCTCTGTCCGGGACAAGGTTTTTGGTCCATCTATTCATGCATCCACCCAGGTCTCATAGGTCACCCATCCCTATTTTCTTGAGGGACTTTCCTCCTTCTTGGGGACATTTTACTCATGAGAGTTCTCCTTGTATTTCTTATTCTTTTCCTCATCTACCTTGTGACACATATTTTATTGCTTAATAGTGCGATCTTCACATAAAAAACATTTTGTATCCCTCAAATAAATCCAACTATTATCAAGGATAATATTTTGTTTGGTCTCATTTGGCATGGTACATACAACTGGCCATCCTCCTGAGCAAGGAGCTCCTTGCTTATCCACTCTATGTGCTCCATAGACCATAACTTCGGACATACCAAAGTGGGTTTTGAAGAAGTCTTCGATAACAATGGCAAAAGAAGGAGGTGTCTCTAACTTCTCTTCAAGAATTCCACAAATAACAATGTTCTTGGAACCTCACTCCCGTTCCTTCAACTCCTCCACATCCACATTCTCAACATTCTTTGTTTGAATTACAACTTGCATGAGTGAGAAATTAGGAACCACATTGTTACCACATACACCAGCCCAGACTTGTTTGTTCATACATTTTTCGTGTCGCAAATATCCCAGGTCATGTCAAATTACTCCTCTTTCAATACATGGTGATGCTCTACTTTGCTCATGTGCTCCTTCAAAGCATCCAAGTCCACAAGAGAGCGTTTACATTCCTTGACTTCCTCTTCAAGTTGCATCAAACATTTTGTTTGCATATCAAGTGTCCTCTTGATATTCTCATTCTCAATCACAAGTACCCTTAGTGTGACATTCTCCATTGCAAGTGCCCGTTAGTCTTCGCCTTGTTTGTTTACGGTCTCTTGCAATGATACCAAGTATGCCATGATCATGGTTTTCGATGTCGTTGGTTGGGTAGTTGTGTTGCTATCTCCACACTTGGGATATTTTGGATCATTTTACACAATTTTTGTGGACATTGTTGAAGAAGAATAACCCTTGCAAGTGTCGGAAGACATTGTATGTAAAATAAGAGATGAGAGTCAACTTTCTTGAACCTGTTCACTTCAAAAATGCCGCTAAAAAAATGCCTTTCTTAACTCTGAAAATTTATGTCTTTACATTAATGTGCAGAGGGCGTCGTGCTCTTTGATTGAGGCTATAGATCACCCAAATCGGAGTTCGGATGAAGAAGTTATGATCAAAAGAGTGAGCTGTTGTCTACTAGGTCAAAAAACGGCTGCACTGGGGGGGGGGGAGGCACGGCGGCCGAAACGGCTACACACACACACACACACACACACACACACACACACACAGAGAGAGAGAGAGAGAGAGAGAGAGAGAGAGAGAGAGAGAGAGAGAGAGAGAGAGAGAGAGAGAGAGAGAGAGAGAGAGAGAGAGAGATTTTCATTATCGTCCATAGAGATCAGATATGACCCATGGGAACAAAACAAGCATTACATCTAGTTTTCTGAGGTAAAGGCATTAGAGATACATATTAGTTAGCGATTGAGGGTCCATCTGGGGGTGAAGAAAAAATGAAAAAGGATAAAGGAGAAGAACACGAACAAAACCTAAGGAGGGTCGTGTGGAGCTGGCTTAGGAGTTTGAAACTCCTGGATGATGGCTTTACCACCACGATAGACTGTTTGTTTACCTTGTTTACGAGCTTCATGCATCTTTGTAAGCTCTCTTGCTTTAATGTTAAGTTGATTTGTGGTTAATTCCTTGGTGATCCAAAGCTTTGTCCCCTTGAGACGATAAGATTGATGTAGTAGCCTCATCTATTCTTCTTTGTTTTTGAACGTGAGGATGCATAGAACAACTAGCACACGCCTATGTATATCGTTAATGGAAGAGATAGTGTCGGGCTCGATGTTGACTGGTTTCACAATGTCACTGAGCTTGGTGATGGCTTCTTCAAGAGTATCCTCCTCAGTGCACCATGGTGAGCAAAGCCCTCCAATCTAAATCTTGAGACCCAGGGT